>NC_089009.1:894856-1199856 GCF_963932015.1 Anas acuta | reverse complement strand
TTTTTTTTTTTTTTTTCTCCACAAGAAAAGCCCTTTTTATTTATTTATTGATTTATTTTGGCCTTTTTTTCGAAATAGCAGCACTACCTGCCCAGAAGAGCTATGGACAGAGAAACAAAGCAGAGAGCACAAGCACAAGCTGATGGAAAGAACAACCCAAAAGCCATGGTATCCATCCAGGAGAGGTCAGATCTTGGTGGCCACATGGTTCAGATCACCCAGGACGGATGAGACCACCATTGGGACAGCACAAAACAGGCTTTGGAGTGCATTATACCAAATTTTAGAAGGAGAACCTAAAATAAGTAAGATGCCCTTTACTGTGGGGCCTTTCTTCCCAGCAAGAGGGAAAGAGGCAAACCCCCCAGCTGAGCTTTCTAGCTGATGTTACTTGATCAAAAAGAAAGGAGCTTTCCCTTTTCTGGTTTTGGATGGAAGTCCAAAGTGTCCTGTCCACTCTCTTCACCTTTTCCATGGCATCTTTACCCACTGAACATTTCATTTTTGAGGAAACGATGCTTTCAAAGGGGAGTTCTGCTCCAAAACCTCCCCACCCTGGTCTTGGGTGGGTCTTAGTAATCCTTAGACACACCCAAGAAAAGAAAAATGCCCATTTATTATCAAACTTTGAGCCCCAATCCAGCTACCGGTGGTTTCCTTCTCTCTGAGGAGTTGGGTTGCTTCAAGGATAGGTTTAAGACGGTGGCTGCAAAGTTCTGGGGATTGCTGATTATAATAGCTTTAGTTTTTAATATCTATTCTCTGTTTTAAGCTGATTTGAAGACCCCAAATAGTGAGGACCCAGGCTGCGTGGTTGTTCTGAGAGTCCCTTGAGCTCATTGCGGCCGACCAGGCCTTGACCATGGATAGAGGCCCTGAGCCTCAAGGGCACAGTTTGATGTACGTAACCGTGGAACAAACCGAAAAGAGGGGGAACACCTTCTCCTGGAAGGCGACGTTGAAGGTGAAGATGTGCTGCATGTTGTCGGCGTTGTAGAAGGACACTTCTTCCCCTTCGTAATCCAGGTACACCCTGACCTTGTTGAGTTTCTGGTTGAGGCACAGCGGCGTGCGTTGGGGCGAGGTGACCGCCCAGTAGCGGCCTCCATTTTGCTGCACCGCCCAGATCCCTTCTTCGGGGGAAAACTGCGTCAGCCCTTTCCTCCTGACGGACTCCCTGGCCACCCCGAAGGCCCAACCGTCCGAGGCCCCCACCTCCACCTCCCAGTAATGTCTTCCCGACTTGAAGCCCGTGCTGGCCAGGACCCGCGAGTTCGTGTCGAATCTCTTGGGGTTGTCGGGCAGCTCCTGCTTCCTACAGCCCATCCTCACGCTCTTGAGGTCCGCGGAGAGGATGAGGAGGTGGTTCGCCGATTCGGGGTCCAGGGTCAGGTCCTCTGTTGGTGACAGCAGTTACAGTGATAGTAACTCAGTGAGGATTTACAAAACGTAAAACGAAGGACTGAGGATGTGCTTATTGGTTGCTAACCCATGGTAAAACCACATGCAAATTATTAGTAATTATATACAGTAAAAATGGACCTTAGATCAAGATTTTTTTTTTTTTTTTCCAAAAAAGATGATATTTTTGTTTCTTCTTTTTGCTTCTGGCTCATCTAATGTACAACACACAAGATGGGCTGTGTGCACCCCCCATCTGATAAATTTTTGAGTATCTGTCCCCAAACTGCCCCTCAATGACACATCCCCATAGAAAGCCATGACCTAAGGGCACCTTTACACACCTCGTCACATCCAGGCAGCCCAAACAGAGCATGCATATAGACAAACTTTGATCCTCATGTCTTTTCCCCTTCCAAAATCAGGCTCAAAGGAAACAGTGAGCACTTTAGTGACCTCAAATTGTGGTTGTAGTCAGCAAAGTTGCCGAGTCTGAACAAGACCCTTTGTGGCTTTGGGGACCTCCAAGATGGGACATTAAGAGCAGAAACATGGTGGATTTTGTGCCAGAGTTTCTTTAACTAAAGGCCTTTATGCTCTATCAAGATCCATTAATCTGGGCTTGAAAATTTGATATGGAAGTCCAAAAAGATCCATGGTGTGGTTGAAAGCTCTGTGGCATTTCATAGGGGTTGGAAAAGTGATAACATGGGAAGGTTTTTTAATTTTTTCCTTCAAAGCAATAAAAATAAAAAATAAAAATAATAAAAAAAAGGGAGATTGGCTTTAACATAACATATCCTGTGTGCTGCACTATATCAGAACATGAAAGAGGTGCTTTCAATATGTGTCCATTTGCAAAAGTTAGGGGGAAAATGAAACTACACCAGCCAAGTTCTACCTCTACACATGCACACACACCACCCCGGACATGCAGTGGGGTTTGTTCTGCCGTGTTGCTTTTAAGCAGTCATTGCCAACTTTTCTTCTTTTTTGCTTTGCCAACCCCTCGGCATTTTTCAGGATGTGGTCGGGGAGGTTTGTGAGAAGAACCTGACCCCTCTCAGCTAGATTGTGCTTGGGGAGGATCCAACCCATGTCCTCCTTTGCCTTCCCCAAGGGGCTTGCAAGCCCCATGATGAAAAACACCACCTTAAAAGCAAGAATAAGCCTCTGCAACAAGAGGGCTTTGCTGGCAGAACTCTAGCTGTGCGACCTTTGCATTATGGCCAAGGGAGCTGGAGGATGGGGGCTGATTTTTAGGGTGCGCCCCACATCCACCGCAGTGCAAAGTCAGAGGGCTCAAGGCTGCAGAGCCCATAGCTGTGTTTTCCTGGTTTTTCTCAACCTCACCACCACCAGCAAAATAACAGATGCCCCCTGTAATATTCTGGGGGAAAAACAGCCAGGTTCATCATTTAAAGAGTCAATCTGGACCAACTCAGATGGTTTGAATGGATGAAATCCACAACTTCTCATATGAACCTGCTCCTTCGCTCTCCCCAAGGAGCCAGTGAGCAATTTTGCCTCCTGACACCATCTGAAAGAGGCCATCTGCCCACAGTCATGATTCCAACAGCTTTCAGCAGGACTTTAAATCATTTGACTTTGCACTGGAGAAGATCGTGGAGCATCCACACCTTCTCCATCCCAAACTCTGAAGGAAATAAAAGCCCAACAACAGCTTGCTCTGAAACCTGGCCACAGCAAATATAGCAGAATTAAAGCAGGTCGTGGCTGGAAAGGGCGTGAATCTATTTTTGAGGGGTTCAAAATCTGTTCTGTCTGTTCCACACTGTAGTTTTGTTAAGTGTAAAGAGGTAGAAAGGACCTAGCTTAGCTGTCAGATCCCCGGCGTCAGCTAGAAAAATCGGCTTTTGACTCTTGAACTGAGCAGGCTGGATCTGAAAATCATTGAAAGAGAAGATATTAAAAAAAAAATAAAAATTAGAGTGCCTTTTTCTCTTTTTTTCCACTCTCTCTTTGGCTTTGCAAAACCAGCTTTGCAAATTACAACCACAATTTCAAGTCTTTGCTCCAGGGTGCTATGCCTTAACCATGTGCCTTTTACCTTTTTCACCTCTTCCCAGTTCATCCCGCAGGTTTTCTGTAAAGAAGAGACAAGCAGTAAATGGCAAAGTAGAGAGAGACAGGAAAAAAAATGTAAAATCTCCTTTACAGGGACATTTACACCCACATTATGTTCAGCTAGAAGCAAGGGCTGAGGATGGAGCATCCCAGCTCCAAGAAGCTTGGGCAACGGGGAAAAGCAAGAGAAGAAATTCCTGCTAAATAGATTTAAATTATTATCAAAAAAAAAAAAAAAGGAGCGCAATAACATCCTATTTTATTAAATTTTTTTTTAATGTTTTATTATCTTTTCTTATTATTTTTTATGTGCCCTGCAGTATTTCGCTCTCCTCATTGTACTATGACTTGTGAACTTCCAGCACAAGCCTTGCCTATTCTTATTGCTCCCGGGCACAATTTGCGCTTATTTATTTATTTATTTATTTATTTTTCTTTCAGACCTGCCCTTTCTGGTTCTCCAGCCCTTCGGTTTGCTTTCCAAACCTCTCAGCACCATCTCGTGGCTTTGAGGCACTGCTGCAAGGGGTTGGGTTTTAAACGCAGATCCTGGCTATTGGAGCTGCCAAACGTGGGCTGTTTGCCCTAAAATGGTTGTGCTCAGGTTCATCTTTTTGTTCCTCTTTGAAATAAACCCTTTATCTTCTTCACTTGTGACCCTGGCGGCTCTTCAGTCCTTGCACATCTCCAGAAGTCCCTTCCAACATAATTTATTCTCCTATTTTGGTACCACTGGCCAGGCATGTGCTAAGGCGCCTCGAGACATCCGCAGCATCCCCAGCGCTCCTCAGCCCTTTCTCCTAAAGGCCAGGCCTATTTAAAACCCCCCCGGTTTCGTTTCCACGTACCTTTGAATTTCTTTACGACTTTCTCAAGGACGACGGTCTTGAGAGAGAAATTGCAGACGTGCATTTTCATATCCGTGCACACGGGTACAGGCTTGTGGCTCTTCACATCGTCACTTCTGCAAAGAAAAAAGAGAAAGCAGGAATGAAAACATTGCTATTCCCCCTTTTTCTTTATTTATTTGTAGCTGGCAATGTGCAATGCCCACCCCAAATCTTGTTAGCAGGGAGGAACTGCAGAAAATTTAGTGGCAAATCTGGAGAATGATTTCCATCATGGTCTATCCTGGCCCTGGTGCACTCACCTGCTCCTCTTCCATTGCATGTGCAGGTGAATTCTGGCTCTCAGAAGGGGCAGATCCCAAATCTGAATGATTTAGGTGAACCTTGTGCAGGCTGAGGACATCAGGGTTTGCACATCACCCTGTTAAATCCCCTTGTCTGGTTGTAAAGGGGGTCAGTGCTACGTTACCCCCACCCAGCTGCTCCTACTACAGCTTTAAGGGCTTAAGGGGTGCCCACAGCATTGCCCTGGGGTGAATTATGCATCAGAAATAAATCACCTCAAGGGTTCTGGTCTCATTTGACATTTGAAGAAGCTTTCTGCTAGGAAAAGAATTTGTGATGATGCTCTTTTCCAAAAAGCTGGACCCAGAGCTTGATCCAGGGCTACCCTGGTGCCTCTCTCTGGCATCTGGACTGCAAGCAGTGACCTTGAAACAGGGCTGTTGGGGAAAAAAACATGAAAAAAAGGGAGAAGCAATGTTCCATACCTGCTTATGATGCTCATTACATCCTAGAAAGGAAAAAGAGAGGCAGAGTGAAATACCTGTGCAACCCATGCTATGTCCCATATGGCTCATTGCGAGCAATTCCCCTTCATCAAACCCATCCAGGACATCCCATCCCTTATGGCTTCAAGAAATCCATGTCCCAAATGTTTGTTTTCAGCTCCAGAAGACCACAGACCCACCAAATCCCACCCAAATGTCTGCTTCTGAGGGGAGCAAGCAGCCTTGCAAATGTACAATATTGTACAATATTGTAGAATGTACAATATTTCCATTTTTTGGCTGTAGTTGTGATGTGGTTTAGGTTGGAAGGTTGCCTTTGGAGGTCTGCATTCATCTTGCACACCCATTTCTCCCTGATATCTGGAGATATCTGATCTTCCATGATCAAGAAGAGTTTAGGGAGCCTCCAAGGGTTGATTTGTCCCATCATGAGACAGATACTCCAGATTCACTCCACGGGGGTGAAATTATTCGCCCTCAAGAAGGGTTAATTATGGAGGCAAATTATGGGTTGAAATATCCTTACTACCTAGTTGCTGCACGGAGAAAATTCATAGGGATGAAAACCGTGCTCAGCCCTATTTATTTGCCCCTTCTGATCACTTTGAAATAATGTTGGAAATTAAAATATTTGAAATAATGTTTGAAGTAATATTTGTTCTGAAATAAAAAATGGTATAAACATGGCAAGCACATCAGACCCAATCCTAAGGCAACAGAAAGCCATAACCAGGGAATGGGATGGCTGAGGATTTCCAATGTGACCTTTTAGGGAAAAAAATAAAAAATCACCTATTGTTATAGGATCGTTTTCATGTGCATTGGTGGGGGCTGAGCAAAGGCCATGTGAAATTTCTCACCCATAGCCAAGAACTGGAGCCTTGCTCAAGCTCTGCAAATATTTACAGTGCTCTCAATGCTGCCTGGGAGGGAGTTTAACCCCATGTGCTTGGAGGGGAATTTAATCCCACTGGGGGAATTTCACCCCAGGATATTTGGGAGTCGGATGTCCCACTCTGACAAAGGCTGTTTAATACAGAAAAACATATTTAAGCAACCACATGGCACTCAGCTGACTTTAAATAGGGGAGAAAAGGGGACAGTTGATTTGGTTGAAAGTGCAGAGCTAGAAAAGCTGGTTTTGATTAAAAAAGAAAAAAAAATTGCACAGAAAATCAGCAAGCAGATCTGTGTGTACACCATATACCTGCTCTAATCAAAATCATGAGCAATTAAAAGCACGTCCATTAACCTTTTGCTATTTGGTGAGGAACAGGGCTGCCTGGTTTTCGGGTGGGCATTTTGGGTTGGATTTTCCAACCCCACATCATTGGGAAAGGAAAATTTAGGTAACACAGAGGGCTAGGGTGTGGTTTTTTTTTTTGCAAAGCAACCAATGCCTGGACTCCATCTGCTCTTTTCCTCACGCCTTCCAGGTTTGTAAGAGCTCATTTTGACTAGAAAACCCCTCTCTGTTTTCCGGTCCCAGCCAACCTTTTGCAGCCAGGGCTCTGCTGTGATAATTGGTGAGGATTTGCATCCTGCTGGGCTCCACGTGCCACCCCACAGACTCCATCCCGAGCCCTCGCCAGCTCTGTTAAGCTGGAGGAACGGACATCTGCACAAAACCTTGTGCCTTGAAAACCCATCAAAGCCTGGATTTGCAAAAGGTTTAAGGATCCAGGCAGTACCACTGCGGTGGCTCATCATGTAAGGTCTAATTCAGGTGTGACATGGCTCAAAACTGGAATTTATGGGTGATAGAAAGGTCCAGACATATTCACGGCAGGAAGATTTATCCAAAGTTATTAAATATGAAAAGCACACCTCTGTTTTGAGATGTTCCTCAGCCCAAAATAGTTGTTTTGTTGTTTTAACAGAGCCTGGAGCACTCAGACACTGCCATGCACTATCTGCTCATTAAAGGTGCAAAAAAAACCAAACAAAAAAACACCCTTAAAAAGGATAATTATCCTTAAATCAACTCTACAGGATCCAGAATCACATTAAAATAAAGGGGATAGAAGTGTCAAGACTCAAACTTGAATCCTCATTTCATTGCAAATACCTCACCTTGAGGAACTCAAGCATGGGCTGCTGGATTTTCTCCTCCAGCTCCGTGATGAGCTTGTTGAGGAGCGTGATCTCCTTGGAGAGGTCGGAGATGTTCTCGTTCTGCCTCTTGGCGATGCTCTTCTCCATCTTCTCCAGCTGCCCCAGGAGGATGTGCTCCTGGTCGTGCAGGAACTGCCGTAGCCCCTCAAACTCCACCAGCAGCTTCTGCCGCTCATTCTCTATTGTTTTCTAGGAGTGAAAAGCACCAAAAAAAAATAAAATAAAAGGTGGCTTGGTTTTTCTCATGTAACATTGCATTGCTGAGTGATGGAGGCTTGAAGGCAACAGCGTTCAGCTTCTGCAAGACCTCGGTTGCATCTCTTCATCTCCTTGTTCCATACGAAATTATTTTTGTTCAGCACTGAGTTAAAAAAAACAAACACCTGGGGCAGGTGTCTCACCTCCATGGAAGATCTCAGGTGGCTTTTCCCTTCTGCTTTTAACACACAGGGTTTGTTTTTCTCTCCTGGGGTGGTAGAGAGTCAAGCAACACTCTCCAAGTGTTGATGGTGGCCAAGAGGTTTCCCCAGTCCCTGTCATCAGCTGCTGCTCCCACAGCCCAAACTAGGAGAAGGGGCTATGTAGGAAAACCTGATCACATCAGGATTTTTCCCCCTCTGAGGGCATCTACATTGTCAGATAACCCCCAGTCCCTGCCTCACCATCATCTCCTGCTTGGGAACTCTGCCGAAATCCCAGGTTCTGCTTGGATCGTCATCACAAGCAGACCAAATCCCCTCTGAGACAAAACCCAGGGGCAAATGGGAAGGATTTACCCCAAGGAATGCAGCTCTGGAAGCACAGACAAGGCTGTACATGATGGGGGTGTTCAATATACCCTAGCACCCTCCAAGCATCCCAACCTGGACCCTCGTCCCCACCACCCTGGAGCATTGCACTGCACGCACCAAAAGCTCCTGGGTTTTCTTATCATCGTTCACTTTAAATTCCAGCAGCTCTTGCCTCTCCTTTTTCAGGAAATCCAAGCGGCCCTGGATTTTCTCCTAGGAAACAAAGCAAGAAGATATTACCATTTTTTTGCTTTTCCTTATTACTGCTATATATATATTTTTTTGCTATCTCATCCTGCCTGCACACAACTTGTTCTTCCAGCCACGCAAAAGCAAGCAGGATTGCAAGAAAAAAAAAAAAAAAAGAAAAAAAAAAAGAAAAAGAAAAAAAAAACTTTCAATGGGGGAATTTGCTAGCTCAGCTCTGCCCACGTGCAGCCGGGCACCCACGTTTGCAACCTTCAGTGGCAGCCACAAGCTTCTGTGCTTGCAGCAAGCACAAAAAAACCTCCGAGGGGAGGCAGAGGATGGGAAGGGAGGGTACGTGGGCTGCTGTCATGCCACGTGCACACCTAGGCAAGCTTTGCTCCTGACATGAACTCAACCTTGCCTTCAGGCAACGTCTTTGGCTACTCGCCCGCACCCGAAATAGACGTGGGTGTTTGCTCTGCCAACGAGGTGGGTGCCCGCGGGGGCTGTTGGCAGCGTGGCTCGAGCCTGGAGCTTTCACAAGAGTTGTTTTTCCACCCCTCTGCAGAGCAGAAATACACAAGAGGTTTGGGTGTATATAGAAAAAAGGGAGATTTTTTCCAAGTTCTTGGAATTTTTGGGGAGAAAGCAGCACCCAGCTCCTCGCAGGGTTCAGCACCGAGCTTGGGGGAGACCCCATCCAGGTGGCATCTCAGGGACTTGAGTGAGGACAAACAACAAAACGAAGGTGAAAAAGCCCACACGGACACCAGAAGGGTGGACGGACAGACAGCCGAGACAACTACCTTGTACTCCTCGGACGCCTCGTCGACGGGCACCACGGCGTGAGGCCGGTGCTCCCGGGACCGGTCGCACACCACGCAGATGGTCCTGCGGTCGTCCTTGCAGTAGAGCTTCAGGGCTTCCCTATGCTTCGCACACAACCCATCCTCCTCGGCCCCCTTGGCCCCCCGGAGGGCGAACTGGCTGATGATCTCGGCCATGTTCGCCAGCTGCCGGTTGGGCCTGAAGCTCTTCTGCTGGAAAACCTCCCGGCACTGCGGGCAGGGGAAGTCCATCTCCAAGTCCTTCCAGCTCTTGATGATGCACGCCCGGCAGAAGTTGTGCCCGCACTCGATGGACACGGGGTCTTTGAAGAACTCCAGGCAGACGGAGCAAGTGGCTTCGTCCTGGAGATTGCCGGGCAGGAACATCGCCGCCATGGCCTCTCTCCTGCGGGCAAAGACCGATTTCAGCAGGGTTGGACACAGAGCATGAATGCTTGGCACCCGGCCCCGAGTGGGCGTTCCTTTTCCAGGAACGAGCCCGCTGCCCGAGGTCACTTCTGCAGTGTCCGGTTTCTTTAAACCGGTAACGAAGACCTCAGTTTTAGGTCACAATGTAGAGGTAAGAAAAAACACAGCAAGAAGACAGCCCCGCTCTCTGCTCCTCCAAAAAAACATCACATCTGAGCTCCCTACATGTGTTTTTGTTGTTTCGTTTCCCCTCCAGGAAAAGGGAAACTGTTCAGGACACAGATCCCGACGTCAGATCTTGTTGCCTTTTGGCCGAGCCGGTGCAAAAGGCAAGATCTGAGTCCCGAGGTGGGTGTTTAGCAGCTGCTCTAGGCCCCGATCCAGGTAACCATCTGAGCTCTTGTTAGAGCCCCGTCTCACCCTCTAGTGCTTCAGATGACTTGGTTGAGCTCCAGGGCTCAACAGAGGCCATAAAAAGCAACAGGAGAAAGGGAATACACTCAGATGCAAGGTCTGTATCAAAATCTGGCAATAAGTTTCCTAAATCCATAAAGATTAAGCTCTGGATGGAGGGTCCTGCATCCCAAAAACACTTTTTTTTTGCCTTCTGGTAATCCCATGTGCAACTTTCAAAGCCTTACATTAATGGGGAATGATTATATAGGGCCTTTTCTGGGTGGGTTTGCAGGCTGGGATTTGTCCATATTACGGCTGTCTCCACACAAGCAGCTCACCAAAGCTCTTGTTAGGGAGAAGGGAGGTAAAAGGTTAACAAAATCTTGTTATTTGGGTTCACATTAACAAAAACACAGAGAAGTAGGCACTTCTGGGGGGGTGATTCATCTTTTCCTAATGAGGACATGAAAACAGGTCAAGTGATCCCATCCATACAAGCCAGCTGAGCTGACATCTCCAAGCTGAGATTCTTCCCTTGGAGATGTGTTTGTTTCCAGGGGGAAACAAACCCCAACCCCAGGCATTACGTTAGCAAAATAAATCTTGCCCTGATGCCAGAGGTCTGGGAAAGGGTTTCTGATTTATGGCAGGGATGGAATCGATCCTGATGCCTTTACAGTTGGGGAAAACCTCAGATAAGAGACATCCAGCCTCCATTTGAGCTTTTTTTGCTATGTTAAAGTTTTTATGGAAAATGCATTTCCCAGCATCAGGTGACATCTGCAAAGCAGGAGCTGAATTTTGCATTTATTCTATCCCAGACTTGCTCGTTTGGAACAAGAAATGAACTTTTCCAGGTTGGTTTAAACTCTGTGCTGGGCTTTCTTGGAGTTTTGGTAAAGAATCCCGCTTCTTCTTGGAAAATAAAATCTACGTACCCATGCTTGTTATGACCCATGTTAGTTTGTGATCAGAAATAACACACAACAAATGACTCAGGAGAACGGCAGAACACATATATATTTATATGTATATATTCACACACAAGCTTGTATATATATATATGGGTGCATATATATATATGTACACACATATGCATCCCTAGAGATGCAATATATACCAAATTATGTACACAGTTCCCTAAGGGAAAGGGATTTCCACCTATGTAAGTGTTTTTTTTTTTTTTTTTAATTCTCACATACATCGATTTTTATTCATACCCACACTACTCCCTATGGGCTGGAAATTACTTTCTCTTCCAGCTAGCATTTCTGCTGATCTATTATCAAACATAAAACTGTATTGATTTTTTTTTTTTCCTGTGCCACATAAATATTTTTCATCATAAGGTTATGGAAAGGAAGAGGTGGCGGCCCATGAGCTGCTGAGCAATCCACACTGTGGAGCTGCAAAAGGAGGAGAGGAAGAGAAAAGAGGAAGAGAAGGAGAAAGAAAAGGAAAAGTAGTGAGACACCTTGATGGAAGAAAAAAAAACAAACAAAAAGGCAGCCTGTTGGGAACAGGAAAAGCAGACAGACAAACATCCCACTGAGCCCAAATCCCATGTGAGCCCCCACATACCTCGCAGCAGAGGTGTAGGAAAGGGGTGTCCTCCCAAATCTCCCAGCCTTTTGCATCAGGAGGGTCTTAGCAGGGAGCCCAAGGGGTCCCAGCACCCAAGGGCACAGCGGGAGGCAGCGTGGGACCACTGCTGGCCACTGCGATGGAGGAAACCAGCCCAAGCCCTGGATGCCACGGAGATTTCAACGCCTCTCAGCTCCTGCCCCTTCCCAGCCCTTGGTTGCCCCGTTTGTCCCCTGTCATCCCCCGTCTCACTTACCATTCCTTCCCCTCCCCCATTTGCAGCTATCCTGGGCACCCACCGCTCTTCTTCCCTCCTCCTCCTCCCCAGCTCTGCTCTTCCCCTTCGTGCCAAAGCGTTTTTCCCTGCCCAGAGCCAGGATCGCGTTTCCAGCACCTCCCTCCACCTGTCTCCAAACCCAAACCCTCTCCAGAGGGGCTCTGCACCCTACTTAACCCTCTCTGATGCCCAGAGAAACAAGGAGTCAGGAAGGAGCGAGATTTTTCATATCTTCCTTTCATTTAATAATTCAGCTCATATTTGGGGCAGCACCCTGCAAAAAAGGGCAGAAACATCTGCAGGACACCTCCACCCTCCATGGGTGGCTTGCTTAGGATAAAGAGAGATTTGGGCATCCCAAACAGCAGGGATTGAATAAGGGAAGGAAAATTCAACCCTGATATATTTTCTTTCAGTTTTTTTTTTTTTTTTTTTTTTTTGTACCAAATTGAGCATCCTGAAGTTTCATCCTATGTTAGGTGGGTCCAAGAATATTGAAGCTCTCATGCCCATGCTTGCAGGTAGGACATATGTGAGCAATCACTGCTGTGCACTGAAGTTGCCCTTTCTCACCCCAAAACTGGAGCCAGCCACCAGCCAGCAACAAGGCTGGAAGGACAGAGACTTGCTCTCGGTCCCAAGGCTGGAAGGGGTTTCCTCCAAACGTCTCATTCCAGAAATAGATTGGAAGTTGAAACTGGCTCCAGAAGCAGGACACCTGTATCCACCCAAGGAAAAAGACCCTACAACACCAAGCCATGCCAAAATCTCTGCAGCCAGCTACAAAACAAACTCCTCAGGGGGATAATAATCAAAAAGTGCATCATTTTCCTCTACTGTCCAGTGCAGTGGCCATGATTTTATCCCCATTTATTTTTTAATGATCTACTACTTAGCTAAATGACTGCTCACGACATTGAGATTCCCAGGTACCAATGCATCAGGAGAAAAAAAATAAATAAAAAAAATAAAAAAAACTTTGCCCTTTTACCTGTCCCTTGTGCTGCAAAAAGAGAGAAAAAGTCCCAAATACTTATTTTTCTAGGGCAGTGATAACAGCTGGATCTCCACTGTTACACGAACCCCACACTATAATTATGTTTTCCCCTCCCACCATAAAATTTTTGCCCTCAGAGGTGGGGATAAGGCTAAAAAAAGAAAGCCATTTATTTTAATGCTGCCCATCATGCATTATCCTCTCCTCTTCAGGGTCTTTGGCTGTGCTCAGGGACTGCAAGGGTCCAGAGGAGCTCCAGCCACCCCTTTAGATTTCATCTGAAGTCAACAGCAGGATTTTGGTGCCTCCTGAGGTCTTTTTACCTGTCTATATTCGGTGGATGACTCAACCTCTCTTGACAAATGAAGGAATTTGGGGTGAAATAAATACCTGTGTCTATCAGGTGTACGTGTCCTCTATTCCCTCTCGGCATCCAGCAGCTCCCTGATGCTCTCGTTTGCAAAAAGTCGGTGCTAGATAAAGCTTCAAAGGGAAATTCCCAGCTAGGAGAAATGGGATGCAAGCAGGGGAAAGCACCTTGGCCTGCCCTTGGGGTTTTAGTGCCAGGATTATGTTCGGGACCACCAGGAATGCTGAGGCCGAAGGGCTGTTAATAGGAACGTCTGGAGAAGGAAAACATGCACACGAGCCAAATTCGGCTGCCAATTATAGGCCTGCAGGTTTATTGCTAGAGCTGAAACAGAATCAGGCCAGACACGCCGGGAAGCCCTGCGGGCAGACAGACCGTGTCCAACCGTCCCGATTTAGGGCAATATTTGCTCAGGATGAAATCGAGGACTTTGAGCATCAAAAGGGCTGGTAGACCTCATCCTGAGCCTGCTGGGGGTTAATCTGTGGGGTCCTCATCCCACTCCTCGTTGCAGAGGTCGGTCTCGCAGCAGGAGTAGTGGGATGTCAGGCGGGATTCGGCATCGGCCGCCCGCTCCCGGCCGCAGTTCATCGCGGAGGTGCAGCCTTGCTGGTAGTAGAGGGTCACCTTCCCTGGAGAGAGGGGCTGGGGTTAGAAACCAGCATTAAATGAAGGAAAAAAATCAGTGGTGGGCTTCTCGCCAGGTGAGAAATCAGCCCCTTAAACAGCACACCCAAATGGTCACCTTGCTTGGATTAATTAGGAGAAAAAAATAAATAAGACAACACATAAAACTCACTTGGTTCTGTGGGAGATCATCGCCTTCACCTAAAAAAGGCTATTTTTAAAACAAACATAAGACAACCCCCACTAAGGCATTTGACCCTTTGCTTTCGCCCTTTCCCACATCTGTCTCTGTATTACATCCTCCTTCATTCTCCAAATCATACAAATACACAAGGACGACCCCCCTCTGAACCAAAAATTCGCAATTTTGACCCTCCCCACCTACCTAGGGAGGTTTTAATGATGGCACACTTCTCTCTCCGCTCGCAGGTGGTTTCGTTTGCCCCACGGAAGCATCCGAGTAAGGGGAGCTTGTACTTGCAGACTTTGCACTGAAGAGCCTCAACTGTGGTGGATGGAGAAGACACAAGAAGCAATGAACCAATTCTGTAGGACCACGGAGAGCTTTGCTCCAAGTGGCCCTAGGACAAGATAGTGGTGACCCCAGAGATGGTTTAGAGCCCCCCAGGGAAGGGTCCAAGCATCACTTTCCACTTCCAGACCCACTAAGGAGAGTCCTTGTGTAGGAGAGGCAGATGGTGCCCATGGACACTCAACCCAATTTAGACTTTCCCAGCCAGATGTGAGCAAATCAAAGCACAGCCCCATGGAGAATGAATTTGGACATGGGTTATTGGTTGGATTCAAATGGCTGAAAGAGGATAATATAAAATAAAACCATCCCAAGAGCTCTCCAGGGCAAAACGGGTGCAGATCTCGCCCAGGATCCAGCTACCTACAGCTGAAGATCCTGGCCCAGAGGAGATCTCTTTTCAATAACTGGGAGGGGAGTGGAAAGAAAACCATTTTTATAGTGGGATGATTCAAGAGA
The DNA here is from genome assembly GCF_963932015.1 of Anas acuta. NCBI lineage: Eukaryota > Metazoa > Chordata > Aves > Anseriformes > Anatidae > Anas > Anas acuta. Next base: position 1,185,135 of record NC_089009.1, on the reverse strand, counting down.
GATCATAGATTCAGACCTGAGGACATCCAATGCATGCGGAAAAAAACATTACAGGCACCAAGAGCTCATCAAGATGCCTCCAACCATCACCAGATCTTCTCCTGCCCCAATTAAATCCCATTTCACTGCAGCCCTCCACTTACCCACTCCAATGCACAGGACAAGGGTCAGCCCCACGAAAAGCACCTTCATGGTCATGGGTGATCAGCCCTTTAGTAAGGGCAAAAGAGATCAAAAAACAAGGTACAGGTGTTTGTGATGTCCCTTCTGGGGCAAAAAATAGAGAAAATTGAAGTACACTATTAGAGAATTTCCTGACATCTAAAAATCCTCAAATACAGGCAATTCCACCTTTCTGCTCCATTACTTTAACAGCCTTGTTTTCAAGGCAGCATCAGACAGATCCTTAATACATTTCTAATGCATTTTCTGTTCTAAACACCTTTTTTTAGCCTTTCCAAAACATATTTCCAATTAAATTGCTGTGCTGGGGAGAAAACTTTCAGCCAGTTTTCTCATGCAAATCTTTTCTTCAAGGTGAGATAAGACATCACCATAGTTAAAAAAAAAAGATTATTGACAACCCATATCTGCCTAAGAGAGCCCCAAAAACTTGTTTTCTGTGCTAAACATGAAGATATCACTGCAGGGATCAGATAACACATTTCCAATCCTGAAAATCTAAAATATACATAGATATATATATTATAATAAATATAAATATGCATAAGATATAAAATATATAATTTTAATACATCAAGAATATAAAAATATAAATCTATATATAAATAACAATGCAATGAATTTTGCTGAGAGACTTCATTTGGGGAGAAAAATTACTGCACAGGACAACTTTTCTGCATCAGATTCCCCAGCTGTCCCCTAATTCATTTTGCACCTGGTTAATATCTCATTTCCTCCCACACACACCTCCAATTTGTTCACTGCCTTTCCCACCTTGAACTATTTGCACCTGTTGAGAAATAAATCCCTTGCTTATTCTTGAACCTAGGGAAAAAAAAATCTGTCTGGCAAAATAAAATTGGTTTTACAAGCAAAAAAAAAATCACATTTTTATTTCTTAAGATAATTCCTTTTCTTGCTTAGAGATAGCAACGGTGGTTTTCCATACTACAGAAAAAGAAATTTGGATAAATATAAAGTAAAACTCAGAATGCAGGCGCCCAACGTGGGGCTCGAACCCACGACCCTGAGATTAAGAGTCTCATGCTCTACCGACTGAGCTAGCTGGGCTTAATTAAATGACCATTTCTGCTCTTTTTCTCAGTCAAAAAAGTAAATTTGGTGCTGACAGTAAAAAATAAAAATAAAAAAAGAGAAAACTTGTGAGTTTTAAAATGGGAATATTAAGCAGAAGCTCTTCCTCAAGGTATTTAGAGGGTGCATCAGAATGACGCAAAGAGCAGCAGGATGAAGATGCGTTGTAGCAAAAACCCCAAAATAAAACCCCAAAAAAAGGTCCCTTACCAGGGTTGTGCTCCGAGGTCCGAGCATCCCGTCTTTACGTCCCCACTGCCTTTATATGATGTTTCCCCTTGCTTGGGCTGAGCCAGGACCTGAACGACCTCGGAGCCAGCGGGGGATATTGTTTGGTGGGAACAATACTCGGTTCACACCTGGGCAAACAGCTCGTGGAGCTCGGGTCGTCCTTCCAGGACATGTAGATATTTGTTCCCTGGGTGAGTCCCTGCAGGCTTTCAGACTGTTTAATCTCCTTTTGTGCAGAGAAATCCCCCAGCTCCCTGCTTTGCAGTCAGCCCTAGGAAAAAATGTACATAGGAAAAAAAATACGTGCCCATAGGAAAAAAAATACATTTACCAGAGCTGCATGCAATCCTAGAGCCTTCCTCTGCTGTCAAAGCAACCTGGGCAGCCCTTTGCTTTTGCAGCCCCATTACTTCATTTTTTATCTTTATTTTTAATATGCAAATGCCAATAAAAAGGGTAGATGTGCTGGGCAAAAAAAAAAACATCTCTCTATCCCTCTCTCTATTCTGCATCACATTTAATCTCATTCTGACTTCTGCATCTTTTTCATGGAGCAAAAAATCTGAAAAAAAACAAAAACAAAAAACAAAAAACAAACAAACAAACAAAAAAAAAACAAAAAAGAGCTGACCCAGACCAATGCTGGGAAACCTTTAATTGATCCTGGAGCCTCTTTGTCCTAAGACAAAGTCAGGACTTTGCAAAAAGTCAAAAGTTTCAGCACTTCCCATTTTCTCACCTCTATTTTTGTTGTTTCAGTTTTACCTTATCCACCTTTTTCTCAGCTGATCTAGCTCGTGCATGGCACGTGGAATATCTCTGTTTTGGAGGCCTTAAACGACAAGATTATGGCCTGAAAGAATCACATGTTTAATTAGGGTGTGATTCCAAGAATCCTGCCTACCTGCTCCAAGTGACTTCTGAGTCCTTTGGCATCACCTGTATCAACCCAACCCAATGTTTATGCAGCTGTGCTTGGGCTGATGGCACAAATCCTGATAACACCTACAGTTCTTCAAGCATGAAGCCAAGCTTAACTCCTCCAGGCAGCCAGAACAAAGTGGAGAAACTTCGCACACCTTTGGGTGCTTGGTGGGGACCCACTGGTCCAGAAAACTCTGGAGAGGAACATGGTGCAATGCTTTCCTGGCCCAAAATCTCAACTTTTTTTTTTTTTTTTTTTTTTTTTCCCTGTGCTTTTCCATGCCATGTTGAGCAAAAGGCTCCGTTTCAAATCAAAAAAGATGCTTACAATCTATAACATTACATATATGAAAATAAGGTATATATATACATATATTTTTTGAAGAATTGAAGGAATGTGGATTTCCTGGAATTTATTTTTATTGGTACCAGCAGGTAACACCCGCTACAGGACCCCACTGTTTCTATGGGGCTGGATGCCCTCCTGTTTCCAATCCACTTCCAGGCTGGAGAGGTTCACATATCTTGAAAACAACATGAAGCAGTAATAATAATAATAAAAAAATTAATAACAATAATATTAATAAATTTATCAACAACAACAATAATAAATTTAATAATAATAATAATAATAATAATAATAATAATAATAATAATAATAATAATAATAATAATAATAATAATAATTTAATAATAATAATATATGAAGCAGTGGTAGAGGTTAAGGAAATGAGTAGGATTCACTCTGCAACACCAGGGGACGAAGGAAAATTTTGAAGGGCAAATGAGAAGAAACTGGTGGAAAGGGTGAGAAAGGGGGATGGTTAAAAGGCATTTTCCTCCTAAAAAAGGGAAGAACTACCCAAATATCCCTGTGTGACATTGAGCAAATTGATTAAGCAGAGATGCAGCTTTTTTTTTCAGATATTTCTCGTTTTGGGAACTGTGGATGGATTTGGCGGAGAGTTTCATGAAACAGTCCCAGTTATTTTTTTCGCAAGAAGTGGGAAAATTGGTTAAAAAGCATCGCCCAACGTGGGGCTCGAACCCACGACCCTGAGATTAAGAGTCTCATGCTCTACCGACTGAGCTAGCCGGGCTGCTTGTTTCACTATTTTTTGGAAATCACAGCTTGTGCAATAGACTTGGGGAGCTGGGGGGGATATAGGATTGCGGCAGAAACTGGAAAACAGCAGAAAAAGCTGGGATTTCTGGGTTTGTTTAGCTTTTTTTGCTGAGCTTGCTGCAGTGTAAAGTGCATGGAGGAAACGCAAAATCAGGTTTTGCACCCACACCGGGGGAAAACCCCGCAGCAGGGCTCAGTGACGGCGGGGACCGAGGTGCTTCGTGTTGTATCAGCAGGGGGTACATTAAAAAAAAATAAAATATTAAAATAAAAGTTATTTTTTGGGGTTTTTCCCTGACCGGGAATCGAACCCGGGCCGCGGCGGTGAGAGCGCCGAATCCTAACCACTAGACCACCAGGGAGCGCGATGGAGCCCCTTGCCCGCATATAACGCGGGGTCAAGGCAATGCCCTGGGGTTTAATTTGGGGGGGACCCGGAGCTGCTTTTTACCGAATTAAAAGAAAAAAAAGAAAATAAAAAATGCATCTTTGCTTAATTCTGTGGCTATTTTCCTCCTCCTTCCTTTGGGATCTGCATGGGAAAATCCTCCCAAGCAAGCAGGTCCTTGGGTTTGTCTTCTGCTGCCATCCAGCGGTGGCTTCTCCAACACCTGGGAGTCCTTCTGCTCCCCTGGGATATCCCACAAGGTCCCTAAGCCACCAAATGCTTTTTTTCCAACCTCTAATCCTTGACATTCACAAGAATTTCAGTCCAGTTACTGATTTCCCCTGATCTTTAGGCAGTTTTCTTATGTTGATATTGGAAGATGAACAAAGCTCACTCATTGCACAGGACTCTTCCCTACTACTAGATCCTATTTTACAGAGAAATCCCCTTTTCTAGAAAAAAAAAATCAGTTCAACCCCTTATATGCCACACTTACAGCTAACATTATACTAGAATGAATCCACAAGTGGAATAGAAATATGACTGTAGGAGATTGAAAGCAGTTCAGCAGGAAAAATTCTACATTTTTGCCTGCCAGACTATGTCTAAATTTCTGGAAGAATGGAAATATGAACAACAAAAGGGCTTTAACAAAAGCTGCGTGGAAATGTGGGTCAGCAGAGATGCAGCAAAGAAGGGAAAATCCACATTTAATGGCAAGGAGCTGTGCTCCAGAGAGTTAATTGAATGTGGAGCCTGAAATTTTGGCTGCTATTCGAGATCACTGCCCCGAAACAAATAAATGCATCCAGGAGCAGGGATGCATGACCACAAAGTGATCTCCCCCTTCACCCACTCTCATTATTTTAGCTTATGTGGGTTATGAGCAAATGCAAAATATGCTCAGGGGGACAGGAGCAGATTCACTGCTTGGTTTTGACACACGAAAACCATAAATTTGGGTATGATGTCCAAGAATGGAGCTGAAAAGGAGTGTTTCTGCCCGGTTTCGAACCGGGGACCTTTCGCGTGTGAGGCGAACGTGATAACCACTACACTACAGAAACTGGATGAAAGGTGTTTTTTCCCCTATTTCTACAATAGCCCGAAACCTGTTTGTACAGGGTTTGTTTTAGGTGTATTTCCGCTAAAAGTACATGCAAAGTAAGGGCTTTCACTCCTGTCCTTGACAATCCATGCTTCTTTTATGCTTTTTTATTTTATTTTTTTAACATGACACTGCATTTATAGAGCGAGCATCCATACCCATCTCTTGAGAGGTCAGTATCAAAAATATGCAGAAAATTAAGGATTTGCCGTGCAGAATGACGGTGGGAATAAGCTGATTTAGATTTTGGGTTTTCCTTCTTCCCTCTCTCTGCCTTTGCAAGCCCTGTCTTGGTGCAGGAGTTGAAGGAGGGGGAAAATCTGAGGGATGCCTTCAAAAGCAAAAAAAAGCATGTTTCTGCCTGGTTTCGAACCAGGGACCTTTCGCGTGTTAGGCGAACGTGATAACCACTACACTACAGAAACTGGATGAAAAGGGGGAATTTGACCCATTTCTCCAATATCCCAAGGTCCATTTGCAGAGTTCTTATTAAAAGGAAGGCTTTGCTGCACTGATTAGCAAAGAAATGAAATATGTTAGAGCTTTGATTTTCCTCGTTTGCTGCCCTGTGTTTGCAAGCCCTGCCTTGGTGCAGGAGGTGAAGCAGGGAGACCCTTAAAAACTGAAGAAATTCCCCTAAAAGTTGTTTCTGCCTGGTTTCGAACCAGGGACCTTTCGCGTGTGAGGCGAACGTGATAACCACTACACTACAGAAACTGGATGAAAAGTGTTTTTTCCCCCATTTCCCCAATAGCCTCAACCCCATTGCCTTTGGGTTTCCTTTTGCTTCATCCGTGCTAAGAGCCCAGGCAAAGCAAGGGGGTCAGCTCTGAATTTCTCTGAAATCTCACGGATTTGTCTGAAAAATATAATAATAAAAAATGACACATCAGAGAGAACCCTGAAAACTGAAGAGAATCCTTAAAAAAACTTGTTTCTGCCTGGTTTCGAACCAGGGACCTTTCGCGTGTTAGGCGAACGTGATAACCACTACACTACAGAAACCTGAAAAATAACCCCAAAAATGCCCTATTCCTGGTAGGATGCACCCAGCTCTCCTCCAGCTTTTCCAGCTCTCTTAATTCCTCTCCGAACCTCCCAGATTTGCTGCTAGGTTTAGAAAAAAAAGACCATTTTTGCAACCAGCCAAGCATGGGTGGATGAGCAAGACCCAGTTTTATTTTGGAGCAAGCCCCAAAACAGCAACATGAGGATGGAGAGCGAGGGGAATGCTTTCAACACCGACTTGCAGAGAAAATCCATAGCGGTTCCCTCTGCCAAAGGGAAGGGAAAAATGGAGCTGGAAAAGATTTGCTCCTTGGAAAAGAGCAAATTCTCTTAAAAATAAGAATTTCCTTTCCCTGACCGGGAATCGAACCCGGGCCACGGCGGTGAAAGCGCCGGATCCTAGCCACTAGACCACCAGGGAGAGATGCTTCGGGGTAATAATTGTTTTAATCAATTTTGCTATTTTTCTACATTTTTTTCCCCATATTTTATTTATTATCCTTACAAAAGGTGATATTCAAGCACCTGGCCAAACTTTTAGCGGCTTGGTTCTGTCCTCGATGCAATGAGGACCCTGCAGGACTCCCAGTCAGGGCTGCCCCCCCCCGTGTCCCACATCATTCCCTTTTTAGGCTCTTTTTTATTTTTTTTACTTAATTCTGCCTGGATCAAGAGCCTGGGAAGTCACACCAGGGGGATGCTGAGCAAAGCAGCTTCCAGTGGGTTCGTGAGAGGAATTTTGGGGAGGGGAGAACAGTGCTATGAATTAAATATTAATTGGAAATAATATTATTTTTTTGAAATAATATGGAAATATTTTTTTTTAGTGGTTTTTAATCTTCGATCACAGGGACTTATCTCGCTCTGGTACTTTTTCTCAGAGCCCGGCAACTGATACCAGCCCTACCACACCTCCCTCCAGGTGTTGCCAAAAATGTGCAATAATAAAAGATGAGATTGGGAAAAGAAACCCAAACATCAGCTCCCTGGTGGTCTAGTGGCTAGGATTCGGCGCTTTCACCGCCGCGGCCCGGGTTCGATTCCCGGTCAGGGAAAAGATAATTTATTTTCCCTAATTAATCTATATTTATAAATTCTGGTTACACTAATATTACCTGCCCTACCTGGCACCATGACCCCAAGGAAAATATCAAGGCGTAACCTAATTATCTGTCTGAAACTCGTGCTAAAAACAGAGATTTTATTTGCAGCCCTGGCTTTTTGACCTCCTGACCAGCTTTAAGGACACGAAAAAGAATAAATATTAAAATTTTGACAGTGTTTCTGCCCGGTTTCGAACCGGGGACCTTTCGCGTGTGAGGCGAACGTGATAACCACTACACTACAGAAACCCTCCATATCATCCCCTTTGCCCTCCCCCTCCCTTCACCTGGATCCCAAATTTATTTTGGGCTAAAAATGCGAGGAAAAAGGGAAAAAATGTTTTTTTCCTAAGATTACGCATATAAAGGCATTTTCCTGCTCCTATTCCAAGCAGGAAGAGTTTTATTTATGCGGTCCTTCCCGGCCGATCCCATTTTTTAATTAATTATAGGGTTAAAAATTGCATACATCACCTGCTGGGTTAGGAAAGGGGGTTTTCAGTCTTTCCAATAAATTTTTGTGCTGAGTTTTGTTTTTGTAGCAGATCTCAGTGAACATATTGAAGAAAATGAGGCTGGAACCACCGAAACCATCACCAAAATAAGGATGAAAAAAGGTGGAAATCGGGGCCCGGCTAGCTCAGTCGGTAGAGCATGAGACTCTTAATCTCAGGGTCGTGGGTTCGAGCCCCACGTCGGGCGCTTAAATTTTTCTTTCATTTTTTTAAACTATCACGAATACCAGCTGCAAAACATCCCTGATTTCCCGGCGTTCCGACTCGTGATGAATCACCACGAAACCCCACGAAAAAAGAAAAAAAGAGGGAAAAAATTTTCAAATTAATTTTTACGGTCTTTATAATCCCTTTTCAGCCCCATTTTCACCACCGTCAGGATGGCCGAGTGGTCTAAGGCGCCAGACTCAAGGCTCTGCCTTCCCGCAGTTGGGTATTCTGGTCTCCGAATGGAGGCGTGGGTTCAAATCCCACTCCTGACACGTATATTTTTAATTTTTTTTTCCAGTTATTTTCCCCCAAAAAATGCCCACTTCGCCCTGAGACCGAAAATCCCCCGGTACCGCACGATTTCGGACCTCAAATGGTTGATTTAAGCGAGTTTTCCCCAAAGCTGGGCTCCGCCTCGTGCTGGGAAGGGCAGAAAAAGGGTTGTTTCACTTTTATTTTGAATCCTCTCGTTTTCAGCAAACTTGTTTTGAGCAAACTACTCTCTTGCAGTAATTTTTCTTTTTTTTTTTTTTTCTTTTTTTTTGCACTTTGCACTTTGATTTTTTGCAAGCCAAATTGCTTTTAAAAAGTGTTTTTTTGGGGAGAGGATTTTTTTTTCTATTGTTTTCTATTTTTTTGTCTTTTTCTTTTTTTTTCTTTTTTTTTTTTTAATTTTTCTTTTCTTTTTCTTTTTTTATTTTCTTTTTATTTTTTTAAGGGAGAGATTTGGGAAGGGGCAGGGTGCAGGCAGGGTGCGGGCAGGGCCAGGCAGGTGGGCAGGACAGTTTCTGTAGTGTAGTGGTTATCACGTTCGCCTCACACGCGAAAGGTCCCCGGTTCGAAACCGGGCAGAAACATCTCGAATTTTTCATATTTTTTTAATATTACTATACGTATTTATTTTATTTTATTTTATTTTATTTTATTTTATTTTATTTTATTTTATTTTATTTTATTTTATTTTATTTTACTTTATTTTATTTTATTTCACTTTATTTTATTTTATTTTATTTTATTTCACTTTATTTTATTTTCCTTTATTTTATTTTCCTTTATTTTCCTTTATTATGTTTAATTTTATTTAATTTTATTTTTTATCCCCTCTTTTTGAAAAAAAAAGATCTTAAAATATTTTTTCCGACCCTTTCCAATTCCTCCCAGCTCTTGCACCGGCTGCCACAAACCCACCCCAATCCCCTAAACGCACTTTCCCCTTACCTAACGCGGGATATGCTGCCCCTCCCCGACTTCCCTCCACATCTCACCGCCTGCTTTGGGCGATTTCTTTATATTTTATTTATTTTTACCTATTTTGCAGCCTTTCCAAAAGACAAGAGGATGGGAATCGATGAAAACTTTTCTTCCCTGACCGGGAATCGAACCCGGGCCGCGGCGGTGAGAGCGCCGAATCCTAACCACTAGACCACCAGGGACGCTGTATAAAAACCATTACCCTCTACTCCATCACCCCTAGCAAAAATTACCCATTCAAGCCTATTTTTGACCCATTTTTTCTTTTATTTTAACCTCTTTCCCCTGTCCTCCCCGCACCCTCCACTTCAGCACCTCCTCAGGTTGTAGCAGGCATCAGCCCGTGCTCTTTTTTTGGGGAAACAGCGGTGATTCCCAGCTGCCTGGAGCTCAGGTTTACCCATACTTAGAGGGAAAACAAGCCCCACAGCCCCACAGCACGCCAGCAAAGCTCCTAGAATTCATTTTAACTCCGAATTATGGCTTAAACACCAGAACTCTTGGGAATTTCGGGAAAAGCAGGTGACTATTGCACGATGCAGGAATGGCTGTTGCAAATGTGAGACCTTGCTCCGGCCAGGTGGGGATTTTGCAGAGTTTTTTTTGGGATTTTTCCCATTCACTGCCCTCAGCTCAATGCCCATGAAGTGCCAGGACGAAATAACCACAAGACCAGGCTGCAAAGGAGGCAGTTTCTTATTACCATTTCCAAACAAAGCTTTTCAAACCATCAAAAGCACATCTGTACAATTCCTTTGGATATCCAAAACCCCTGAGTCCATTCAGTGGTAAGGAACCTGGGAAATGCTTCGTGAGCACCTTCCATCCCCTCTGGGCTCCTTCTTACATCCCCAAATTGCCTTTACGCACCAGCTCAGCCCAAGGGTGTTGCTCAATGAGAGGTTGAAGCCAAATCTGCTTGGGAAGGATTTATTTCGCTTAGTTTTAGGCATGTACAGGAGATGTGTCTGCATGCCATCTAGTCAATCTAGGCTCCGTCTGCAATCAGAGCACTCCTGCGAAGACCTGTTGAGCTATTTCTAAATGAGATACCGTACAAATTGCCACCGTTCTCCATTGATTAGGTTATCTCACCCACTGATTAGATTATTGCCTTCTTCTCGGAAGAAAGGTAAGAAAACTTGAAGCTGTCGGGAAGTCCTCCAGGCTTTTGCATCTTGGTCCATAGCATCTGTGCTCAGTCACAATGCTCAGTGGGATGAAAAAAGATGAGTAAAGGGTCCGGAAAACAGCAGGGATTTGTGATCAGTTGGAGATTTGGCTCAGCTCTATCCTTGTTCTCCGACAGAGAGGTTTTCTTCATGCCCCCAAAAGCCATCTCTGGGGTGATGAGACCCCACGGTGTCCCCAGATTTGGGAGGGTGAGACTTGAGGCATGGAGGGGGTCAGGGGGACAGGGTGAACTGGCACCCCCTCCCCAAGCAGAGCAGGGGGAGGATTTGCTCCCCTGCAAAGGACGTCGGCGGGTAGGTGAAGATGGGCGCCAGGTTGTGGGAGTCGAAAAACGCCACGCGCCCTGCCTCGTAGTCCAGGTAAATCCCAATCCCCCTGGGGGCGGCGAGCAGGGAGATGGGGCTGGTAGGAGAGGTGAGAGCCTGGTACTGGCTCCCGCACTGCCCCACCGCCCAGATGCCCACCTCGGGGTTGACGCTGATCCGTCCCTTCCTCCTCACCGACTCCTTGGCCACCCCGACGGCCCAGGCTTCCCCGTCGCCCACCTCCACCTCCCAGTAGTGCCTCCCCGTGCTGAAACCCTCGCAGCCCAGCACGCAGCGAGACGAATCGAAGCGTTTGGGGTTGTCGGGCACGGGCTGGCGGGTGTCTTCCCACCTCACGCGCTTGCGATCCTCGGACAGGACCAGCCGGGGATGCGCCGTCTCCGGATCCAGCGTCAGGCTTACTGAGGACGAAGAGAAGAAGAGCATCAGAGGCATGGTCCTAAGTGACCTTAATGTCCTATTTGGTCCTAAATGACCTAAATGACCTATTTTTCCCAGGCTTGACTCCAGCTCCCAGTCCAGGGGCTCTCCCTGTTTGCTGGAGTGATGGAAGAATTTTTTTTATGCCCACGAGCAAGACAGGAGGAAGAGAAATGTGAGTGCACGAAGGGAAATTGATCTAGAAAAACAAGGCTTTGAAGTGTGAATATTTTTTTTTCTGGAAGTCTCCAGGCTATTGAAAAAAATACACAAATCCTCCATTGTCCCTTGACCTTCCTTTTTTTTTTTTTTTTTTAAGATCACCAGTGTTCCCAGCAGCTCCACAGGGAAATGTTTGCAATGTTCGCCTTGTTCCTAGAGCTGCTGCTGAGCAGGACTCTACGTGACATCCCGCAGGCATCCCAGTGCTGACCTGGCTCCCCAAGTCCTGCCAGGAGGCAAACTCATCCTCCCTCATGCAATCAGCCCGAGTTAATTGCACCTTGCTATGCTAATACACGGGGCATGTTGGAGGTTTCTCTTTGCCACATTGCACCAGGACTTCTCCTCTGCTGAGATCTTCCTGAAATCCAGACCCAGGTGCAACCTCCAGCCCTCTCCTCCCCGGTTTCTCTCTACCTTGAAATTTCATCAGCATCTCCTTGAGGGCAATGTTCTTCTGGGGAAGACTTGTGGGCATCTCGGCCAGCTCAGGCGATGCCTCCAATGGCTTCTGGGCGCACTCTTTCTCAAGCCTGGAAGGAAAAAAAAAAGCTGGCTCGTAATACTGCCTTTGCTCATAATTTTCATGATGAGAATTTCTGATTTTCAACTAGGTTTTCTTACAAAGAAATAATAGTGGGGCTGGAGCAAAGAATGGGTACTAGGGTTGTCATTAATGAACTCCCCATAAGCATCTGCTGACCCAGAACACTATTTTGTCCCAAACACCAAGCAATGAAGAGCTTCTATCATGATCAGCAATGCTCTACATCAAGGGAAATGCAGGCAATAAAAGATAAAAATAAAAACCTTTAAAATAAAAATAGAAATAAAAAGATAAAATAAAAACCTTTAAAATAACCCACCTTCTTGATCCATGTCCAAACAGCATTATTCATGAAGAAGTCAGTTATAGGGGGTGGAAATTCATATTGAAGCCCCCCTTCCACCCAAACGCACCCCTTGGTGTTTAAACATCCAGATATTTTAGCTGCTGGGTTGTAATTTATGATGGGCATCTGACAGCTTTTCTTGGTCTTCAGCATCCTACTAGGACCAGGGCACTTTTTGCAGTGTCCTAGCTTTATCCTATATGTCTATGAAGTCACTAGAACATGGGGCTCATAGGGGGCTGGGATTTTGGAGTCCATCAGTCTCACCACCGTAGAAATAAGCATTAACATCATAATAACGTGTGGGAGAAGCCACAAACCTGCTCAGGATGTTCCTGCTGTCCTACAAAGGAAGGATGAGAGAAGAAGCATTAGGACAGAGCAACAATAAACAACCAAAGGCTGCCGTGGGGTGACCTCAGGCAACCACTCTAAAATTATGGGTCTAAAATAATACTGCATTGCCTGCACGGTGTTTATAGATCTGCTGCGGGGTTTGGCAAGGTCACGGCAGCACCACTTAATGAGCTGCTCCTTGTAGTTATCTGCCATCACCCTTCGTGTCCCTACTCTTTGGGGATGGGTGTTATTATTGCTAATGCACACTACTGCTTTGGTGTAGCCAAATATTTGAAAGCAGGAGTAAAACAGAGCCTGCAGGTGGGCTGAGGTGCATGGTTTGATGGCTACTTAAGGAGGAGATGAACCACAGCTAGGCACTGCTTTTTGTTTCTCCTCTATGTATTGTTGGGATTTAGACAACCTTTCTGGATGTAGACGTGTACAATCAGACGGATGAGTCCCATACCCATCATCATTAAATAGTGATTTAAATAAATTGGGCTTGGTTTAAAATGTTCAAAAGGACAGCTGGGCCATTGAAGAAAATAAATGTATTTCATTTTTTTAAAAGCTTTGAAGGTTAATAGTTTTAAAGGAACATTTAGGATGAATTTGCCCCCTGGGCTGGTGACACCGGTGATGTTCAAGGCCACCAGTTTTCCCTGGGGCTCTCACCTGTAGGAGTTCATATGCTGGCTGCTGACACTTCTCTTCCAGCTCACGGATCTGCTCACCCACGGAGGAGATCTCCTCCAAGATCTTGGCGATGCTCTCCTCCTGCCTCCTCACGATCTCCTGGTCCAGCTTGGCTAGCTGGCCCAGGAGGAGCTGCTCCTGTCGCTCCACGAACTGGTGCAGCTCCTTGATTTCAGCCACGACCTTCTGCCTCTCCTCTTCTACCCTTTCCTACAATGAATGCATGCAAGGGAGAGGCAGGGAGAAATTGCTTGGGGGAAATTGCAACAGAGCAGATTTAATGTGTTGACTTTAGGTGCAACACGGCCATAAACTCATAAATTCCAATGAGTATTGCAGAGCACAGGAATGTGTAATATTTTAGATCTTTTTTTTTTTTTTTTCTTTTTTTCATTGCCATTTCTAGGCTGAAGGTGCTGTCAGAGAGCATTTCCCATGGACTGTAATCTTTGTACCTAAAATGCTGAAGACCTTTGAACAGCAGGGAAAGATACACACCAACACCATAAACAGAGATGTCAGGGAAAGGGAAATCACGGCAAGAAAGAAGCAGTTGGGTCATTCCCTTTTCTACATATATTAATAAGGAGAACCTGGGAATGTGCCCCACTTGTGAGCAAACTGAGGAAAAAAAATCTCAGCAATAACCTGGCCAAATCCAACACATGATCACAGCCAGATAAGATGCTCAAGGAGCCAGGAGGCATGGGGGGAATAGAAGTAGCTATTAACTACATATGGTACCTGTCCATATGTAGGGATGGACACTTACGAGGAAATTCAGGCTTCTCCCTTCCTCAGCCATTTTCAGCCCCAGCAGTTTTTCTCTCCTGTCCTTCAGGATCTGCACGTGAGCCTGGAATTTCTCCTGAATAGAGAAGAAAGATTTTGATGGTGCATTTTCTTCCCCCAGCTGGTCCATCCCCCTGCTTCCATCCCACCTAACCCAGCTTATGTCCTACAAATTCACTCTCCCCTGCTTAATAATATGGTAATCTGGCTCTGGTAATTAGTAAACCCTCATTTCTGGAAGAGAAAGGGAGGTGGGCAGACAGAATAGGCTGCTTTCTCCCAAAACTACAGTGAAATTTTTGGCACAGATTAGAAAAGGAAATACTCAGGCAAAGGACAAGGAGCTTCAAATGACTGGGGAGACTCTGCTGGCATCTCCTCAGGTTCAGTGCTGACCCAAAATGTAAACTCAAGGTTTTTGCTCACACCTGATGCTGAAGAATATGTTTTCATCCCCAGCCTTGCAGCCTGGGCAATGCCCCATGCCCAATGTTCAAACCAGCTTAGGGTGGCAAAACCATATTCTCCACCACCTCTGGGCGGTGAGACTGGGGATGCATCACCTGTATGTGGTGAGAACAAATTTTACACCTCACCCACAGACAAAAAAAAAAGCATTTTTCACTGCAAACAGCACAAAACGTAACCCTGCCTTGCACCCTGAGACCAGATTCTTTTGGTAGAAATCAGCATCTGGTTTCTATCAGCATTTCTATCTAATCTGCACAGGAAGCATCTCCTGCACCCCAAATGTTGAAAACAGCATAGCTGCCCCTGCTTTGAGCAGGAGGTGGGATTAAATATCTTCTGGGCTCCTTTACAGCATGATTTATATGATGGTAGTACGATGATCTGGGAATGACAGCATCAAGAAAATCGGGATAACAAGGAGAGAAAGAGGGGGGGGCACGGAGCAAGCATGGAGGAGGTCGGCTGTAATCCAACCCGTGGATCAAAAGGGGTGGAAACGCAAACATTTACAAGCATTTCTCAGGGCAGCTCCCTGACCCGGTCCCCTCCTCTTCCCCTGGTTCCCCCCCCCTCCGGAGCCTTCCTACCTTGTGCTCCTCTGCAGCCTCCTCGATGGGGACCACGGGGTGGGCGCGATGCGCCTGGGACTCCCTGCAGACCAGGCAGATGGGGGTCTGGTCCTCCTCGCAGAAGAGTTTCAGAGCCTCCTGGTGCTTCTCGCACAGCCTCTCCCCCCCTGCCCCTCCTTTGGCTGCCTGCAGGCTCAGCCTCTTGGCTATCTCGATGATTTTCGCCAGCTCCCGGTTGGGTCTCAGGTTTCTCTCCGGGGCCGTCTCTTTGCACCGCGGGCAGGTGAAATTCGCCTCCTCTTCCTCCCAGCAGCGGGTGATGCACGCCCGGCAGAAGTTGTGGCCGCAGTGGATGGAGACGGGGTCTTGGAAGAAGCCCAGGCAGATGGAGCAGGAGGCTTCATCCTGGAAGCTTTCGGCGGGGATGTCTTCAGCCATGGTCTTCTCGGTGGCGAAGATGACGGGGCAGCTTTCGTTTTCCGCCCCGGTTGGTCTCGCCGTTGGCTGCTCCCCTTCCTGCAGGTGCCTGGGGCCCCGAGGGAGGTGAAAGGGAGCTGAGAGATTCATCATGGGGATGATTAGGTTTTCTCCAGGCGAAAGGCTGCGCTGAGAGGCTGCAGAGATCCCCCTTTCCCCGAGGGGGAGCGGAGGGGAAGAGAGAATCCCCCTTCCCCAAGGGGGACCTGGTGGGTTTCAAAGAAACCAGATTGAAAATAAACATCCCTAATAACTTCCTGGCTTGGTACAGATCCACCTGCAGCTTCTCTATAACACCCCCCCCAAAAAAAATAAATACCCAGGGAAGCAGAGGAGTAACCCCCACCCCAAGTCTCTCCATGGTCCAGCACCCAGAAACCAGTCTGGTCTCATTCCTCATTAATAAATGCACTCTTAAAGGATTAATTAATTGAAGGGCACGGGGAAAAAAGCTTGATACAGCTCCCTTCTTCATGCTAAACCACCAAACACATCCTTCGCTGCTCGTTTTCAGCCCTTTCTTATTTTGCATGCCTAACTGCTGGCTTCACCACCGTCTTATTTGTGTTCATGCGTGTGTACGTGCGGCTATAATTCTTTTATTGCTGCTTTCGCTTCTCCTTTTAAACAGGATGCTGTTTCTTTCACGGCTCAGTGCTAAGCCCGGAGTCAAGTGACAAGCAATTACCACTCAGCCGTTTATTTTTTATCTTCCCTTTTCCTCCAGGCTTGCCTGAGCTTGAGGAAAGGAGGGGATTTCCTTTTGCCATGTAAGTGAAATGACTCCACGAAAAGACATATCCATCATCTGTCTGCTCAGGGATGGTTTCTCCTTCAGCTGGCTGCAGAAAAGCTTCCATCAGCCTTTTGCCACCACGTTTTTGGGGGGAGATGTGATATTTCAGCAGTGTTGAACAATTAGGTTGTTTAGGCTGAAATATCACATCTATCACATAAATCAATCACATACCACATCACATCTTATCACATGAACAAGCAGGTTTTTGTTTTCCTGCAAAGCCTCGGGCTGTAGAAGCCAGTCCTGAATCCAAAACTTCATCCAAAATTTGCCATAATAATGCCAAAATTCGCTATAAAGATGCTGAAGTGACAAATGTCCTCTCCATCACCTTTCTGCAGCTGTCCTGGAGGGACAAGAACATCATTCTCCATCCCATTAGATAAAAATCCCCAAATTCACTCAATCCCACAGACCACTGACCTGTGGTCCATGGAATAGCTGCTACCAGTCCAAAGCCCTTTTCGTGCCCAAACGAACAGGGTGTATTTGCATGGGGACGATGCTGGCTAACGAAGCAACACATTTTCTGAAAACATCAGTAAATAAATAACACATCTGTGGTTTTTGGTTTGCAGGTTTTTTGCAGGGGGGCATCATGATTTTCTGGTGCAGATTTCCGTGCCTGTGAGCACTCAGAATGAAACTGGTGGTACGGTTTCATATTCAAAGCCTTTTTTATTTTATTTTATTTTATTATTTTATTTTATTTTATTTTATTTTATTTTATTTTATTTTATTTTATTTTATTTTATTTTATTTTATTTTATTTTATTTTATTTTATTTTATTTTTTTAGGAGGAATGTTCATCTGGAGTTAAGGGTTGATTTATTAGGGAATGAGACGTGCAGAGGAACTGATGCTGGGATTTGCATTAAGGGCACTCTTTTCTCTCCTGCTTTGCTTCCTCCTGCTGGCCCATGAATGCCAACAGCCTCATTACCTCTTTCCTTCCTGGCACAAGCCACGTTTCCTCCCCAATTACCTACATGAGCTGCATAATCACCATAACCTTGGAGCAATCACCTGCAGCGGCTTTGCTTTTTGCTGTGCCTGTTTGGGGCTTGAAGCAGAGCTTGGTGCACCTGGAAAAACATCGCTGCTTCTCCAAATCCAGCCATGTCACTTGATTTTGCCAAGCCCTGGGGGCACTAATGAGCGTTAATGGCCCCGAGCAGCCTCCACCTGAGCCCCCCACCTAGCCCATAGCACAGGGACTCTATTTAATCTCAGTTCTTAGGCTTTTAGCATTTTTGCAAGCTGCTTTAGAGGAGAACCCATGCATGGCTGTGGACCTGCTGATCCCTACGCCCCATGGGCTGCCTTCGTGATTCCACTGCCTTTGCAAAGAGATTTTTATCCCTTAAGAAAAATTAGCAGAGATTTGGAGCTGCTTATTCCAGTATGGAGAAAATATGTGTTTTAGGGGTGTTTGAGACCATTGTTTTAGGGAAAAGGTGGGTGAGGAGGTGCCCAGAACCCACGAGGGAGAGGCTGAGGAGTGGGTGAAGCATCATTTACCATGTCTAAGTGATGTTGAACTTGATGTTCAACAGCAATAAGTCACAGAAAAGGGAGTCATGGGGTACTTTGATGTACTAATTTCCCTTCATGTCAACGCTAAACCTTAGGGTAAAGCTCCCCAGAGGCTTAGCTTGCCTTCAGATAACCCAGCCCAGCTGCTAAAAGAAGGCTTGGTGCGTTTTTATTTGTTTTCTTGCAACCAAAGCCTTCTAGTACTGCTCTCTACAGGTTAAAATAATTACGCCCCTCTGCAAATGAGCCCTGAGCTCTCTGTAAGCAGCAGAGCTGTGAGCGAGTGTGGTCTCATGAGGGAGCTGGAGGCTCTTTTTTGAAAGAGGAACATTTGCTGAATGTCTCTCTGCGAGGGCAGCTAGAAAATTAGTAATCAAAGCTTTTATTATGGGCTTCTGCTTAATTGCTTCAAGCCATCAATTAGGGAAGTGGGGGAAGGAATTCAAGGGGCAACCCCAAAAATGCTGTCAGGCATAAATTGCCCTGCTTCAGTTTTCCCTTTTCTTTGCATTGCTTTAGCTCCTGCTTCCTTTCTTCAGTCTCTTAGGTTGTAGTTTAAGGGTTAAATATAAATGCAGGCCAGGAAAAGGGTGTGCTTTTTCCTGTGATCAGCCACATGAGGAAGCTGATTGGGCTGAAAAATGGGTCTGGGGGGGGGGTGGGAAATGGTTTGTTTTCAGGGTGTTTGGTGTCTGGTTCTGCAGAGGTGGAGAGGGCAGGATGGTGGTGGCCAAAGCTATGGGATGGGTCAGTTGCAGAGAATGGTTCAAATGTAAAAAAATAAAGTAAAATGAAATATAATGAAATAAAATAAAATAAAATAAAATAGGGTGCTATTTGCTGCAGAACCGATGCTGGCCCCACGTGTGCCTCCACCATTGTTTTCCCAACCTTCCCAAACCTTCTTCTCCTTTTCCAAGGATGTCCTTCTCTATTTTTTTTCCAAGCCAAGCCCCCTCCCTAAATCCTCCTTGCTCCCATCCCCAGCTCATCCAGGATGTGGGTCTTGCCCCGATTTTTGGCAGGGATCCCTTTCCCCATCCCAGAAGAAGATCCCCAATGTATCTAGATCCATTCTGCCAACCCGCGGGTACCAGGGCACCCATGCAGGTATTTTGGGCATCACCTCCTCTCCCCGGTCCCACCCCAGGATCATCTCTAGCTCTGCCCACCCTGAGCACTGGGGTGATGGGAAGGGAAACGCCTTTCCCTCGCGCGGAGGAAAATGAAAGTTGGTGCTGGTTTGCAGCAGGGGCCCCATGGCTGCACCGAGCCCTGTCCCCAAGCTCCCCAGCGAAGCCTCCTGCCCAATCTGCCTGGAATATTTCCGAGACCCCGTCTCCATCCACTGCGGTCACAATTTCTGCCGGGCGTGCATCACCCGCTGCTGGGAGTGGTCCACGGCGAATTTCTCCTGCCCGCAGTGCAAAGAGACGGCCCCGGAGAGAAGCTTTCGTCCCAGCCGGGAGCTGGCGAGGGTCCTCGAAATAGCCAAGAGGTTGAGTTTGCAGGCAGCCAGAGGGGAGGCGGTGGAGGAGGAAGGATGCGAGAGGCACCGGGAGCCTCTGAACGTCTTCTGCAAAGACGACGAAACCTTCATCTGTGTGATCTGCCGGGAGTCCCGGCTGCACCGGGCTCACACCATGCTTCCCGTGCAGGAGGCTGTCCAGGAATACAAGGTAAAGGTTTATTTTTTCCACCTAGATATGCACTAGGAAATGAATCAGCACCATCGGGGTGTGATGTTCCCTCTCAGCTCCTTATCACGGGGCTGCAAATCATCCTACCCCAAACCCAGGGCTGTAGTCTGGGGGCAGAAGCGTTGTCCTCCCCCCTTCTGGGTGTTTGTGAGCTGACCTCTTTCGAAATGACAACGTTGACCACGCACCGGTGTTTCCACTGCCTCACTTCTCAGCCTGGTTGAGCAGTTAATCTAAAGATATTCCACAGCCAAAGGGGTGAGGTCTTCATCCCCTCTCCCCCCTTGCGAAATTCAAGCCTTTGTCCAGCTCTGGTGCTTAACAGACTTGTTGATTGTGTGATGCTCTCTAAATCAGCAGGAAAATGTCCCATGAAATAAAATAAAATAAAATAAAATAAAATAAAATAAAATAAAATAAAATAAAATAAAATAAAATAAAATAAAATAAAATAAATAAAGTAAAATAAAATAAAATAAAATAAAATAAAATAATAAAAAAAGCTGCTTTTCTGCTGCATCAGTATGTTAAATCAACTTGAGAAAGGTAAAGAACAGGTGGACAAAACTCTGTGGCATTTATTTCAATTTAAAGCATTCCCAGCTCCACAGTTTTGGATCCTTTTGGGCCAAGAGAGTCACAAGGAGAAGTTCTGGAGTTGAGCAAGGCTCAATCCCACTTCCAAGTGTCCATTTTTTAGGCTGTCTGCGCTCTCCAAAGACGTGGGGTCTTGTTTTTTTCCCTCAGGGACAAATCCAAGCCCACCTGCAAACACTGAAGGAAGACAGAGACAGGCTCCTGGGCTTTCGAGAGGCTGAAATGAGGAGAAACTGGGAGTATTTAGTAAGTATCTATTTATTTATTTATTTTTTGATCAGGAATGGAGCCTGGATATCTCCTTTTGGTTTTAGATGAGATGCTGTATGGATAATCATCCTGCTGAGCATGGGGTCTCTCTCCCTGTACCAAGCCAAATACTTCCTGACCCCTTTTTTCCCCCTGGATTTTAGGGGAAAAAAATATAGAAAGCAGAATCTGGAGCCCCGAAAGGAGCTCAATTGCTGAATGCCAAGCAAATTCTGAGTGGGTTTGCTTGCTCTGGATGGAGAATCATGTTTGGATGTGTTGGAAGTCATAACAATGTCCCTGCTGTAACACATTTTAGGATGCTCAGGGCACTGACCCTTTCTAGGGGTGCATTTAATGGTCAGTGCAGGACTTTGCTGCCTCATTCTACACCCACCTCTCGTGTCCCCTCCTCACAGGAGAAGACCGAGGCTGAAAGGCAGAAGGTTTTGAGCACGTTTGAAGGGCTGCGTCTCTTCCTGGAGGACCAGGCACGTCACCTCCTGGCTCAGCTGGCGGAGCTGGAGAGGGCCGTAGAGAAAATGCAGGAAGAAAACATCACCAACCTCACGAAGGAGATCTCGCACCTGGACACCCTGATCCAGGAGATGGAGGAGAAGTGCCAGGAGCCAGCAAGTAAATTTCTGCAGGTGAGGAACTATTAAATAGAGCTTGGCTAACACAACCTGGCTCTGGGTATTGACCCATGATGCGGCTAAACCTGGTTGTGCTTGCTCCAAAGCTGCCAGGGTTTCATTAATATTTTGCTGCCAAGATGCATTCCCTGATTTTCTTATCCCTTCTCTCTCTTCCAGGACATCAGAGGCACCTTGAGCAGGTATGGATGGGTTTTTCTGAGCTTCTTCTCCCACCCCCCGAGCTGGGGAAGGGGTTGGACCTTGTGTTGAGCAGGACAGGCACAGGTTTGGTTTCATGGACTGTGGCTGAGAGCTGTGGTGTCACCACAAATCACAGAATATACAACATGTTTCTTAAAGCCTGCACCAGCTCCTCTGAGCTATGGGTGTGCACAAAATATTTCCTAGTGTCTCTCAGAGAAGCGTCCTGACCTCTCCTTTCTCTCTCTCTTCCTCTAGGTTTGGAAAGGAAAACTTCCAGCAGCCCACTTTGCTTCTTCCAGAGCTGGAAAATAAAATCAGTCACTTCAGGGAGAAAAATATTGCTCTAGAGGAGACTCTGAGGAACTTCAAAGGTATTGAGCATTGGTGGGGATGGGGAGATGGAGCAATGTCTGTGGGAGCACAAATTGCATCCACTTAGAACATAAATCATATTTATTGGAATCGGTGGGGTGAATTGTGATGGACGTTTTGGAGATGAAACACTGGTTGGGCAAACCCCAGGTGCTCTTCAGGCTGCTTCTATAACAGGAATCCTGCCTTTGCAGAGTTGCCCAACCTTTTCCAAGCGAGAAATGTGAGATCGAGCTGGCTCCACCTGCACTATGATGTGGATCTATGCTGAGATACCCCCTAAAACTGCCTCTGTGCTGGGAGGAATCCTTCAGAAAAACCAGAGCGCAAAGCCAGGGAAGGGGGTCCTGGTCCCTGGCAAGGACATCCAAGGGATGTGGATTGCATTTATAGTGTGAACATCAGCATCTTCTCCCATACACAAACTCAACACTCCTTCCCACTTTGATTCAGAAAGCTCTACCTGAAAACCAACTCAAATTAATTTTTAATTTTAGCTTCCAGCCAACTCTGCTCCCCAGCATGTGGTGGACAGTGGATTGTCATTTCTTTGGGGGCAACCTGCTTTTAAAATGATTTTGAAATCCCTGGTTGGGGAAATAGCATAGAAAATAGTCCTAATCCTAAACTTTTCTCATTTCCTTTTGGTCTTCTTGGATTGTGTACCACATTTCTTCCATCTCCCTGCAGACATCTCACACAAGGTGTGATCTGAGCAGGGCAGAACAACCTCTCTGCTTTCATATTCACACTGATACCAGCATGTTATATCAAATAGATAATGTCTCTTTTTCTCCATTCTGTTTTAGACATCTTGATGTTTGAGCTGCCTGAAAAGAGTAAGTCCATCTCCTGGAGCTGAGGGAGTGGGAAAACCCTAGGGAAGGTTGAGCCCAGCATGGGATGGGCCATAAGTTGGAGGCTCATTTGGGGAAGATGCCTCTGTGTCTGAATGACAAAATGAGAGGGAGGGGGGGAAACATCACAAGGAGTCAGGGAAGCACCATAAAGAGTCAGGGAATCCTCACCACAAGGTGTTGATGGATTCATTTCTCTCAATGCTAAGTTATGTGAAGGTCAACTCTGTTCCTCATACCTGTATGTTCAGGGACCAAATGCCCAGTTTGGCTTTTTTGTGAGTCAAAAATTTTCTCATGCTTGGGGTTTGCTCTCCTACTCGTTGGGAAGCTTCTTCTGATGTTTACCTGGGTCCTGTGGAATAGGGAAAGCAACCAACATCAGAAAGGGGTAGAGCATCCCAAGGGATAGGGTGAATGATGCTGCAGGACCTCCCCATTCAGCCCCAGAAGCAAGGCAGAGCCTGGGGCCATGGGGAAATATTTTGGTTTCCTTTTTCAGTGAATGTGACCCTGGATCCAGCCACGGCTCACCCCCAGCTCGCCGTGTCGGAGGACAGGAGGAGTGTGAAGTGGGAAGATGCCCAGCAGGACGCATCCGATGAGGGATTTGGCCCCGATCCCTCCGTGCTGGGCTGCGAGGGCATCACCTCAGGGAGATGCTGCTGGGAGGTGGAGGTGACACCCAAAGGCTCCTGGGCTGTTGGTGTGGCCAGGGAGTCTTTGAAGAGGAGAGAAGAGACCCCTGTGAGCCCTGAGATTGAACTGTGGTCTATGGGTCTGTGTGAGGACCAGTTTTGGGCTCTCACCTCCTTTGAGCGCACGCCGTTATCCCAAATCCAGGTCCCTAGAAGGGTCCGGATCACCCTGGACTATGAGAGGGGTCAGGTGGCGTTTTTTGATGTCGATAGGAAGGCCTTGATCTTCATTTTCTCAGCAGCCTCATTCAAAGGGGAGAGTGTTCACCCCTGGTTCTTGGTGTGGAGCGAGGGGTCTCGGATCACATTGTGCCCCTGAAACACTCCCTTCTTACCCAAACACAAGTTTTATGTCCCCAACACCCCCGGTTCTAGCACTTTGGAGGACTCCTACCAAATTCCTACTAGGCCTTTCTGGCCTCTTCCCATTCTCAGTGACCCCAAAGGGCTAAGCATCTCTGTGGGTTGGTGTCCCAAACTGTAATTGACGGTTTGGGGTATCGGTGGCTGACAGATGGAGCCACATCTGCCCCAAAACGTCTTGCACCAGACTGGCAGCTTCTCCAGTCTTAGGGTTTCAGATGAAGTAAAAAGGTTTACATGCTGTGATGTTCTTCTGTCTGGTTATTCACTGCTTCTGGATGTCAGGTTCACGGGGATTAAAGGGAAGCCACTGGGATTGGCATGGGTTTCTCTTATCTGTAGAGGTCAGCATGTTTTTTTTTTTCTAGGTTGGGTGCTGTACATTCAGTACAACAGATGGAGAAAAGCAGGGACATTTATGCTTATGAGTCATCCGACAGATTTGAAGCATGACCACAAGAATGAGGGAAATCACATCTGCAAAATTTGTTGGCCATTTTTGGGGGGACTGGGCTTTTGGCTGACTAAGTCCCATTGCTGGTTCCATTGCACAGAGGCTATGAGTTGGCTGTGCCTGCACCCAGAAAGGCCCACAAGCCCCAAGAAGTGGCTAAAGCCATTCTCGAAAGCCACATGCCACACTGCCCCCTCATCTACTGGCAGTCTCAACCAGAGAGAAAGACACAGGGGAAGAAAAATTTTTTTTATTAATGATTGTTACGGAGTTCTGAGGCTTCAAATATCAATAATTTGAGGAGAAGGGAGAAAATGGTTGAAACTCAGGAGCAGCTTGGCTGTGGGTGAACTTTCCATCATAAACATCTCAGCTGGCCACCTTTTATAAGGGAGGAACTCTTTGTTGTAGGATGATTTTCCCATGCAACTAATGGGATGTTGGAGGAGGATCCATCTGCACAGATACATTTGGGGTTGGTAGCATTTTGGCTAGGCTCTGCCAACTGGGCCTCATGATTCCTCCCCACCCACACGTTATAACTTTTACTGATCAGTTTTATGTAATTAACCCTCTTTTTCCCCAAATTGGTTAGATTAAAACATTGTCTTAGGGGTTTAGCTAAAAGCTCCAGCCAGAATTAACATTTTTGCTTACAATGTCTAGGCAAAATTTTACATCCAGCTCCCCATTTAAAAAACAGGCAGATAAACACAAAGAGAGAGGCAAGAAATTAAAAAGCTCTTGAGATTTGAGATGAGGCCTCAAGGTTTTATACAATACTCCCAAGTGAACAACATATCTTGATTTTTTTATTTAAAAAAAAAAAAAGCAAAGTTTGGACCACTTGGTTCGAACATGATCATCTCAGATAGGGACAACTCTATTTGATCAAGGAAATCTGATATAAACTTGATATAAATGTGATATAAATGCTGGGGAATTTTGCTTTTCTGCCACTGTAGGTTTTTTCCTTTTGCCCACCATTTTCCACTTTCACACCCCAGGTCCCCTCTGCAGTCCTTTTCCTTTTTTTTTTTTTCTTTTTTCCCCACTTTCCTCACCAATATCAACCCCCTAGTCTCATGGGGGTGAAGGACGTTTAAAAGCCAAAGTCCCCTCATTTCTTCTGTTCCCTATGGCCCCAAGGGTAGCACAGGAGGCAAGCAGTTGTCCAACGAGGATATGGAAATTGGGGGGGTGCTGATTTCTGTGTCTCAGGGACATAGCCTGAGCTGAGACCTGGCCCCCACCACCCAGAGCCACGGGCGGACCCTCTCCCCAGTGAATGAAGCTCGGGAAAAAATGAATATAAGCCCCCCTTCGTCGGCATCAAAAAATGCCACCGTCCCTCCAGCATAGTCCAGGTGGACGCTGACTCTCCTGGGCAGCACCCGCAGGGGTAGGAGGGTCACCTTGCGGGTGGTGAGTGCCCGGACCTGTCCCCCCCACTTCTCCACCCCCCAAATCCCCCCTTTGGGGCAGAGGCTGAGTTGTCCCTTCCGAGCGATGGACTCTTTGGCCACCCCAATGGCCCAGTCCCCTTCGTCCCCCACCTCTACCTCCCAGCAGTGCCGGCCGGTGGCGAAGCTCTGGTCGCCCAACACGAAGGGCCAGTAGTCGAATCTCTCGGGGTTATCGGGCAGGTCCTGCCGTCCTTCTCCACGTCTCACACTCTTTCGGTCTTCGGAGAGGACGAGGTCGGGGTGAGCCGTGTCGGGGTCCAAGGTGATGCTGGCTGTGGGGTGGAGGACAAGGTGTGTGAGGAGCAGGGTTGAGGCCCTGAGGATATGGGGGGGGGTTAAAAAAAAACAACATGGACACACTGGAGATAGTCAACAAAGGGCTATGAAGAGGATTAAGGAACTGAGCATCTCTCCTATGAAGAGAGGATGAAAACTGGGCCTGCTCAGTCTGGAGAAGAGGCCTCTCAATCCCATAAAGGAGGTGCAGAGAGGACAGGGCCAAACTCTTCTCAGTGGTGCCCAGTGTCAGGACAAGAAGCAATGGGCACAAACCAGAATGCAAGAGGTTCAATCTGAACATCAGAAAGTGCTTCTTCACTGGCACAGGTTTCACAGAGAGTTGTGGAGTCTCCAACCTAGAAGATCTTCAAAAGCCATCCGGGCATGGTCCTGGGCAACCTACTCTAGGTGGCCCTGCTTGAGTAGGGTGGTAGGACCATATAGACCCAGAGGTGCCTTCCAACCTCAAACACTCTCTGAGGGGACCAGCAAGACTCAGGCTGGCATCAGAAGGGCAAAAAGTTCCTGAAGCAGAAGGTGAAAGGAGCATGGAGGCCAACACATGCAGGGCTGTACACGAAGCAGAAAGACTGTTTTGAAGCCCCAAACCACCAAGAAGACAAGGTGCACAGTGGGTATAGTAATAACAGGCTCATGCAGATATTTTTGCTGACTTTCCGCATCATTGTCCCAAAAGAAATGCTGAGGAGAGAAAAAAAATTCAAGGAAAGCAATACATGGGATGTAAAACAGCAAAGCCTTGAGTACTTCGTCTCCTAGAGCAAGCACCAACTGTAGGACAAGGCCAGACTGGTTCAGCTAACCCTGTGGTTTAAAAAAGAGCTAAAATCTGAAGACAGGGCTGATGAATGAGGTCAACCCACTTGCCATATTTGTTTCAGGGAAATGGTTAGGTATCAAGGCAAGGGCTCTGCCCTGGGGCAAGCTTCCTTGAGCGTTACACCAAGATTCTGGCTGCAGGGCTAAGAAAACTCGTTTGGTTGCCCCGATTTTTTGTATTCTTCCTTCAGCATCTATTTTTGACCAATTTGGACATGGTTTATGGGTCTAGGCACACCTTTGTCTAACAGGTACGGCTGCTTTAGTTTCTCATGCTCAGCAGAAGGCAATTTGGGGATAGGCAAGGCTGGAGGGGAGCAGAGACAGACAGCAGCCCATCCATGAACATTTTTCAGGAATTGCAACAAAACATATGTAATTAAGAGTGTGGCAAATGAAGCATTAAGTCATGTGGGTCTCAATTTGTCATTTCTTTTGCCCAGGATTTGCTCTTCCATCTCAGGTTCTCTGCAGTATTTACATTCCCAAAGAGTGTCCAGAATGAGCTACGGGCAGGTCAGCTCTTCCAGCTCTTACCAAAATACATCCAATCTATTATTTTTTTTCCCTCCTATAATCCTTCTCAGTACCTTGAAGCTTCTTCAGGGTTTCCTTCAGAGCACTATTCCTCCACGAGAAATGACAGAATCTCTCTTCTGGCTCTGGAGAAACATTCACTGGCAACTGGAAAGTCACTTTCCCACACCTGGAGAAAAAGCACCACCACAAATTCCAGAGTGATTGCTACAGAGAATGTCATCATTTCAGGAAATCTGATGCCACGAGGAATGAGGTGATGGTGATGCTCATCCCCTTGACAACCCAAACCTCAAGAAAAGCAAACGCTGAACTTCCTTGCTTGGATTAATTAATTCATTACTTTTTGATAGAGAAAGGCCCTGCTTGGACAGAGTAATTAAGAGAGAAGAATCAAGCTATTGCAGTGAATTAAAACTAGCCTTTGCCATATGGAGGTTTAATTTTGAGACTAACGCTCCTTTGATCATTTTAACCCCAAAATGGTCAAGAAAGGATCAAATGGGAAGAGCAGATACAAACACATAGCAGTGGTCCCCAGAATACCCTTCCAGACTCTTGCAATTTCCCTGAAGCAGAAGAACATCCAGCAGCCAGTGATGAGTTTTCTCCTCTATGGTCATTGCTTGTTGAAAAACTCAAGAAACAGCTTTTCAGAGAGACCACATACCTGGTAACGAGGCTTTTCGCATCCTAGGGACAGAAGAGAGAAAGAAGAAAGGAAGCTCAGGTTGCCGTGTGAGCCATTTTCTACTTAAATCACAGAATTACTGAATTGTCCAGCTGGGGGTGGACCTCCTGGTTCTCTGCTCCAACCCAGTGCATGGAGGAAGGTGAACCAGCTCAGGTTGTTCACGGCTGTGTCCAAGGAAATTCTGGATGTTCAAGGATGGAGATGCCCCCATGCAAAGGGACCCTCATCCTATACTGGACACACTGGAGAAGAGTCTGGTTTGCTCCATAATCCCACTAAACCATTGCAGGGCCCCAGGGAGCATTAACAGATATTAACAGCCTCGAGCAACCCCACCCAGGACCCTCTGCCCATTGCCCATGCCAGCAGCTATTTGGGGTCATGTTCCTAAAGATGGGATCCCCTTCCTAAAGATTTTCCCTTGAAAAAATTTCCCTTCTCTCACCCAGAGTAATTCACTCACCGATTGCTGGCTCTTCTTATCCTGTGTTTTTGTCAGGCTGTCCAGCTGGGAAATCTCCTCCGAGAGCTTGGTGGTGGCTTTTGCTTGCCTCTTCTCAATCTCATTTTTCAGGTCTTCCAGCTGTGAAAGCAAAAAGAGCTCATGTCCTCCCGGGAACCTGCAGCGTACCCGAAATCCAAGCACGGTTTGCCAGGGCTCAGCTTCTCTCCTTCCCTTTTAAGATGCAAACAAAGGAGCAGTGGGATGGGAAATACCACGAGGAACTCCTGGAGAGGCATTTGCCACAGGAGGAGCTCACCGTTCAGCCCGAATCCCTACCAACTTTTTGCTGAATTCCTGAAGAAATCAGAGGGGTAGAATCAAACTTGAAGCTTAAAAGAAAAAAAAAAAAAAAGGCAACACAGATTTGGGAGGAAAGATGTTCCCTGCTGATAAAAGCCACAATCAGCTTTGCATGAATTTGGGCAGAAGGCTCTGATGGTCCCAGGCTTAACAACACAGAAGTGCTGCAAAGGAGCCAAAAATGATCTAAAGAAATGATCCTAAAGATGGTATCTTACTGCCCAGGGACTGACAGGTCAGGGAGGCTGACACCTACCAGATCCTCCAGTTTTCTGCACTCCAGGGTAGCTCTCCTTCCTCGGAGACCTTCTCTCGCTTCCTTCAGAAAACCTAATATCCGTCTGAATTTCTTCTGAAGCGAACTAAAAAAACCTGTTGTTTTTATCCCTTTGATGGGGCTGGATCCTTCTCTTCCTGTTCCTCCCCAGTCCTGGGCTCACGAGTGTGTTGAGCCTGCAAGTCTGCTCTTCGCGCCATGTCTCCTGGGCAAGAGGTGGTGACACCCTTGGTCAGACGTGCTGGGAGCGTTGGGTTTCTTCCTTGTCAATCTTCCAGCTTCTTATCCCGGGGAGACGTTGAGGGCTATCACCTCGTTGTTTTTGTCATCTTCCTTTTAGGAGGAAACCATCAGCCTTCCCTGGAAAAAGGGCTGGAGGCAGAAGACATTTGGGCTGCCGGGGGGGGGAGGAAATTTTGAGGCTTGGTGGGGGTGTGGATGGGGAAAACATAAGAAAAACAGGAGGGAGATGTGCAGCCAAAACCTTGGAAGAGGGATTGCAACTGCATGCATGCAAAGGAGCAGTAGTCCAAGTCCTTGGGATGTCTTTTGCATCCCATTATTAAGCCATAACATGCCCCCCAAGAAGCACTGCCCTGGCTCTTAGCTCACAGGGAAATATTTCCAAGCAACCTATAACCCACTGGCTTTGTGTTAAGCTCAGTGGCTAAATACTTTTTTTTTTTAATTATTATTATTATTATTTGCATCACTTGGCTGGGTTTGGAGAGGCGAGTCCCATTTCCAGCAAACTATTCCCATCAGGAAGAGCCCCAGGGGAGTCGCTTGCTCCAGGAGCTGAAGGACTGGAAGCAAAAACCCTTCAAGCATTTCCCAGGGAAACGTGGCCTGGGGTGAGCAGCTCGGGTTGCTGCTGCCTTCCCTGCCAGTCTCAGGAGGTGGGTGCAGAGGGGTGAACGGGGGCAGTTAATGAGTCATCTCCGTCTGAGCAGGGCTGCTTTGCTCTTTGGAGGAGAACAGCTCCTCAGCATCAGCAGAGCCTGGGGCACAGCTCCTTTCATCTCCAGATGAGGTGCCTAAGGTTGGGCACCCTAAAAAGGGTCGGGTCTACTTCTCCCTGCTGATTAGGGAGCCTGGAAAACCAGCTGGGGTGGAGACCATCCGCATTGCAAATTTCGGCAGCAGAGCAACACCCTGGAAGGGGGTTGGAGCTGGGAGAGGGCTGGATCAGAGATCAGAGGCACCGAGGGATTCTGTGGCCCTAAAGTTAAAAGAAAATGGGTCTCTATCTCCCAAGTCTTACTGGAACTTGGTGTTTTTGTCTCACGTTTCTCAGCAGCTGCTGCTTCTTAGAGGAGCCTGGTGGGACCGCAGCACCCCAGGGACCACCAGCAACCCGCAAGCACGTCCTTGCAGAGCAGACTGAGATCTTTTCCCCTTCTTCACCCAAATTTCTCCTCCGTTCCTTGCTGCAATGACAGCCTGTCATTTCATAGCCTCTGCCTTTCCTAGCCTGACTTGGTTTGGTTTCAGGATTCAGACACAACACACAGGGTGACAAAGATCACGAATGGCTTCAGACCCCTCCCTGGCAGAGATAAGGGAAAGGGAATGAGATGGGACAAAGAGCAAAAACCAAGGCCATTTGAACTAAAGTCTTTCCTCACAAGCACTAATTGTACCAACACTTTCCCTGCTTTTTCATTTTTATTTTTATTTTTATTTTCATTTTTATTTTTATTTTTATTTTTATTTTTATTTTTATTTTTATTTTTATTTTTATTTTTATTTTTATTTTTATTTTTATTTTTATTTTTATTTTATTTTTATTTTTATTTTATTTTTATTTTATTTTTATTTTTATTTTTATTTTATTTTTATTTTTTATTTTTATTTTTATTTTTGTTAAACCTCATGCTTAAGCTCCTGCCCCAACTTCAGGTTTTCTAGCAGAAAGCAGATTTTCCATCCTGCAGTGAAATTCTCTGTGCTTCCCAACTGATGGGACCAGGTAATGCATGAAGTTGAAGGACATGCATGAAGGAAAGATAGCACAGCACAGCAAATATCACTATCAAGATACCAGCCATGAGTCTGCTCTTACTGAGACCTGTGGGTATGGTGAGATGGGGCTTTGTCATAGTGAGCCCACTCATATCTCATCTGTTATTCTGAGCCTGATGCCGTCCGCTCCCTCCCACTCTCTCTTTTGGTTCCTCTTCTTGGTTCTATAATCAATAACCTGTTTTTTATTTCAGAGATGCTGCTTCCTCTTTTGGGTTTCCTTAGAAGAACATCAGTTTTTGAGGGAATCTGCGTAGGTGAGCTAGAGAAAAATGTAAGCACTTGTGTTTTGCTTGTTCGTTCTGGTTGCTTTTTATAGTTGAGAAACATCAAACTGGTACAGCTGCAGGAGCTTCCAGTACAATTTATCCCATCTTATTCCTCCTCAACAGACAACAGAGAGAAATGGGATTTTCTCGGGAATATCCAGGAATATAGAGATGTGTAATGGTGTGGAAAAGTGCCTTTGAGGTGGGTTTATTCCCTTTCACTGCCTGCAGAGGGGGCTTGAGTGACTGGAAAAGGTGGAAAGGTAAGCAGGGTGTCCCCAACCTGTGCTGCTTTTCTTAATTTTTTTGACTAAAGACAAATCCAGAAAAATACATCCATAGAGAGGCAGAAAATGAAGAGTGCAACACAACTTCTTTTTTTTTTTTTTAATTCAAAATAAATATCAGAGATCTAGACAGAGATAGAGACCAGCTCCCCAAACCAAACCAGGCATTGCTATTTGTGGCGAAAGGCCACCTCCTTTTGCAGAGCAGACTCTGGATCTGCCTCGCAGTTGATGTTGGAAAGAAAACAATTTGGAAAAAGATATAAATATATATAGGAGGATTCAGTCTGTTAAAGGCAGAATAAATAAGATCACATGTTTGAAAGCCCTGCGTGTTCTCCTTTCTCAATCAACCCCTTTGTTCCCTTTATCCCTCACAATGGTTGATCCTTCTTCCTCACTGCTGTCTGATGGTGTCCCCATCTCTCCATCCTCAAGTAGAGGTTCTATCCCAAAGCTCCTGATGGAGAGGGACACGGGGGGCAGAAGCAGCAAGCCCCCTTGGCACGATGGCCCAAGCAACCACAGCAAACAGCTGGCATCACACAGGAGATGTCCCTTTTGTTAAGAATTGACAGACATCTCAAGGACAAATCCGGAGGGGAGACCTGAACCCAACCCAATCCAGAGGGGACATCAGCTGCCCGGTCATGGACTGCTCCTCTGAGGATGAATTTTGGGTGATTTCTTGCAAGCGGGCCCCCATCCCCATCTTGAACCAAGGAAGGACCCTCTCTCCGTTGAACGCAGCCCTGCTATAGACCAAGATAGGAGCATCATCATCCGAGCTGAAAAATGCCACCCGACCCCCTTCGTAGTCCAAGGAGACCCGTATCTTCCTGGGAAGCTGGTTCAGGCGCACGTTAGCACGGGGGGATGTCAGGGAGTGATAAGCCTCCAGCGCCCAAATGCCCTCCTTGGGGGTGAGGCTCATGGGTCCCTTCCTCTTCGCGGTCTCTCGGGCCACCCCTATAGCCCAGACGCCCCCCTGTCCCACCTCCACCTCCCAAAAATGCCTCCCCGAGGTGAAACCCTGGCAGCCCAGCACACAAGGCTCAAAGTCGAATCTCTCTGGGTTGTCTGGGAGGTCCTGGGGCACCAGTTGGCCCCTGACTTGTTTTTGGTCCTCGGAGAGATGGAGGTTGGGGTGAGCCGTGGCTGGGTCTAGGGTCACGTTGGCTGCAGGAGAAGAGAGAATGAGAGTAATAGAGGTAGAACTTGGCCTTGGAGATGTTTCTCATGGGGAGAGGACAGCTAGAAATTCACTGGAGGAGATGGGGAAGCACAAATGCTCTTAGGTGTTCCCTCTTCCTGGCCCCATAAGGGGTATTTGGCTTTATAGGACCACATCACAACCCTGGATGCAACCAGGAGCATCACATCAGGCTGCCACCCCCCTTCCCTTTCTTCCCCCTTCTCTCCCTGTGGGATCGCATTGTTTTTCCCATTGGGATCTCTTCCACAAGCCATAAACCACCCTCCCACCCCCCTACCAGCCATTATCGACTTACTTGGCTCTTGCAATTTAAACATCAGGCTATCTAAAAAGGAGAGAGATTTCACAGCATCAGGGTTATGTATCGGGCAAATTGGCTGCAGAGTAGCTTTATTGTTCAGGCTGGGGAGCAAAACAGCCAAAGGGGAGGCAAAAAAGCTAAAAGGAAAGCTTGGAAAGGGAAATATTGAGGATGTAGGGGCTTGGCTGTGTAAAACCTCTGGGTTGACTTGCTCGGGTGATGCTGTAGGATCCACACAACTCTCCCAAAGCTGGGGGAGATGAATCTCCTAGCAAGGCTAAACTCATCTCCAAGAGGCACTAGGAGAGCAATTTATCCCCCCATTGTAGCATCCCTCCCTGGCTTTGTACCCACAAGAAGTTTCCCACCAGTTTGGAGGTAAAGGGAACAACTGCACTATCATCTCCATTTGAATTTTTACATGGGACTAGGGAGAGGAACCTCGTCTGAGCATGTTTTATTATTATTATTATTATTATTATTATTAATAATAATAATTTTTTTTTTTTTTTTTTTTTCCTTATCTCTGTTTCCCCACCAATTCATCTTTACCCCAGGAAAAACTTCCAATGTCCTTCTCTGGTTAAGTCTCAGCTGCATTTATTTACAGCAGTTCCTAGGTGGGTTTCGCATTAGCAGCCAGCACACAAGAACCCAATTTCTCCCCAATATCAGGCACGGAAAGCAACTTGCCCTCACCTTGGCATTTCCTCAGCGTGCATCTCACGAGGACATTTTTCTGAAGAAAGTCCTCAAGTCTTCTTTCCAGATGGGGAGAAATCTCCACCGGAGGGTTGAACTTCATCACCTCACAGCTGCAAAGAGGGCAAAAGGGTGGAGATGTGGGGGAACCCTAGGTGATATACCTGAAATCTGAACTCAGGATTTGCCCAGGTGGCTTCCAAACCTCTCCAAACATCAGAGTGAAGTGAAAATGAGGAGCCGTGTTACCTTTTCAAGAGTCTTCTGACATCCTAAAGGTGGGAAGAGAGAGGAAAGACAGTCATGGAAGAGGAACACCAAAGACTGCTTTTTCTCTCAAAGTTTATATATTTTTATGGTAATGCAGTAGCAAAGAATGACCCTGCCCATGTGATGATCCCACCTGTGAGACACCAAGGAGCTCACACGGAGCTGAATTTGGGCTCCCAAGTCTTAGGGTTTGCTCTGTCCCTCCACTTCCCACCAGCCTTTATGCTTTGGGCTCTCACCAGCAAGAATTTGCTTGCCGGCTGCTGGAATTTCCCCTCCATCTCCCAGATCAGGGTGTCGAGGTGGGCCATCTCCTCCGAGACCTTCACCACCGCTTCCTCCTGCACCCTGGTGATGGCCCGGTCCAGATCTGCCAACTGGGTCAGGAGGAGGCGCTCTTGGTCTTTCAAAAATTGGTGCAACTGCTCGAATTCACACACTATCTTCTTCCCTTCGTTTTTGGTTTTCTCCTGCCAGGATGAGAGAAAAACAAAGAGATAAGAGGGTCAGGAGACCTCTCCATGCAGCAGATGTGCCCACCCCAATCTTTACAGATGGCCAAACCTTCCCTCGTGGATTATTTCTGAGTGTAGTTTCTCTTGATGGGATATTTCTGGAATTAATAGGGTTTGTCTTTACGCAGGCTACAACAACCCCATCCCATTGTGGAAGGAAAACAGCTGGAATTGGAGTTGCCTTGGGCGTGAGATGGGCAGGGAAGGAGGGAGGGCTACCGAAAAACCTCACCACACCCAAGTAAAACAGATTATTGCTTCAAGGCCATGGGGTTGGTGTCAGGATCCCATGTCCTGGGAGATATTCAGATAATGCAGGGGTGAAATTAGCACCAAAACAAACAAACAAAAAAACATAAAACATCTTGCTGGGAATTTAGGGACCGGGGACAATTTGGGAGGCTCAGCCTGGAAGCAAAACCAAAGGAGGAAATTGGAAAGGAGCACTGTAAGAAGAAGATTTACAGAATTTAGGAAGAAAAACTCCCAGCCCGTGCATCTGTAGGCTCCCTCCTCTCCTGGAGCTCTGTGCCTCCTTGCAATGCTATCTCCCCGGCACAGCCTGTTGCGAAACGCCGGCAGATAAACCCAGGCTTGGCTGCCTCCCAGCTCAAACAGCAAACCCCTCCGCAAGCCAAGGATGCAAGATCCAGCCTCAAAACACACCAGCAAAACCGGGGTTGGGTGGAGAAGGAAAAGAAACCCTCCACCAGGGCAACCTACCAAGTGCAAGTTTTTCCTTGCTCTGGATTTTCTGCTTTCCAGGTATTTTTCTCTCTCTTCCTTTAAAAGCTCGAGGCGAGCTTGGATTTCTTCCTGTGACAGAATAAAAAATGCAAATGGAAGAGATGGGAAAAATATATATTTTTTTCTACTTAAACACCTTCCCCCCCCTTGCATCAGATGGGAGAAGATTTGTACAGGCACAGAGCTGGGGGATGAGGAAGGTTCGTGAACAAGCTGTAGTGTTCTGGAATTATTTGCAAAGTAAATGCAACCTGCAAACACCAACCTTGCTGCAAGAACAGCAAAAAAAAAAAATCTTCAAGAGAGCACAACACCAGCAGAAATCAACAGCTGATGGGAGGCGTGCAAGAGCAAGATAACCACATAGTGAGATTTTGCTCAAAAACACTCCCAGCTTCCCGTAAATGGTGGCTCTGGGGTGCTGTATTTAATAGCCTTTAGTGAACTTGCTTGATGTTTGGTGTGCAAGGAAATGAGAAAAGGTTTGGATCCGGGGGAAAAGAGAAAAGGAGCGGAGATAAGGGGAAGAGGCAGCAGAAAATTGTTTCTCTGTATGGGAAATTAAAGACACAAGGAGGAGGGGAACAAAAAATGCAGAATTGCCTTGAATAATTGATTTAATCATGGGTAGAAAAAATGAAGAATTCCTGAGCATTTTCCCTTATTCTGGACATTACTCATAGTTGGTATTCAGCACCTCTGACTCAACAGCAACGTAGTTTTTTTTTTTTTTTCTTTCTCCACAGCTGTAGGTGAAGGTCAATAAATTGAAGGAGGGATGGGGTGGGAAATCCCCATGGGAACACTGCAAAGAGCCAAAGGTGCCAGTAACAAAACGCAAACGGGAAGCCTGTGGGTGACACCCGAAGATCCCCGTTGGCATCTGCACCACGGGGGGTGGGTGGATGCATGCAGAGGGCTGCATTTTGCCCTTGCCAAGGGATTTTTGGTGTGCTGGGAAAGCTGCGAGCACATCCCAGTGCTTTACCTTGTACTCCTGGGCAGCTTCTTCGGCGGGGAGCACGGTGTGGAGGCGGTGAGCTTGGGACCGGTCGCACACCATGCAGATGGGCTGCTGGTCCTCCTTGCAGAAGAGCTTCAGAGCCTCCTGGTGCTGCTGGCACCAACCCTCGTGCCCCGCTGCTCCTCTGCCTGCTTGCAAGCTCAGCTGCTGGGCGATTTCGGCGATCTTGGCCAGCTCCCTGCTGGGACGGAAACTTTTGTGCGAAGCCGTCTGCCTGCACTGGGGGCAGGAGAAGTTGGCCTCCAGCCCTTCCCAGCAGCGGGTGATGCATTCCCGGCAGAAGTTGTGGCCGCAGGGGATGGAGACGGGCTCCTGGAAATAGCCCAGGCAGATGGAGCAGGAGGCTTCGCCTTGCAAGCTCTCCGAGGGGCTCTGCGAAGCCATGGCTCTGCCTCCGGGAGAGGATCACCGCTCTGCAGGAAGAAGAGGGGCCCCTTCCTCTTTCTGCCGGGGGAGTTTTATCAGGGAAATCCGTCCCCAACCCCAAACACCACCAAACAGGAGAAGGAGGTTGGAGAGGACAAGCGCATGCCGGGTTTCCTCCTCGCCTCCCCGCGGTTTTGGCTCAATGCCTTCCTCAGCCAGATGAGGCTTGGAGGGCAGGGCACTGGGATGGGCTGGAGAAGTGGTTGAAAACTCCTAAAATTTGGGGATCTCAGGGGGTGACCGTGAGTAAAAGGTGGGATCATGCAGCAAAGGTCTTAGACCCACAAGGGGCTGTGTTAGCAAAGTGGTGGGGAGAGGGGAGGCTTTGATCCCCTCCACCAGCACATCTGAGGTTCCTCGTGGGGGACTGGGACCAGGCTGTGGCTCCCCAGTAAGGGGCAGACAGGGACTGGCCGCCAAACTGGATGGGAATGAAGCCCAGGACAGATGGGGAGAAAATTCAGTTTTAACACCTCCCAGTGCAGCAGGGTACGGAGGGTGAGGACGGTGATTTCTCCCCCCTTCCTGTTATGTTAACCAACCTCCCAAGAAAACCAAGAAGAAATACGAAACAGAAAAAGAAAGCACACGGAGCACAAATTCCTCGAAATCACCTGTTTGCTTTTAATTCCCCATCAGTACCAGTTTACAGGAAGCCAGTCATTTAATGATTAAACAATCTTTTTTTTTTTTTTTTTCCTGTGCCTTAGGGAAGAAGGTTGAGGTGAGTGCAGCCATCTGCTAAGAACCGTGGGTGGATTTTCTTCCCCTTGAAAGAAGCTGGGAGACAACTAAATATTTTTGAGTTGCTCACAGCATCAAAAAAAAAGCCCTCATTCTCCCTTCCTGATAGTCCAGGGTGATTTGTATCTGCTGGGGGACCTTGTGCAAGCTCAAGGGTTTCCATATTGTAGACTTGGTAGAGCACAAAAAAGTCAGCAAAATAGACAACGTGAACACACATCACCCTTGTAGACATTCTTTGATTTGCTTCATCCGGTGTTTGGATCACATAAGGAGCCACCAGCACTGGCCACAGACTTGTTCTGGGATGATGCTTGGTTTTGATAGAAGGACCACCTACCTGCTCAAGTTGTTTTTAATGTCCTAAAAGAGAGAAAAAAAAGAGCCTTAGTGTCCTGGAATTCCTCCCCTTGGACTACCAAGGACCCCACTCTAATGGTATCCCATTTCTAGTAATTTTGATATGAAACCAAGAGCTGGAGAACCAGCTGGTGCTCAGACGGTGCTTTCCCAGCAATTTTGGGGTCTCACCTTCAGGATTCCACATCCTGGCATTTCCTTTCCACCTCCTCAATCAATGCGCCCAATCTTGACAACTCCTCTGAAAGCCTGGTGAGGGTTTCTTTCCCTGATTTCTGTATTTCCATGTGCAGATTTTCCAGCTGGGAGAGGGAACAGGCCCCCTTCTCATCCTGGTTTTCATTCTGCTTTTCCTCTTCCATCCTCTTCTGCCAGGGGAAAGCCAAAACATGTAAAGAACAACAAACAGAGAGAACAAGACAGGAGCATCGGGAGTCAATGGTGGTTCATGCATCCAGGTGGACTTGGGGAAGACACAGAGCTGATCCCCTTTCCTTACACCCCTTGAGCATTGCCCACCCACTGGAGAGAGGAGGAGGATGCATTCCTCCTCTCCTGCCCCACCCCCTGCCAAGGAGAAACTGTGGATGTCCCATCCCTGGAGGTGTTCAAGGCCAGGATGGACGGGGCCTTGGCCAACCTGATCTAGTGATCTGGGACTCGGTTATTTTTAAGGTCCCTTCCAACCCGAGCCATTCTATGATTCTTCTAAGACATTGCCTGAACTGAGATCCAGCCCCTCTCTAGCATGGCTTAAGGCAGAATATTTCTGTATATTGCTGGAAAGTTACAGCTATTCTTTCTGGAGCCATCTGGGGAGGAAGAGAATGGGAGACGCAGGTCCCATTTTGACCCTTCTCTAAAAGATGCTGGGCTCCAAAGCCTGTCCTTCAAATCAGCGCAGGCCTGGTGACACAAGACCAGCTCGAGCAGGATTTTTACAGCCTGTTAGAGCACTTAAAAGAGGTCATGGTGCAGCTGGGATGGGAGACAACCTTGAACTGAAAGGGCTTCTGAGATATTGGGAGTGACAATACCAGACCAGGCAACTGGAAGGACCTCAGCACCACACCTGTATCTCTATAGAGGTATTGGGGAGGACTTGGAGATCTGTTGGGTGACCCTAAAGGTTCAAGCACACAGCTTTCTGCCCATCCACTGGATTCCAGAATCAATTTCTGTCTTTGGGGTGAGGTTGAATACATACTATCACCCCTCAGAGATGCTATGCACCAAAGATGCTCGCATGTCCCTGGAGATTGCTCATGAGACCACCAAGACCTTGCAAGATCCCAGCAGTTTTCTCTTGATCCTAGAGGGCAGAAAAGCCACCAGGATTTGCTGAGCTGAGGGGTGGCACAGCACCATTTTCCCAATTTTTCTCTGACAAGCAAGAGAAAAGGTCTTGAAATATAGAAAGGCACCATTTTTTTTTTTTTTTTTGCACACTGTTGGCATATAGAGAGGACTTCCTACTAAACTCCCTGACCCAAATGTCTCTAGATAAATTTCAGAAGGCAGTGTTGGAACTCTTCCTGTTCATCTTCACTCCTCCAGCCTTTGATTTCTCCCACCCCACCACTTGGATAACCCCTGCTGAAACTGATGGGTTTCAGCTCCAAAGCCTCAAATTATCAACATTCTTGCCAATGCTTTGGCAATTTTAGCTCATGGAAAGTAGCAGTTAAGACACTTAACTCAAGGGAATCCTCTTTTCCTTTCTAGCAACTAAACCAGGAACCAGAGGCAGCTTCTTCAGCCCTGCAGGAATTTCATATCAGAGATCAAGGTTCATCAATGAAACCAGCGTGCCCGGGGTTGTTGCATAGATTATAGGCTTCATTTTGCTGCTCCTCCCAAGCTGATATTCCCTAGTAAAATCTCAGAGAGTACCCAGATATTAAAAAAAAAATAATCCAGAGATCTGCCCAGTGTGATCCTTTCTCAACCTGCTGCTCTTGAAATCCCCAGGAATGTGAGATTCAAGGTGGACACTGGGACTTGTTCCCTTCACTTTATTCTCTACCACCCATAGAGCTCTGAAATACAGTGTGGTTTCCCGGACCAAAGCAAAGCCTTCTCCAAAGCACGACGTTTCCATCTTGCTGCCCGTGCTGTCTCAGGGAGCCAGCTGGATCTTGGACTCCCAAACCCAGAAGAAAGGCAGGATTTTCTCTCCGTTGAAAGAAGTTGGTGTAAAAGCAAAAGCCAAGGTCTCGTTATCGGCGTCGAAGAAAGCCACTTGTCCCTTGTCGTAATCCAGAGAGACCCGGATAGTCCTTGGCCTCCCATTTAGAGGCTGAACTGTTTCGAAGGAGGTGAAGGCTTGAAACCTGTCCCCACAGATGCCAACAGCCCAAATCCCCTGGGAAGGGTCAAGGCTGATCCAACCCTTTCTCCAAGCTGAGTCTCTGGCCACCCCCACAGCCCAAAATCCCCTATTCCCCAACTGCACTTCCCAGTAGTGCCTCCCCGCCGTGAAGCCTTCGTGGCCCAGCACCGAGCAGTAGGTGTCAAATCTCTGCGGGTTGTCGGGCAAATTCTGGGGTGTTTCGTCCCATCTCACGCTCCTCCGGTCCTCGGAGAGGACAAGGTGGGGGTTTGCTGTGTCTGGATCCAGAGTCACGTTTGCTGTATGGACAGGATGAATGAGGGAAGAAAAACATAATGTCAGCAGGAAAGATGATGGCCATTTCTCCCTATCTATGCCCCTTTGTTTTTATTTTATTTTATTTTTCCAGGGATGGAATCTTGCCCTGACTGAAGCTGTTGGGTAAAGGCTTTCTGCATAATGTATACCTTGCAGATTTATTTAAAGGCTCTAATCATTTATACTGTTTATAATTCTGACCCAAAGGGAATATAAATTCATCTTGCCAACCCACCAGGAAAGTGTAATTTCCCAGTCTTTATCACCTTTTCCCACTTGGGCCCCTTTCACCCCAGTACACTCCCATTCTCCTGAGACTTACCCCATTGCACATCCAGTTCAACTGGGAGACTCTCTAAAAGGAGAGAGGTAGAGAGAAGTGCTGTTATTTTTTTTTTCCCCTTTACAGAGGAGAAAGGATGTATTGGAGATAGGTAAATTTGTGGAGGTGCAATTTTTCCCTTGCAAAACAAGTCAAATATCCAGGTGAGCAAGTTCAGCAGGCGAAATGCAAAGAGCTTTTCCTCTCACACCACTTTGATTGTAGAGATTGAAAGCATAAATACTCAAGAAAACAGATTTACTTCTGGTAATCTATCATGATGGACTTAGGGGTACCAATGGCACAATTAATTGCGCCATTAATTGCTGGAAACATATAATCAAAAGAAGGTTTTAATTTAATGTATATCTCTGCTTTTACACTCCTCCATATTCAGCCAGTCTTGGAGACAGCAAGCTGGGCAGGAGGGCCTTCAAACCCAATATAGCTATGTTTTTTGAGGATATTTCTTGAATTCAGAGTTGATATTTATCAATTCCTACTCGGATATCAGAGTGGGAGGGATTGGAACAGAATTATCTGGACACAGAGAATTGTCTCAAAATAACTAATTCGAGGCTTATTTAAGACCAGCAATCTTTTGCAATGCATTGACCTTTTTTTTTGTGCCGACTCCCTCACGGGTAGCTAGACATTACCTACAGCCTGCTTGGTTTGACTAGGACCAGGACCAAGAATGTGATTCATTTCCTTTGTGTAGCCAAAAGGGAGGGGCTTGCTCGGTCCTTTGCATTACTCTGCATTTCAGACACATTTGCAAATGCGCTTGGGAAAACAGTCACCCTCCCTCTTCCATCTTCAACCCCAGATAGGAGGGTTATTGAGTAATTCATTGCTAGCATTCCTTAGCTGGGCTTGATGCTGGTAATTGGATGGCGTCCACTTCTATCCAGCTGGATCTAGATTTTTTTCCCTTCCTTTGTACCTTTGAATTTCCTCAGGGCTTCCTTCAGAATGATGTTTTTCTGAGATAAATCCTTGAGGCTTTTTTCCACTCGGGGAAACTTCTCCGACAGATGCTGGAAAGCCCTTGTGTCACACCTGGAAGGAGAAGACTTTTGTATTCCTTCCTCGCCAAATAAGCTATGCGAAAACCCCACTTAGAGAAGTGACACTGTGCTGGGGACAGAGAGCCACATACCTGGTCAAGGCACTCCTGGCATCCTAAAGGAGAGAGAAGATGGGAATTAAACTTTGAGTGATCCTCAGGCCTCTTTATATCTCTTATCTCCCCCAGGAGCTGGTTGCAAACATGCTTTGCTCGCTCTGGATTTTCTTGTGCCAAACACTTTTTCTTGTCCCAAACACCTCCTTGCTTGTTTCCTAGCATTTCCCAAAACGGTGGTTCCAGGAGTGAAAGTGTAACCCTATGCTTCATAGTTTAGACCTGGGTTTTCACCAGGATTTATTTATTATTATACTTATTATATAAATATATTAAATATTATTTAATAAGAATATTATAAATATTTATATTTATTGTTATCCCTCTGCAAGGGCATGCATCCATCTCCCAGGCTTTGCCTGGGGCTGGGAGGAGAAGAAATTGGTGACCATTTCCAGGATGCTGAGATATTAATTCTGGGGTCCTCCTCCCAGGTCAGAGGTGATGATAGCACAGCTCACACTACGTGTAATACATCTGCTTTGGGAAACGAGCATCCAAACTACTCAAAATGTCAAGGCAAAGAGACTGGGAGGGGAAAACAAGCGTTGCAAACACCATTCCCTATTTTTTCTGCCCATGTCCTCGCTCTCACCTGCAGGGATTTATTTTCCGGCTGGGGGTTCATCCCTTCCAGCTCCCGGATGAGGTTGCCCAGGTGGGAGATCTCGGCAGAGATCCTCCTGTCGTTCTCACTCTGGGTCTGCACTATCTCCTTCTCGGTGTCCTCCAGCCACATCAGGAGGAGCCGCTCCTGCTCGTCCTGGAACTGGTGCAGCTGCTTGAACACCGACATGATTTTCCACCTCTCGGCTCTCGCCTGCTGCTGCAAGGGACAAATTGGAAGGGATGAGAACAGGAGACACCCGAGACCTAGAAAACCTGGCTAAATAAAACAGGAGCTCCTCGTTGGCCATGAGGTTATTCTGAATCCACAGCAAACAGCTCTGGGTGTCCTTCAAGCTTTATGCAACGCCCCGTGGAGTCATAAAGCACTCGTCTCCCTTTGGGTTGTTTTTATTTCTCGGCTGTTTTCATTTCTCAGCTGGAGAAACACGAGGGCAGCGTTGCGCCGTGTTTTTCCTGCAGCCTGGACATCAGGCATCATTGCGTTCAGTGTTTGATTTCAGGAGTGTTTGATGGGGCAAACCCTACCCGGGTGCCTGGGCACCCTAAGCCCAGGGTCACCACCTTCACGAGCAGCCCCACGGATCTTGTGCATCTATGGGGCTGGGGTGGTTGATGCACCATCCCTCCAGATCATCATCCCATCTCCTCGGCTTGAAAATCCACCCAGGGGGACTCGCACACCCATCAGCCTCTGAGAAGCAGCTCAGCTAAGCTGCAAGCACCTCCCGTCAACAATTCGGAAACCCCCTTGCTCCCCACCTGTGCTTTGTGGCTGCTGATTTCCCCTCGAGAAGCAGCCGTGGTTCACCCACGGGTGCCTTGCTGAGACGGAGCGAGGGCTGGAGGTGTTTTCCTCCTCCTCACTTCCATGCTGTGAATTTATTTACCCTATAGCAGACCCTCAGAAGTCACCTCCGTGCATGCAGCGGTGGTGAGGACCTACCAAATGCTTCTGGCTTCTCTTCTCCCCCATCACTTTTAATCCTTGGAGTCTCTCTCTTTCATCCTTGAGGCTCTTCAGTTTGCTTTGGATATGTTCCTGGGCATTAAAAAGAAAATAATCATAACAATCTGCAAGCTGGTGGAGAGAGGGATGATGGCTACAATACTTCTTTAGCTAATTTGTGATGAATTTGTGCACGAGGCCATCAGAAGTTGGAAATATTTATACATTCTTCACTCTTTTACCCCTCCTCACCCCCAGACCTTTTGTACAAAGCACCTTGCGAATGAAGAGTGAAATAAAGGC
This sequence comes from Anas acuta, assembly GCF_963932015.1. Classification (NCBI taxonomy): domain Eukaryota; kingdom Metazoa; phylum Chordata; class Aves; order Anseriformes; family Anatidae; genus Anas; species Anas acuta. The sequence continues at coordinate 1,141,302 of NC_089009.1, read as the reverse complement.
AATATTTAATTTTGCAGATTCTTTTACACCCCAACTCTGATCCTTGCCAGTTCCTTCTCCCATGATATTTATGACCTGTTATTTTCTGCATTTTCTGCAATCAGTTCTGCCTCGGTTGGTCATTTTTCCCCTAACCAGGTCCCTTGAGTTGCTGCCTCACCACCATTACCTCCCATAATCTGCAGAATGAGTGTTTCTGCCCAAACCTGTCACCTTCAGCTGCCTCTGCAGTCCATGAAATAATGCAACATGAATACTGAGTGATGGATAATGTCCTCAAAATTTGTTTGTAAGAGGAGATGGGAGTACACCTTAGAAATTCCTATTTTTTTAATTGCACACTTAAAAGATGCTCCAATGAGAAATGCCAGTGGATGGTTGCACTGCACACAACCCACTATTTTTATTTTTATTTTTATTTGTATTTTTATTTTTATTTGTATTTTTATTTTTATTTGTATTTTTATTTTTATTTTATTTTTATTTTTATTTTTATTTTTATTTTTTTTTAAATCAGCTTATTTTCCCCCTCCTGCCCCTCATTTCTTCTTTTCTCAGCCCTGTTCTGTGCTCATGGTGTGACTAACGCCACCTTTCACCTCCCCATTCCCAGTCATTTCCTCTGATGTGGGCAGGTCAAAATGTCACCAAGCTTCCTCCACTCAGGCAGAGACTTCTCCTCCTCCTCCTCCTCACCCTCTCCTCCCTGCAGGGAGCTGCAAAGCCTCCCGGCACCGTTGTGGTTATCCTGAGACAGTTGCTCAGAAAGAAATTCCTTCTCCTTTTGGGTTAACGGGTTGATTTGCAGCGGAAAGGACAACTCATCTGGGATTTCCAAGGTGGTTCTTGCACAAAAACTGAACAGAGTGTGCAAAAGTGAGGTCCATCCCTGCTAATTTGGGTATTCTGGGTATGAGCTACCAGCCTAAAGCTTCCTTTGTAGTCCCTGGAGATGGTGAGAGTAAATAAATCGGTGGTTTTCTGTAAAGGGGGTGCAGGGTGGGAAGTTTAAGGTGAAATCTCCCTTTTGGAGGTCTGGGTGAAAATCAGGCTTCACCCAACCCTTGCTGCCTGGGAGGAGATTTTGGAGGATCAGACCCAGCACCCCACCACCTCCAATCCCTCCCGAGTGTCCCCAAACCAGGCTGTGCCCATTACCACACATCTGGGAGCCTGTGGGGTGGGGTGGCTGAGTTAGGTGCAGGCTGGAGCTTTTTGGGATGGGTTTTGGGGCTGCAAAGAGACCCTGATGCAACTGGATGATCCACCAGCTCTGCCCTACTTCATCCTGAATCTTGGGAATATTCTTGGGAAATCCTAAGTGGGCATCCTTTGCCGTATCCTTGAGAAGGTGGGGAAGCCCCCAGGGAGTGGTCCTCAACCTTTGATGGACCAAAAGGAAAAAAAAGGGGGGGGAAAACGAGAGGAGCAAAGCATTGGAGATCTCTTACTTTGCACTCCTGGGCGGCTTCTTCGATGGGGGCCACGGTGTGAGCACGATGAGCCTGGGACCGGTCGCAGACCACGCAGATGGCCGTCTGGTCCTCCTGGCAGAAGAGCTTGAGCGGCTCCTGGTGCTTCGGGCACACGCCGCCCGCTCGCGCCGCGTCGCCGACCCTCGAGATCAGCTTCTTGGCGATCTCCGCCAGGTTCCTCAGCTCCCGGTTTGGCCGAAATTTTCTCTTTTGGGCTATCCCACGGCACTGAGGGCAGGCGAACCTCCGGTCCGATTTGCCCGAGCATCGCGTGATGCAGTCGCGGCAGAAGCTGTGCCCGCAGTTGATGGAGACGGGGTCGCTGAAATAATCCAGGCAGATGGAGCAGGATGCTTCTTTCTGCAAGCTCTCCAGCGGGTCGCACTCGGCCATGGCTGCTTGGGAGAAGAATGACACGGTTACTTTCGCTTCATTGAATATATATATATTTTTTTTTTCAGCAGCGGCCGGGAGTTTCCCTCTGGCTTTGCTTTCAGAAATGGGAGGTCTTGTTTGAAAAGTGCAGCGTAAAAGGAAGGAGGGGCGGGGGGAAAGGGGAAATTCGAGCTGTTTTGCAACACCCTCTGAAACCTGAGTCACTCCAAAAAGGCTTTCAAGGTCAAAGCCTCGCTGCTGCAGAGAGAGAAGTGCATCGTCCTGACCTGTGGCCTCTGAGCCGTGAAATATTTGGGTGGGAGCACCAAGAACAACTTGCGGGTGCCGCCACTTTCCCCCGGCATCTCTGTCCAGCTATAACGCAAACCTGCAGACTGCAGGAAAATAAAAACACAAAAAAACACACAAGAAAACCCGTTCCTTTCTCTTTTTTTCTGATTTTTTTTTTGATCCCAAGCTCCCTAATTCCATAGCTCCACATCCTCAGCCCTCATTTGGGAGCAGATCGCAGCCCACAGGAGGGCAGGATGCAACTGGGACCAGGAATAAACCCTGCCGAAGGGTTTCCAGCCAAGCCTTGGTGTAATTTTAAATTATAAAAACCTAAATCAGGGTAAATCTCTATGTCGTCGTGCATCTCTTATCTCGCTTGCTGCTCCGATGGCTCTGCTTTCTTCCTGGCTTCAGCCTTTCTGCCTGCGGCTCCCCAGAAGTGATTCAACAGAGGAAATGAATCACACAGTGTTATAAAAAAAAAAAAAAAGATACCAAAAATGAGCGAATTGCTTCAGATGACCTCGGTGAGATAAATCATGGTGCGCTCGGGTCACCGCGGCCGTTTCCTGCCTGAGGTTGGGCACCAAGAACGGGTCCATCCTGCGAAGGTTTCTGCTGAGATGCTTTTGCAGATTCCCCCATGCTTTCCTCCAATGATGAGCAATTTTCCTGTTCTGAGATTTTTTTTTTCCCTGTGTCAGGGTTGCAGAAAATGCTCCTGTGTTCGGGCATGGTGTTTGCATCCCGTTAGCTGCTAAAAATCCCGTTCATCCTCTACCCACCCATGAGCTGCTGTCCATTGATGCACTGCTGTGACCTTCATCAACCCCAACCTTCATCATCCTCCCTGTTACGCCAACCTACAAACCCAACAGTCCCAACTGCAAAGCGTGGATTAATACCAGATCTCAGCACAGCCTTCAGCGGGATGCTGGATTTAATTCATCCTTTTTTCCCCCTTTTTAGGATGGGCCAGCCTGGCTTCCTTTTCCAGCAGCTTCCCCGCCGCCACGTCAGCCCCCCTGACTCACTACCAGTAACTCAAGATGATTCAAAAACCTCTGCTTTAGCTGAGATGAAAAGATTTTATTTTATTTTATTTTATTTTATTTTATTTTATTTTATTTTATTTTATTTTATTTTATTTTATTTTATTTTATTTTATTTTATTTTATTTTATTTTATTCCATTCCATTCCATTCCATTCCATTCCATTCCATTCCATTCCATTCCATTCCATTCCATTCCATTTCATTCCATTTTATTTTATTTTATTTTATTTTATTTTATTTTATTTTATTTTATTTTATTTTATTTTATTTTATTTTATTTTATTTTAATTTTCCTCCGCTGTGGCCCTAATTTTGACCCCACAGCCACCAATACGCTGTCTATGGTTATCATATGATCCTGATCCATACCTATGGATGAGTGAGCTGCAAAATTCCCCTTTTTGATGAAAGCTAAACGGGAAAAAACACATTTTTTTCCAACTCTTGCAAGTGTGGTAACATTCAGGCCTCGGTTCAAGGTCTTTGAGGTCTCTTTTGGCTGCTTTCTATCATTTACGTCGCTGCTGCAGCTCTTTCCTCGGGCACCGGCTTTGCACATGTATGAGCTTGGCTGCCTCTAAATGTGAAAGATTTAAAAATATATGCTTATAAATAGAGATATAGATGTTTCCAAATTGCAGAGAGAAAGGCACTGCAAAAAAAATAAATAAATAAAACGTGAAATTAGCATAGAGAAAAAAGGGCAGTGAGGGGGATTCTCTTTTTTTCCTCTTTTTTTTTTTTTCCTCTTTTTGCTTAGAAAAGAAAATGAGTGATGGGCTTTCGTGGGGCCCCATTTCCTGAGTAAATGGGTACTGGGGCTTGCAAAGTGTTTGGAAAGCTCGTAAAAAGGGGGAAAAAATAGGGGGAAAGGGTGGCTATTCTCATAGCAGATATTTTCCTTCCAAAAAACTTAACCATAATCCAGGATGTGAAGGGCACTGAGGAAGTTTATGGAAATATGAAGGTGTTTTTAGTAAAAACTCGCCCAGCTGGGGTTCTGCGGTGCTTTTTTGGGGTGAATTAGGGTGAATTTGTGGAAAGTGGGAAAAGAGGAAAAATTAAGCGCCCAACGTGGGGCTCGAACCCACGACCCTGAGATTAAGAGTCTCATGCTCTACCGACTGAGCTAGCCGGGCTGGTGACATTAAATCCTCTCTGTTGGGTTCTTGTTCGTGGGCTCGGAGCTGTTTATGGCCCAAAGGTGGTCCTGGTGGTCCCAGGAGCCCCCTGGTAATGGGGAAAGGCCTTTTTTTGACCTGTTCCGGCCAAAATAAGCAGGTGAGGAAACAGCAGCACGACGCCCGGCTGCGTTTCGAGCTGCACCCGCGGCTGATGAGGCTGTTGGAGGACGAAGCGTTTGTCTGAAGGAAAAAAATAAAAAAGGGAGAAAAGGGAAAATTTAGAGGCGTGTTTCTGCCCGGTTTCGAACCGGGGACCTTTCGCGTGTGAGGCGAACGTGATAACCACTACACTACAGAAACCCGTTGGAGCAGGCCTCGACCTGTGGGTTTATATCCTCATAAAATTCACAGACTCACAGAATTTCTAGGTTGGAAGAGACCTCAAGATCATCGAGTCCAACCTCTGACCTAACACTAACAGTCCCCACTAAACCATATCCCTAAGCTCTACATCTAAACGTCTTTTGAAGACCTCCAGGGATGGTGACTCCACCACCTCCCTGGGCAGCCTGTTCCAGTGTCTAACAACCCTTTCGGTAAAGAAGTTCTTCCTAACATCTAACCTAAAAAAAAAACAGCAGCAACATTCGTCAATGCCTCTAAGGACCCACTCTGAAGCAGCAGCACAAACTCCACGCACCCTACAGAACCCGAGTTCTGACCTTCCACCCCATTAAATCCATACGGATAAATGGCTGTGGGTAAAAGAGGAGAGAGTGGGGGCGTCCTGGGGCTCCCCTGCGCGGATTCAGCGCGATCGGAGATTTTAGAGAGGTATAAAATAAAGAGAGAAAAACTAAATCCGGCGAGGCGCCCAACGTGGGGCTCGAACCCACGACCCTGAGATTAAGAGTCTCATGCTCTACCGACTGAGCTAGCCGGGCGGCGCCGCGCTGACCAATCACAACCGTCCCTACGCCACCTAGCCCCGCCCACTCCCCTCCTGGCCCCGCCCCCTCGAGACCTCCGAGCTAGAGCGCCGCCCCCCGACTTCCGCCCACTTCCCCCCTCGTTGCCTAGCAACGGGGCGCGCCGCTTCCGGTCAGCTGGGCGCTGATTGGGCGGGGCCGGGCGGCGGAGGGGCCGGAAAGCGGAAGCGCCGCCGAGCTTCCCGTCGGTTGGCGGAGCCCGGACCATAGAGAAGCGGCGGCGGCGGCGAGGAGGGGGCTAGAGCGTCTCCCTAGCAACGGGGCTCGGCGGGAGGGGAGGGGGTGGGGGGGGCGGCGAGGCCTTGAGGGAGCTCCCGGTTTGGGGCCGGGGTTCCCGGTTTGGGGTCTTGGTTCCCGGTGCGAGGCCTCCGGGGGAGGTTTGGGGTCGGGAACCGGGCCTGGGTTCGAGGTTTGAGGCCTTCAGGGGAAAGGGGGGGGGGGGTTTGGGGTCGGGAACCGGGCCTGGGTTCGGGGTTTGAGGCCTGTAGGGAACGGGGGTTGGGGGGGCCGGGACCGGGCCTGGCCCCTCCGCTTTGGGGTTTACGGAGCGGGTTTAGGGGCGGGGAGCGGCTCCGGTTTGGGGTCTAGAGGAAAGGGGAGGGGGCGAGCTGCGGTGGTGCCCACCCCGAGGGGCTGAAGGACCTCAGAAAGCCCCGGGAGGACCGAGGGGGTGAGGGGGAAAGGGGGGTGGGGTGGGGGGGGGGGGAAGTCTTTGGGCCTCCCCCATGGCGGTGGCAGGCGACGGGGGGCCCGGGGGGCGCCTGAACCCGGTGGAGACGCTGCAGGAGGAGGCGATCTGCGCCATCTGCTTGGACTACTTCCTGGAGCCCGTGTCCATCGGCTGCGGCCACAACTTCTGCCGCGTGTGCATCTCGCAGCTGTGGGGAGGCGAGGCGGAGTACGAGGCGGCCCCCGGGGCGGCGGCGGCTGGAGGAGGAGGAGGAGGAGGCGGAGGGGCCGTGGGGTTGGGGGACGACGTGCTGGAGGAAGAGCTGGAGGATGAGGAGGATGAGCTGGACGAGGACGAGCTGGAGGTGGAGCAGGAGGAAGAGGAGGAGGAGGATGGCGGCGGCGGAGGAGCCGAGGAGGAGGAGGACATGTGGAGCGAGGAGGAAGACGACGGCGAGCTGTGGGAAGAGCCGGTGGAGGAGGACATTTGGGACGCTGGGGTCGGGGGAGAGCTTTATTTCGGGGACGAGGACTATGACGAGGACGTGATGGAGGAAGACGTGGAGGAAGAGGAGGAGGTGGAGGAGGAGGAAGAAGAGGTGCAGACCCCTCCGCCCCCGGTTCTGGCAGCCCGGCCCCGGCGCCAGCAGACCTTTACCTGCCCCCAGTGCCGCAAAACCTTTTTCGAGAGGAATTTTCGGCCCAACCTCCAGCTGGCCAACATGGTGCAAATCATCCGGCAGCTTCACCCCTACCCCCCGCGCCTCGCGCCGCCCGCCGCCGGCCCCTCGGCTTCGGGGGCTGCGGCCGGAGGGCCGGGGGGGGTCCTGGTGGCCGGGGGGGGTCAGGGACCTCCGAATCTTTGCGAGAAGCACCAGGAACCCCTGAAACTCTTCTGCGAGGTGGACGAGCAGGCCATCTGCGTGGTGTGCAGGGAGTCGCGGAGCCACAAGCACCACAGCGTCGTCCCCCTGGAGGAGGTCGTGCAGGATTATAAGGTGCCAGGAGATTTTGGGACGGGATAATGTTGTTTTTGGGGTTTTTTTGGGTTTTTTTTTGGAGCCAAAAGGATTTGGTGGAGGCGGGGAGCATCTCGCAGGGCTGGTTGGGCGAGCGGAGTGGGGAGGAGGCTCGATTTGAGGAGGCTCGGGGCGTGGGAGGCCGGGAAGCCACAAGCCCGGCGCCTCCTCCAGCAGCACGAGGGCAGAGGGAAGGGGCCAGAAGCGAGCGCTGGGCGAGCTGGAGGTTTTTGGGGCCAAGCAGGGAAGGGGCAGGGATCCCTGAGCTGCTTGGCTTGCTTTCTCCTCCTTTTTTTGGAAGCGTTGAGCCCGTGCTTCGTGCCTTAACACCCAGAGGTGGCCAGGAAGCTCATTCCTCACCTGGGGTGATGCAATTTTTGTGTTGAGGCCTGCTTTCTGGGCAGAATTGGTTGGTTTTTGGGGAAAATCGAAGCCAATTCCCAATGAACGAAGCGGTCGTGGCTTTGTTGTTGGTTTACGCTGATCTAGGACCACGCTGATGTCAAAGAAACAACCCAAAAGGGAAATTCAGGCTCTTTTTTCAGCCAGGAACCCAAATGTGATGGCTCGGGCACGTTCACCAGCTCAAGCCACGCAGCCTGCACCCGGTGGCCACAGCTTTGGTGTTTGTGGATATTCCCCGCACGAACCAGGGTGGGATTTTTGGCTTTCTAATTAAAATCTGCTTCCCAGCACGAGAGCTGCCAGAAAGGGAGAGGGAAGCGGGGCTGAAGGCTGGGCAGGAGGTTCCCTTTTTATGCTAGGGCCCAAAAAAGAGAAGAGGAAGGAGGGGATTGCCTCAGCCAGGGTTTCCTGAGCCGCGTGTTTTGTTTTTTTTTGCTCTCAGAACAAACTCCAGAGCCACCTGGAGCCGCTGAAGAAGAAGCTGGACGCGGTCCTGAAGCAGAAATCGAACGAGGAGGAGAAGATCACGGAGCTGAGGGTAAGAAGCGATGCCCAGGAGGCTTAAATGCTTCCTTTTTGAGCTGGTTTTTGCGTTCCCACCTGTGTTTCCCACCCCACCCCAAAATAATTAGCCCAAAAAGAGGGTGCCGAAACATCAGCGTGTTGTGGCTCTGATTTCTGGCGAGGTGGGCGAGCAGATTTTGTCCTCTCCTGCTGCTCTGAGCCCTTCGCGCTCCCTTCCCTTCAATTACTGGGCTGGAAAACTTCAGGGCTTCGTTTCCCTAACGAATTGGGCCTTAATGAGGGGGTGGCATCCTCGGAACAAATTGGTGTCCTTTGGGGCCGTCAGCTGAGCTGAGAACGCGGCGGGTCCGCTTCCCCGAGAGGGGAAGCTCTCGTTTAATTCTGGTTTTGGTTGATTTTTGGACACGTGGGGGGATAAAATCGAGGGGGAGCGGGGCACAGGGACCCCAAAACCAATCCCCCTGCTCCTCTAAACCCTTTTCATCCCTCTCCCCTTGCCCTGCAGGACAAGATGAAGCTGGAGATCAAGGAATTGGAGTCGGATTTCGAGCTGCTGCACCAATTCCTCATCGGGGAGCAGGTCCTGCTCCTGCACCAGCTGGAGGAGCGCTACGAGAGCCTGCTGGTGCGCCAGAGCAGCAACATCAGCCAGCTGGAGGAGCAGAGCGCTGCCCTCAGCCGCCTCATCGCCGAAGCGGAGGACAAAAGCAAACAGGACGGGCTGCAGCTGCTCAAGGTCCTTTTTTTTTTTGTTGTTTTCCAGCCCTGCTGGGGGAGAGGGAAGGCCCCGGGCAGAGATTTCTCGGCGTGGGGGTGCAGGGAGGGGGAAATCCTTTCGATTTTTTTTTTTTTAATGTGCCCAAAGGGCTGTGAACTTTGGTGGTTTTTGAACCCTGAACCCTGCTGGCGGCCCGAGGAACTCTGGCCCCAGCTTTTATGGCCGGGAGATAAGATTTAGGGATGGGAACGAGCCAGGAGGGGTTGGATCCTCCCTCCCAAAGCCTCTGCTCCGTGGGCGCTTCCCTTACATCCTGGATCAGATCCTTCCCTGTCCAGAACCACAGAGGGGGGAAAACGGGAAGAGAAGGGGACACCCCAAAAGATTTAGGTCCAAATTTTATTGCCTGATTTAATGTGAAAAGCCCCCAGCAGTGGATGGGATCTTTCAGGGTTTTTATTCCCATTGCCTGACCGGGACAGGACCCGTAAGAGGATTTCGTGCGAGCAACAGCGGGATCAGCATCAGCCCTCCCTAATCTTTCTTTTTTATTTCCCCCCCCTTCTCACCCCGCTGCCTCCTTTCTGCAGGACATCAAAGGCACTTTTATCAGGTCAGTGACTTTTTTTTTGGCGTTTTTTCACTCCAAACAGCTTTCGTGTCAAAAAAAAAATACGAGTTTTTGTTTTAAACTCCGTGTGGCGGGTGCTTTTCTGGGCTGGGGCTGGTGGATGGCTAATGGGGTGGCAGGAGCTCCTGTGAAGGGTGGAAACGGGGTGGAAATGGGGTTTTGGGGAGCAACTGAGGACACGTAGGAGAGGAGAAAGGTGGGGACGAGATCTCAGCCCATCGCAGCAGCCGCTTGTAGGAGCGGAGCAGGGTGTGCCCACGCAGACCTCATGCCCTGGGGGAGCAGGAGCCGCTTTTAACTCCAGAAAAATAATTCTCCCTGGCTTTGAAAGTCGACAGGCAGCAGCAGGAGGGTCCCCACGTCGCTTTATAGGGCCGTGGCCCAGCTGGATGAGCGGCGGCTCCGTTTCTGCGGCCGGGAGAGGGTGGGGAGCGCCGGCTGTACCAGTGCAACCAGTCCTGCCTGGTTTTTCAGGCACCGAGCTGCTCAGCTTGGCTGGAAACGGCTCCGGGTGGCTGGAGCATCACGGGAGAGCGGGCTGGATTCTCCCATCGTGCTTTTAAATCTTTTAAATAACAGAAACGTGCCCAAAACTGGTGTTTTTGCATCCCTGCCTCGCTAAATCGATGCTTTTTCTGTCCTGGCAGATGTGAGAATATCAAATTCCAGGAGCCCGAGATGGTGCCGGTGGACATGGGGAAGAAATACCGCAACTACTTCCTGCAGGACGTGGTGATGAGGAAGATGGAGAAAGTCTTCAGTAAAGTCCCTCAAGGTGAGCAAACCTGGAGGAACGAGCTGATCCCTCAGCAGAATCCTAGGGGGAAAGGCCAAATCCTTCCTCCTGGGGTGGGATTTCTCCTTCCCCAGCTCTGTTTTCCCATGATTTGCACCCCTCTGGTGGTTCTTTTTCCAGCAGCAGACACATTTTCTCCTTCCTCTCCATGCCTTTCCCTATCCCAAACTCTGGATCCTGGCCCCCTCGCTCTGGATCCCGGCCCACAAAGCCACCAAAAAGATTTTAAAGGGGCTGGAATCCCCTTTAAAATCAGGATAGGACCCACAGGGGGAGGCTCCAAATTACCATTTATCCCATTAAACGTGCAGATGAGGATTTGGGGGTGGGAGAAACGGGAGTGGCGACCTTCCCACTTAATCCTCCTCCTTTTTCTCCTTTTTTTTTTTTTTCTAGCTGACATCACCCTGGACCCCGACACCGCTCACCCTCGCCTGAGCCTTTCCCTGGACCGCCGCAGCGTCAAGCTGGGCGAACGCTGCAAGGACCTGCCCGACAACCCCAAGCGTTTCGATTCCGATTACTGCGTCCTGGGCTCACAGGGTTTCACCGCCGGCCGCCACTACTGGGAGGTGGAAGTCGGGGGCCGGAGGGGCTGGGCGGTGGGGGCGGCCCGCGAAACGGCCCGCCGCAAAGAGAAAACCATGGGGCCCCACCAGGAACGGGAGATTTGGTGCGTGGGCACCAACGGGAAGAAATACCAAGCCTTGACGGCCACCGAGCAGACGGCTCTGTCGCCCAACGAGCGGCCCCGGCGCTTCGGCGTCTACCTGGACTACGAACGGGGCCAGATCTGCTTCTACAACGCCGAGAGCATGACCCACATCCACACCTTCAACGCCTCCTTCCACGAGCGCATCTTCCCCTTCTTCCGCATCCTGGCCAAGGGCACCCGCATCAAAATCTGTGCCTGACGGCCGCCTCGCCTCCCCCTAGGATCCGGCCTTGCACACACACACACACACAAATGGCCACGCTCCTCTCCTTTTTCTTCCCCCCCCAACCCTTGTCCTTCGGGTCCCTCGTCGGGCTCGGACGCTGCACTTGTTGTCTTGCACCTGCTTGCTCACAAGGCCTCTTTTTTTTCTTTCCCCCCACCCTCCTCCTCCTCCTCCTCGTGCCAGCTCTTTTTTCACGGCCTCCCCAGCGGGATGAGCTGATCCAAAGCTGGTTTCGTTCGGATTTGGGAACAAATCGCCTCGTTCGGGAGGTGAGGCCACTACTTTCACTTCGTCCTTCGCCATTTGAAGCTGGCGTTGAGCTTTCCAGTGTGGTCTCTCCCCCTTTTTTTCAAGCCCACCGTTGGGTTTTGAGGCGTGGCCTCTTCTCTTCGGGCGCAGAGCTCCTGGGGGGGTCTGGGCGTTGAGGAGCGCTGGATCTTGGTCTCTCGATCTCCTATCGGGGCTGAAATCATCTTCCAAAAGTCCTCGGCTTTCCCCAGAGCTGCGCCTGGATTTTTTGGGGCTTCACCTCACGAACATCTCCATCCCCAGCTGGCGTTTGGACCCGGAGCCGAACCTGCTTTACCCTGCTCTGTTTTCCTGTTCTGGCACTCGCTCGCCTCCCCCCTTGCTCTTCTCCCCCTCTTTGTCCTGGGGGGGGGTCACCAGATCTCCTCCCCCCTTTTCCCCATCCCCTTCCCAACCATTTCTTGGAGGCCTGGCACTTTATTCAGGGCCGCCTGGGCCAGGGAGGGTGCAAAAAAAAAAAAAAAAATCTAAAATAGGGGCGGTTTCCTCCAGCTGGAGCGCGGCGCTGGCCACCAGCCTCTCGTTTCCCCTTGCAGCTTGAGAGCTCTCCGAGGTGGGAAATAATTTATTTTCTCTTCCCTTTTCTCGGCTGTCGTCGAGGTTTCCAGCTGAATCCTGTCCCCCCTCGAGAGACTCTGACCGCACCTGTTGTGTTTTACTTCTTTTCGTTGGTGGATTGGTATTATTATTATTATTAATTTTTTTTTTTTTTTCTGTTGGCATTACAGAGCTAGTTCAAAATATTTTTGGCTAAAATGAGAATTAAATGGAGATTTAGTTTTTTGAAATGTCAAGAAATAATAATAAAGAATGAAGTTGTAAAGCCCAGCCTAGCTTATTGAGAGCCCGCTGGAGAAGCCTGGCAGAGGAATTGGGGTCTGGGTCCTGTCTGTGCCTGCTGTTACCCCCTGCTGGTAAAACTGCAATCCTGCCTCGTTAATCTTAACCTAATCCCTGCTAATTGGATCGCTCGTATCCCTTCCCAAAGCAGCCAGCTCCTTTCTTCTGTCTGCATCGAGGGCCGGTCACATGGAGGCAGCGTGCTGCTGCCATCGACCATATCTGGTGGCCCCAAGGGACAAAAATCCCTCTCCCCTCCAGAGCAAGGGGAAAAAAATCCTAAAAATCTGTAGGAAATGGCTGCTTGGGACAGGGCACGGAGGCTGCTGGGTGAAAGCTGCTGGTAAAACATCTCCTGTTCCTCCAGCAGCTCTCAACAGCCCCCGTGGATGATGAAACTGAAGAGTTCTGGTGACCTCGGTGTGGTTAAGGCTCTTATTTTTGGGGTTTTCTTGGTAATGGGGGTTTATTTCCCCAGTCTGCAGGTCCTTTGCTGTAATGCTGTGTTCCTAGCAGGCTGTCAGCTACAGAGGGGGCTCAGGGAGGTGTTTGAGTCCCTTCTTGCACGCTTTGGAGAATAAAAAAAAGTGTCCCTAACCCTAAAGGTGTGGACACAACTTCTTGGTTGGCCTGCGAGCCCAGGACAGGGGACAGGAGGTGGCCAGGAGCTCGATAGAGCGCTCTTTTATTGAGTTTTGTACACAAAATCGAGGGCTTCTCACGAGCTCGTCCTCATCTGGTCCCGATGGTGACTTGCCACACGCGGACCAGGTTGTCTGTGTAGCCAGCAAACAGGGTCTGCGGAGGGAAACAGGAAAAAAAAGAGAAATCAGGGCAGGGGAGGCAGCAAAATTAATCCTTGGGATGGGAAATCAATAGGGTAAAGTCCTCGGAGGGCCAAAATCAGCTCTGGGTGCTGGGGAGAGGGTGAAAGAGGAAAGCTCTAAGGTTTGGGGTGCGGGAGGAAGCCAATTTTTTGCCTGTGCTGTTTTCAGGATGCTTTTGTGGTGTCTGTGCCTTGATTTAGGAGCGGTCCTAAAATCCTACTTCCCCTTTTCCCTGCCCAAAAAAGGGGAAAGGGCAGGAGGGGAGGGTGGGCAGGGAGCAGGGAAGGGTCGTGTTACCTGCCCATCCGCGGACCAGGCCAGAGAAGTGCACTGGGGGGGCTCAGCTTTGCTGCTGGTGCTGATCACCTCCTGCTTCAGCTCGTCCACGATGATTTTCCCTTCCAGATCCTGTGCAGGGCAAGAAAAAAAAAGTGTCAGGGAACCAGGAGGGCTTGTAGCGAGACCCCAGTGGCCAAACCCAACCCCTCCGACCCCAAAATGCTCAGAAACAGCCTCTGGGTTTCCACAGGGATGCAGTCAGATGGCATTGAAGTTTCATCACGGCACGCTGGTGGCTTCCTTGAGCAGGGGACGGGGACAGGGCCACCAGTTTAGGGTGTGCGACCCGTCCTGGTGGAGCCACTGGCCCAGCAGAGCTCCACCTTTGAGATCTGAGAGGCAAATCTGCACCACGAAGGTGGCTCCAAACCCAGCAAAACCCCAAGTTTGAGGGAAGTAAGGTTTTTTTTGGGGGAATCCCACACGGATCAGGACGTGGGGGGATGAAAACCAAGCTGCCACGTACCCAAATCTTGATGCTGGGGCCGGTGGCAGCGCAGAGCCAGTAGCGGTTGGGGCTGAAGCACAGGGCGTTGATGATGTCCCCTCCGTCCAGCGTGTAGAGGTGTTTGCCCTCGTTCAGATCCCACAGCATGGCCTGGCCGTCCTGGGGGGGGCACCAAAAGCAATCAGAGCAAACCCCACAACTCGTCACCCCAAGGATTTGCCCCACCGCGGCGAGAAGGGGCACCCCAAAAACCCCAAATCCCGCCCGGAGAGAGAGCAAAGCTCCCTCAAAACATCTTGGGGTGGGGGAAAAAGGAAAAAGCCCTAAAGGCCGGCTCTAAATTTATCCCTTTAGGGTCTTCCTGGAGGAGCAGCTCAGAAACAGCCTCTGGTTTTCCGCACCCAGATGTGCTCGGGGAGTGATCGATCGTTTCGTCACAGCTCAGCCCCGTGCCCAGGAGGCAGCAGATGAGGGCAGGGAACGCTGAAATTGTGCTTCTGCCGTGGGACCAGAAGGAAAAGCCCCGCTGGTGAGCACCCAGCAGGAGCCAGAGAGGGTTTTTCACCACTGGTGAGCATTTTTGTGATGGTTTTTCATCGTGGTGAAGGCAGGGAGCACTGCTGCAAGCCCATTTGGGTGTGAAAAGGTTAAAAAGACTGATGGAAATTCAAAGAAAATGCTGCCAGGGGCTGGGTGAGGACCTTTGCTGGGGTTTTCCCTCCTCACCAAGATGCCCTCTGTGAGCAGCATCAACTCAGGACAACTTTGGACCACTTTTAACCCCCTCAAATTGTGATTGGGATGTGGAAGAGCACGGCAAGAGCCCCAGCAGCGAGCTGGGCTGCCGGTGGGACGCCAGAATTGAGCTTCCCTGGCCTCAGTTTCCCCTCAAGACTCGTACCTTGCCGCCCGAAGCGCAGAGGGAGCCGTCGGGGGAGACGGTGACCGTGTTCAGGTAGCCCGTGTGCCCGATGTGGTTCGTCTTCAGCTTGCAGTTAGCCAAGTTCCAAACCTTTGTGGGGACAAATAGGGTCAGAAAGGAGGCGAAAATACAGAGGAGGAAAAAAAATCCCCCCGATCTGGCTGCTCAGATCCTCCCCCGAGTTTATAAGGGCCCCAAAAGACGCGTGCCTGCCCCCAGGGGGAAGCTGATCCCCCGATTCCCCCTCGATTTACCTTCACCAGCTTGTCCCAGCCGCAGGAGACGATGATGGGGTTGCTGCTGTTCGGGGAGAAGCGCACGCACGACACCCACTCCGAGTGGCTCTCGTCCTGGGGAAGAGCAACGAGGCCGGGTTTAGGGTGAGGAAACGGGGCCAGGTTCCCCCCGTTCAGACCCACCACGTCCCCTCGCTCTGCGGCCCCCCTGAGCCCCCTCATAATTGCAGGACTTGTCCTCAGCCCCCCCAAAAAGGGAGGTCAGGAGACATTGTGTCACTTCTAATCATTAGGACAGGGCTGGGAGACCTGGATCACCCATCGAGAGGAGAAACCCGGGTGCTCGGACCCCAAAACAAGCCCCGGGAGGTTTCTTCTCGGGGTGTGGAGCCTGATTTTGTGCCTCCTTTTTCCCCAGCTCACCTGCACCGTGTACTTGCAGACGCCCAAGGTGTTCCAGAGCTTGATGGTCTTGTCCCTGGAGCCCGAAACGATCTGGCGGTTGTCGGAGGAGAAAGCCACGCTCAGCACGTCCTTGGTGTGGCCCACGAAGCGGCGGGTGGTGGTGCCTCTGCGGGAGGAGCAGAGGTCAGGATAACAACCCCAAACTTAACCTTATTAACCCTCAGAAAACCTACAGCAGCAGGAAATCTCTTTTTCTCCTTAAAACAAGAGCTTGAAAGGCATTGCGCTGGCTGCCGAGGCTTGATGTGAGATTGGAAGAGTCAGGATGTGATCAGGGAAATAAAATTCAGCCTCTGCATGCCCAGCTCTGCAAGTCCTGGCCCTAAAAAGCTTTGGAAGCTAAAAAATTCTTCTGCAGGCAGCTGTCAGAGAGAAAAAAACAGCAAAAAAGTTCTCTGCTTGGCCCTGGTGCTCCTGCTTCCCCAGCTGTCTGCTCTCCCGAAATTAAGAGTGAAGGAAGAGCCCCTGGTGCTGCTCCCAACGCTCCTCTCCCATCATAATTGCAGGACGTGTCCTCAGACCCCGGAGGATCAGCAGACTTTGTGTCAGGTGTAATCACTGGGAGAGGGAGGCGAGGAAAAGCAGCTGAACGCTCAAATTCCAAGCTTTGTTCCAAAAATCTGCACTTTTCACCGTTAGGATTCACCTTCCAAACCGAAAATGCATCATCCCCAGCACCCAAACATAAGCAGGGGGGCCAATTTGACCCCAAACGCTCTCAGCCCGTCCCCAAAACTCACGTGGTGAGGTCCCAAAGCCGCAAGGTGCCGTCCCAGGAGCCCGAGAGCGCGAATTGCCCGTCGGAGGAGATGACCACGTCGCTGACAAAGTGCGAGTGGCCGCGCAGGGCTCGCTGCGGGATCCCGTAGTTGGTCTCATCGCGGGTCAGCTTCCACATGATGATGGTTTTGTCTGCAGGGGGTGGAACGGAGAGAAAAGTAAGGCAGGGAACACCATGGGAGCGTGGATCTGGCTGCACCTCACTCGTTTTGCTCCACTGCAGGGCTTTTTCTCTCCCAGAGGATTTGTGGACAGCAAGTTGGGGGAAGTGTTGGGTCTGCTGGGGGGTAGGAAGGCCCTGCAGAGGGACCTGGACAGGTTGGGTTAATGGGAAGAAACAATGGGATGAGGTTCAACAAGGCTTAGGGCCAAGTCCTGCATTTGGGGCAGAACAACCCCACGCAGTGCTACAGGCTTGGGGCAGAGGGGCTGGAATCTGTGCAGAGGAAAAGGATCTGGGGGTGTTAAGCTCGCCTGAACGTGAGCTGGCGGCGTGCCCAGGTGGCCAAGAAAGCCAACGGCATCCTGGCTTGCATCAGGAAGAGCGTGGCCAGCAGGAGCAGGGAGGGGATCGGCCCCTGGTGAGGCCACAGCTTGAGTGCTGTGTTCAGTTTCGAGCCCCTCACTACAAAAAGGACATTGAGGCCCTGGAAAGCATCCAAAAAAGGGCTACAAAGATGGTGAGAGGCCTGAAATTGAAGTTCTATGGAGGGAACCTGAGGGAATTGGGGTTGTTTAGTTTGAAAGAGGCTCAGGGGAGACCTTAAAACCTGAAAGGGAGCTGGGGGTGGGCATCCTCTCACAGACAACCAGTGGCAGGACCTGAAGGAACGGCCTCAAGCTCCACCAGGCTGTTTTTTGTTTATTATCTCCCCTCCCTGCTCCCCCATCACGGTCCTTTCCCCTCCCCCCCCCCCCCCCAAACCCATCGGGCGCGGCCCTCACCCCGCGAGGCGGAGAGAATCATGTCCGGGAACTGCGGGGTGGTGGCGATCTGCGTCACCCAGCCGTTGTGACCCTTCAGGGTACCGCGTAATGTCATCTGCTCCGTCATGGCGGCGGCTGGGCGGGAGGATGGCGGCGGATTCGGCGGAGGCCCCGGCCCGGTCCCGTCCTGCCGCCCTCAGCGAGCCGCCAGCACGGGGAGAGAAAGAAGGAGGCGATTTCCGGCGGAAGCGGAAGTAGCGCCCGCGCCGTACGGCAAGATGGCGGCGCCCGTCAGGCTGCCGGGCAAGATGGCGGCGCCCATAGGGACGGGAAGCAAATATGGCACTGTACGGAAAAAGGGTTAGGGTTAGGGCTAGGGTTAGGGTTAAGGGTTAGGGCTAGGGTTAAGGGTTAGGGGTTAGGGTTAAGGGCTAGGGTTAAGGGTTAGGGCTAAGGGTTAGGGCTAGGGCTAAGGGTTAAAGGTTAGGGCTAGGGTTAAGGGTTAGGGTTAAGGGTTAGGGTTAAAGGTTAAGGGTTAGGGCTAGGGCTAGGGTTAAGGGCTAGGGTTAAGGGTTAGGGGTTAGGGTTAAAGGTTAAGGGTTAGGGTCAAAGGTTAAGGGTTAGGGTTAAGGGTTAAAGGTTAAGGGTTAAGGGTTAGGGTTAAGGGTTAGGGTTAAAGTTTAGGGTTAAGGGTTAGGGTTTGGGTTAGGGTTAACGGTTAGGGTTTGGGTTTGGGTTAGGGTTAGATATGAAAGGACATAAGGAGGGTTTTGAGGATTTTTGGGGGATAGTGAGGGTCCTGGGGGTTTGTCTGTGGGGCAGTGAGATGTAGAGGATAGAGGAGCCTTTTGGGGGGTTTGGGGCTGAGGTTTGGGGGCTGTGGGGGGCGGCAAAGGCCTCTGGGGCTTGGTGATGGGGTTTGAGGGCCGTGGAGGACAGGGAAGGCATGTAGGGGTTAGGGACTGGGGTTTGGGGGCTGTGGGGGACAGGGAGGGCTTTGAGGGCTCGGTGGTGGGGTTTGGGGGCTCAGTAATGGGGTTTGGGGGCTGTGGGGGACAGAGAGGGGTTTGTGGGTTCAGTAATGGGGTTTCGGGGCCGTGAGGGATGGGGAAGGCCTTGGGGGCTCAGTAATGGGGTTGGGGGCTGTGGGGGACGGGGAGGGTTTTGAGGTCTTGGTGATGGGGTTGGGGGTCTGTGGAGGATAGAGAAGGCTTTGGGGGTTTGGGACTGGGGTTTGGGGGCTGTGGGGGACAGGGAAAGCCTTGAGGGCTTGGTAATGGGATTTAGGGGGTCTTTTAGATACATACCAGTCCTGTGGGCCTGGAAATACCCCCTAAAAACAGCAATTTTGGGTGCTGAATATAGATGCAAAGAACTATTGTTTATAGGGGAAGTGAGGTGGACTTCTTGCCCTGTAAGGATTTTTTTTTCCTCTCCTGACCACCCTGCAGTTAGGACCCAGTTTTCTCCTCCTCTTCCCACCTCAGCAGCTGTGGAAAAAAGGAAACCTTAAACCGGGAAAGAGCAAAACCGGGCGAGAGCCTCCAGTGTTGGAGCCTCCTTGTCATCGAGAACGCGTGCCAACGTTAACGAGCTTTGGGAGGTTGGGTTTGGGGAGGGAATAACGCCACGTCTGGCTTGGGGAGACCCACAGTCCCCTCAAATTAGGGTCGTAGTGCCTTCGTTTCCCTGTGTGGTACAACTGTAATTTGCTCCTGTGGGTGTCGGTGGCCCCAAAATTTAGAGGAGAAGGGTTAATTTGATTTGGCTGGATGAGGAGCCCTCCGTGCTGCTTAGGCCGGGCTTGGGAAAGAGAAAGCAGTGCCTGCTGCCTGTCAGCACTGCTGGGGCAATATTAATTAAACCCTGGAGAGTCACCGAGGTGATTAATCTCCGGAATTGCTGCCTCTGCAAGGCTTCTGCCCTCTGGGCAGCAAAAACCTTTCGTGTTGGGGTTGGGCCCGAAGTGGCTCTTTGCTAGGACCGGGCCCTCCCAAGCTGGGGATGATTCAGAAAGGGATGGGGCAGGAGTGGGGCTGGCTTTTTACTTGGGTTTTGCACAGCAAATGCTCTCTGTGTCCTTTGTGTGCAATCCAAGGCTGGGAGGAGGGGAAAAAAAAACAAAAAAAGAAAAAAAAAAAGCTGGTAGCTTCTTCCATCAGCATCTGGGAACACAAGCATCAAGCTGGGAGAGCTGTCGAGCCCCTCCTGTCTTCCCAACATGGAGGTGAAATCCTCTTTTTCCCCCAAAAATGGAATCAAGACCCCCAGGAGGAAGATCCTCTGTGAACCTTTGGAGAAAGGTAAGAGAGACTTTGTTTGCCATCACCCCTCCAGCACCAAGAGAGAAGGCTGGAAGATAATAAAATAAAATAAAATAAAATAAAATAAAATAATAAAATAAAATAAAATAAAATAAAATAAAATAAAATAAAATAAAATAAAATAAAATAAAATAAAATAAAATAAAAAAGAGGGAAAATACATCTAAATATGATACCCTCGCCTCCCTGCTTCTTCCTTGGGTGTCTCTCTGGGAAAAATAAAAAATAAAAAATGAATTTCCCACCCTCAAAACATCCTCACTCCAAATTTAATCCACTTTTCTCACTGGATTTTAATCCCAGCGCCAGGTTGACATTTACACTGGAAACCCCCAGCATGAGTTTTGACAACCAGCCCTCCTTTCCCATCCCTCCTAGGCCTCTCCCTTATTGAACACGAGTTTCTCCATCATTTTCTTGAGCTGATAACTTCTCCTGCTCCTCTTGAGAGGATACAGCTCGGGCTGCATCATCCCCAGCCCTCCCACACTGCTTCTTTTGGCGGCTGTAATCGGACCCGTTTGCTCGGTGACCGTTTCAAGGAGCAGGCTGATCGGGATGTTTTTAACCTCCCTGAGTTTCATTTCACGTAACCTGAGCTTTTCAACTTGGCTGCCCTGTTCTCAGCTCTGAATTTTTGACATCCTTCTGGATTTCACCCCGATTCTGGCTCACTGACCTTTTTCTGTCCATCCTTGTTAGCAGATATGTTTCCTTCTTTTTCCAAATTCAGTTGATGTTTTTTAATTTTTCATTTTATCGTTTAATATTTTCATTTTATTATCATTTCATATTTCAATATTTCATTTTATCATTTAATTAAAGACTTATTCCTCCCCATTTGACTGTATTCATGCACTTGCATGAATATATTCATGCATTCCTACGCTCCCAAAATGAATCCCTACAGCAGGAAAGGATTCAGTTTTTCTAAACCCATCTGGGTTTAGATTTTCTGCACTCTTTAGCCACAGCCTCCTAGACATACAGAGCCAGAAATAAAGCAATTTTAAGTGCCAGCATGATTTAAAATCCAGACGTGTAAGAAAATTGCCCAGAAAACAGGCATGGCTCAGCAAGCACAAACAGATCTCAGTTGAAATAATCTGCTCTGGTAGTGGCAGAGATAAGATAAATAACTTTTATTTATCGTTGTCCTCCGAGTCTGGCATCTTAAATTTCAGTCCAGACATTCTGAAGTGGAGCAATTCAGAGACCTCAAATGGCAAAGGTTGAAAGTGCTGCAGCTTTTCAAGCCAGAGACATCTCTCCTGGGGTTTTCCACTTGCTCTGCATGGATTGCGTTTGGAAGGTTTGCTTTTCCAAGCCGCCGAGCAATTTTAGGAGCAGCAAATGGCCAGCAACCTCTTCTCCGAAACGTCTTTGAGGTGCTCCTGGCATTCCTGGCTCCGCCGTCGTGCCCGTGCCCCGGCGTCATGCTGCAAGGTTTCTCTCTTGGCACAGCCCCGGGTGCGTGCCTCTGATTTTGTCTCCCCTGCATGCCGAAGCTCTGCTGTCAGGAAGCCTTCGTGGAAATGGCATCTCCTCCACGCTGCTCGCCGTGATCCCCTTTTCCCTCGGTCGGGTTTCCCCCAGACAGGCACCTTCTGTCTCTTCACCCCGTGGCGTTTTTTTTTTTCCCCTCTTGCAAATCCAGAGGGTTTAGCCACCGGGGTTTGATGCCAGGTTTCTCATCCTCAGCTTTAACCCTCACCCTCTCCCATTCCCTACGTTTTGGGACATTTTCACAGCTTAAAATCCAGGCTGCACATCAAAGTAAATCCTTTCCTCCAAGGGAGGAGAGCCCCTATAATAAATAATGCTCCTATAATAATTAAAGCTCCCATTCTTGCTCCTATAATTCCCTTTTCAGCATCACAGCACACCCCTTCTCCATCAACCCATCACCCTCCCTGAGGCTGGAAGTCGCCAAATCCCCTCTGATTTTCCTCTTTTGCTCACGTGTCCTCAACTCCTTAATTTTGAGGTGTAGGAATGTGCAAGTTTGCATGTCTCACCAACAGAGCTCCAAGAAAAGACGCCGTGTCCTGGTCCTTAGGGTTCGAGAACTGACATCTACTTCTCCAAGTGAGGGTTTTTGATGTTTGGTTTCTTTCTTTTTTTTTTTGGCTTCAACATTTTGGCTCAGCCCATTTGCCTCATTTCTCTCCATTGACTGTACCGAGAGTTTAGGCAACTGACTCAGAGAGAGATCAGATGAACAGAACCGTAAAAAATCTATTTTCTCACCGTTGACTGACAAAAAAGAAATGCACAATGACTAATTCAGGGTGGGATCAGCAATTTTAGACATCTTTTGCTAACTTCCCGCTGCTTTAACTCAGAGTTAGCCAGCAAAAAGAACAGAAATGAGTCTTTTAGGGATTTATCTATGGGAGTGGTTTGCATTTGGATGCTTATTTGTCCAATTTAAGGAAAACTCGTTGCAGAAATATGTAAAAAAAGTCCTTTTTCTTCAGCAAAAAAAAAAATCAGCTTCAAACCTGTCTCATTATTGCACAAATGGGGGAGCTGTGGGTTTTTGGAGCTAGGTGAGGTGTGTGCAGAGAGGCTAAGCTAAATAAATCTGTGATTTTTTCTCTTAAATAGCTCCAAGTGATGAGAAATCCTAGCCACAAGAGGAGATGCCCTCCCCTGTTTGCTGGTTCCAGAGAGCAACTGACAGAGGGAAGAAAACCCAAGCTGATTTCACACTTCTCTGTATTTTGGGGCAGTGCAAACCCAAAATTGGTGCCGGCCCATTTCGGAGAGGGAAGATCTCTGAACGCAGCACCTGAGATGCTCCAGGACATCCAAACCTCTCGTGTTTGCTAAACAACCCGTGGCAGATACTGGCGATTGGCCTGAAATGACCAGGTCAGACCTCAATTTTGTATTCCCCTTCTGGAGAAACCCGTTCCTGCGATGGCTATATAGGGATCCCCGAGACCTCAGCCCTCCTTCTCCAACCTCGGCATTTAAGTCAGCTAAAATTAGGTGCTGGGAACGTCCTCCCGCTGCCAGCACAGCTGTCGTGCCCCTCTCGGTCCTTCCAGCAAATCTGGATACCTCTTTCCCAGGGCACCACACAGTCCGAGGACGAACTTGGGACTTGCCAAAAATCTCCAGCAGGGACAGCCCCCACCATCCCGGCCCCGTGAGCAAAACAGCCCCAGCTTGGTGAACTTACAGAAATCCACCTGCAGGTCCCGGTAAGCCTTTTTTCTTTCTTTCCACGAGCTCTTGAAAGGCGGGGGAAGGCAAAATTTGGGGAGGGATCCTATTCCTGGATGCCTGTCTGGCTGCGTGGGTTCTTATAGGAAACGCTGGGGGGATGCAGAAGAAACGTGATCCGTTCACGGTAGCTGGAAGAAGCTTAGTACAACCTGATCTTTTATAATCCTGTACCTAAATCTGACAATACTGAAAAAACAGGCAAAGGATTACGAGAGTGAATTCTTTCTTTCTTTTTCTTTTTTTTTTTTTTTTAATTGTTATTTTATTTTATGACAGTATAATACAGAAATAATTGGGGATGTTTTCCTTGCTCTATCTATTTCTGTACAAATTTAGGTCCTCAGAGTTTATCTGACTCAGCCCCCAATAGGACCTGCAGTTTATGAAAATTATTAAAATTAACACAGCAAACAAAAAGCAATCCATAGATTCCTTTCCAATATGATCCGACACCTTTTCCCACAAATAATTCTGTGGGTTTTTTTTGTTTGTTTGTTTGTTTTTGTTTTGTTTTGCTTTGTTTTGTTTTGTTTTGTTCTGTTTTGTTGTTTTTTGTGTTTTTTGTGTTTTTTTTTTCCTGGTGCTTTTTGTTTTTTCCCCGCTGCAGCTCACTTGCATCAGCTGTGGCAGATAGGAAGGTTTCGTGTTTTGGGGACCTTGATGAGGTTGTGAACACTGGGATGAAATTATAACGACTTCCCTGTGCAGTTTGGGTGATTTAGGGGAAAAAAAAACTGATAGTGATGGAGTTTGCCCTCCCTGGTGTATTGATGAGGAACAAGCAAAGGTGCTGAATGCAGGAGGGACCAGAGGAGATCCCAGAGCCGTGCCAGCCCATCTCCCATGGTGCTCAAACCCATACTTTTTTAATTTATTTACTTTTTGACTTAAGAAAAGCTGATGCAAAGCGTTAGCATGGACTGGAAATCACCACATACACGGTGGAAGAAACAGAGCAGAGAAGGGAAGCTCTTAATAAATATTCAGCTTTATTTTTCTTTTTCAGCAATGTACCCTTTAGTCCATTTAGTCTGAAAAATGCCCTTCTTTCCTTATTTAAGGATGTGTTTTTACAATGGTTTTGAGTTGGCTGATGGAAAAAAGTCTGAATTTGTGTAAAGCAGGCGCTGGGTAATGTGCTGATCCAGCTCAAAATAAAATAAGTGATACTTTTTTGGCCAAAACAGATGGTGGCACCACATCCTCCACGTATGAGGCTGCTTCTCAAGGTGATAAATGCTACGATTAAATAATTTACAAGACAGAGGGGGCCTAAGGTCATGATTCTGTAGGCAATTAAGGCCAGATATCTAAGAGCTGAATCCTTTTTTCTGATCGGTGGGGTGACAGATTTCTATGCACAATAGTTCATCACACCTGGAGCAGTCTTTTTAGACAGATGTAGACCAATTCATCCAGAATTTCACCATTCATCCAGAAGTAGACCAAAGAACGTCTTGAATGACAAAGGAAAAAAAGTAAAAAGTTTCTGTGGCCCCATATTTTTCCTCCTTATCATGTTTATTTATATGGGTAAAAATATTCCAGGCCCCAGGAACGTGTGGTGTGTCTCTGTGAAGGTCTGTTTTTTCCGGGATGTGATATTTTAATGATGTTTCCTCTCGTCCCACCAGGTAGACCAAGCTGTGGGCACTTGGAGGTTGTTCCAGTTGGGAAGCGAATGTGATGATGGAGTCAGGTATGGCTTGTGAAATTGTATTTGGGCTGCTTTATGATGTTTCCCTGAGATAATTTCACTGATTTCATTCTATTCTACACTGCCGATGAGCTGTGATCTGATCTCCATCTCTCAGTCAATAAAATAATATTATTTTTTACCTCCAGAGTGATGCTTTTAAGCTAGTAAACCTCTGCTAGTGTATCCAGCATAAAAAAAAAGCCAAAAACACAATTTTTTTTCTTTGTCTCTTTTTAAGGGAAGAGGAATGCAGATCTGGGTAAGTCATTTTTCTTTCTTTTCACAAGCCCCTTCTCATTGCTGTACATATCCTATGTTGATATTTATATCCCATGCTGGTACACACATCCTTTCTTCCCTGGGTGGGTGGCTTATTTGTCCTGTCTCATATTCTAGACACATGTGGACAAAGACCACATCAGATAGATTCATAAACAGTGTAATTTTTGGAATATTGTCATCAATAGGAAAAAAAAATACAGAATTGGCTTTGATAATGATTTCTGTAGCATACACAGAGGAAGAACTTAGGGCTGAATTCTCTCTCTGTCTCTCTTTTAGAAGAATGGGATGCAAAAATCAGTAAGTGTCTTTTTTTTTTTTTTTTTTCTTGTCCTCTGCTGGTAAGAGATGGGTGCTAAAGGCTTGAACTAACATTATTTTCTCTATTTAAAGGGAAGTTAACAGAAGAATTTGGTAAGTCGCTTGTCTTCCTAACACACACCTAAGTTTGAACGCATGAGTTCGATTCTACAGCTGTAGCATGAGCAATGACCAACACGTGTATTTGTATTTTTTTTATTTCATTTAGAAGAAAGTGACACAGAACTCGGTAAGTGGTTTGGTTTGCTTTTGCTGCTACTGAAGATGGAAAAAAAAAGTTATTTTGTGTAGCTTTTGGGCTTAAAAAAACAGCAAAGGTCCTTCAGGTCTTAAATTTGTGCTGATAAACAGATAAAGACAAGACAGATAGCTTTGGTCCCTTCTCCTTAAGTTCTTGGCATCTTTTTTGGGAGGAGACAAACTGTCTCTCTACAGTCCAACAGCATTCCCTAATTCCTTCTTTGGTCCCTTGCTTGCTCACTGAAGTATGTTGGAGGCGGAGAACTTTTAGGATTAACCCGTGTTTATTTCTCTATTATTCTTAGAGGAATGTGACACAGAAAATGGTAAGTGTCCTCCTTCAATTTAAAAATAATAAAAACACCACTTCAAATGGTGTCAGTCATGCTTTGGAATAAAACATTTTTTTTTATAATGCATACTTTTACAATACATTTGCAATATATACTTTTTTTAATACAATAAATACTTTTCTCTGTTCTTGGGAATATTTTCTGCAATGCTTAGCATGTCATGTTCTTTTAAAGACATGTTTGGGGCAGGACTCTTAACAGCAATTTGCAATTTGTGCCTGTTTTTTGTCTAGGCTTTGGAAAATGTAGGAATATAAAAGTGTTAAAATGAAAGCTAATCGGAAATTCCTCTAATAAATAACCTATGTCTGGGTCAGTAAAAAAGTTTTGTCCCCTTAATCTATGTAAAAATGATATAAAACTTGCAGAAGTGGTGAAAAATGCTTTAAATTTCCCTTCTTTTCTCTATTTTTTCTTCTTGTGGGGGACAAAATGAAGAAATCGGTAAGCGTTGCTTTGTTATTTTTGTCAAATAGAGTCTAATAAGAGAATTTCTTGTTTAATGAACCCTGCATGAGTATTTAGGATGCCACCTAACAGATGAGACCCACGGTCCCATCCACTGTAGGGTCTACGCTTGACCCTACTTGGTAATATAAACACCAAATTCATAGGCTCAAGGAGAACAAACTCAATCAAATCGCAGTCCTTTAACACGAATCCCAATCTGTTTGTCTCTTTTAAGGGGAACTCACAGCTGAGATAGGTAAGTTTTATTTTTACCTCCCATCAAATATGGTTTTTTATATAGCTTGAGACACGATTTTCCTGGGGTTTATTCCCTGTTCTCTTGCCTGATTTTAAAAAGGCAGGATAAGCTTGAGGCATGCTCGTTTATAACAAGAATATTAAAAAATAAATTAGTACAATAGAATAGCACAGAAAACAGTGGGCTTGCAGGTTGCTGTAGCCAAAAAGACAATAAGAGATCCTTGGGAATTTCTGAGATGAAGACCAAGTGATGGACCATGCACCAAAGGGCAGAGAGGAAATAATTATTGATTGAGGGAGAGGGATTAAAATTTGCAAAAATTCCTTAAACTTTTCAAAAGTTCCCCCTTTTTTTCCAGTTCATTGTCCCATCACTCGTGGTAGATGTTGCAAGGGATGCAGATGATGGGTAGGGTGTTAGATACAGATTTGCCTTATTTTCTGATCAAAGGAAGGGTGGGAGCATCCCTGCTGTCCTTTTACCCCATCCTTGGGAAAACCTGCCTTTATTTTTTTTCTCTTTTAAGACAATCTGACTGCGGAGCTTGGTGAGTGATTTTCCTTCCTTTCTGTCTTTATTTCACTGCAAGATTTTAGGGGGAAAAGATGCTTATTCCCCACATACACCCCACATACACCCAATCTGGGCTAGAATTAAGGCCAAACAATTCAACCCAAAGCCTAACTGCAAATTCTAATTACCAGTTTAAAAATTAAAATAGGATTTGAAAGATAATTTGAGGCTCACGAACACGGTGGACTTTTAATAATGACCGATGTTTCTTTTCTCTTTTAGAGGAACGTGATAGAAAAATTAGTAAGTGTCATTTTTCTTTTCTTCTAGAATAAAATTCCAGTGTTTTGGATCTGGTTACTATCATTTTTAGATATTATGGGATGTTTTAGCTTCATACTAACCTGCAGATGTGGCAGAATTTGGGATTTGGGGCTACGATCGACCCTTTTCCTTTATCACCACCAATACCAGAGATGCGGAGACAGATTCTTTCCCCATAGTATAAGTCTGTTTTCACCAAGCCCTTCTCCCAAGGGGCTTTTTCTGGGCATCAGCACCTGCTCGTTGCTCTCGTTAGCATCAGTGTGGTGCAGTTATAATATAAATTATCCCTGGGGAAAGAGAAATGCAGCATGGTATGAGCTAGGCTTTATTCACAGAGAAATAAATTCAGCAGATTTATGTCTTATAATTAAAATTAATCTTTTTTTTTGTTTTCTTTTATACAAGGAAAACTTACTTCAGATCTTGGTAAGGAGTTTTATTGCCTTAAAATTCTCCTTAATTATGTAAAAGTGATGGGGATAACAAGAAATATGAAGAGTTTGTTTAACCCTGCTTGAAGAATGGGTGGGTTAAAAGGGCACGTCCTCCTTGAAAAAAAAATATTTTTAAAATGTTAATAAGGGGAAGGTGGTCATGGAATAAAATTTCTATTGGGTTAGAGGTTTTTTTGGCGGAAGGCAGAGCCCCATGAGAGGGGATATGGGATACACAAGGGGCTGCTTTGCATTTCTCTATATTTATTTTATCTGTTTGCATTTTAGGTGAATGTGATACAAAAATCAGTAAGTGCAATTGTTTTTTCTCTGCAAAGTTAAACCACAGCAAGGTGACAGATTTGCTTAAGCTCATTGTTGTATTTACAAATAATTTGGATGGGTGCCACGGAGGTTATGTGCCTGGTACTTTATCTTTGAAAATGGGAGTGGAAAGGATGTTTCCTGCAGGAAAATTAAATTTCCAGTCTGGAAAGACATTAGGATTTCTTTTCAAGACTAACATTCCCTAAAAAAGTGGAATTTCAACATATAACCACCAGCATAAAGTAGGGAAAAATAATTTTCCTGCTCTGAGTGCTTTAAGGATGCTATACACACACACACAAAAAGAAGGAAATATTAATAAATATTTTTTTCCTGTTTATTTTTCTTTTTCTCCTTCTTTCCCTTCCAGAGGAGCGTGATAGAAAAATAAGTAAGTGTCATTCTTCACAGTGCTTTTGGGGTAAAAATCATCCCTTAGCATTTGGGGGAGAGGAGCCTCTCTGATACCCTATCCCTGAAAAATGATAAATGAGATTATTTTCCCCAAATTTGATTGTACACGTGGGGCTGCAGAGAAAAATAAAACAATAAAAATTAATAATGTTTTTCCTCCTGCAGCCAAGCTCTCAGCAGAAATACGTAAGTCATTTTTTTAATTTTTCCAAGCCACATTGACAGTTTTATCCTCAGAAACCTCTTTGTTGGAGTTGATTTTTCGCTGCTTTAACTGAAAAAATGTATTTTTTTCTACTTTCTAGGTAGGCTCACAGCTCTGCTTGGTAAGTCTGCTTTGTGGCCAGAACATCCCATGGGGTTTATTTTGATTAAATCTGCACGATTTTGTGCAGTTAGGTTGGAGGGACCTCTGCAGGTCTCTGGTCCAACCTCCTGGTCCTCACCAAGGCTTACGCCAAGGTGAGACCAAGTTGCTTGGGGCCAATGTGACCTCAACGTACAGATAATTTGCTTTTCTTTTCTTTTTATTTTATTTTTTAATCAAACATAATTGGAAAAAAGGGGCAAAATCAGCTTTTCAGTGAGCTGTGGGTCCAGCAGACCTGCTGTCCTTGGGCAAAGGGGCAGCACCGTGTTTAATAATTTAATATTTTTTTCCTTTTTCTTGCTTTTCTATGCAGGGGACCGAGACAAACAGCTTAGTAAGTGCCATTCTCCTCCAGACAAGTAAAATCTGGGTATAAAGGTGGATCTTCCTCAACTTGCTGGTGTGTCTTCTAAAGTCTGCCTTCCCTCCCTGACACCAGTTTGCTCAAATTCTGTGTTTCTGTGCTCAAAATCTTACGTCACTCTTAACTGGATGATTACCCAAATCAGTGGTTTTCCTCACAATTTAATATTCTGTTAGACTATATTTTTTATTACATATTTTTTCTATACATTATGTTTTTCTCTTCTAAAACAACATGTAAGATTAAGCCAGAGAATTACTTACAATGACTCCACGTAGGAGAAAAAATGATCTATTTAAAGTAAACTTGTGTTCCTCTCTTTTTAGGGAAACTGACTGCAGAACTTGGTAAGTAATTTTCTTTCCCATGTGCTTTTTGATCTCGTTGGGAAGTAGATGAGCGAATGAGGGGTCAAGTTTGTAATACGTTTTGGTGTAATTACAGCAGATGTCTCTAAGCATTGCTGATGTGCTGCTGAAACAGAGTATAAATGGGTGGAAAAGGGCAAATAGAGGCACCAAAAACTGATCGGTATTTGGTTTTCTTTCTTTTTTTTCCTTTAGCAAAGTGTGATGCAACGATTAGTAAGTGATATTTCCTTCTCTGCAAAAGGCTCGTGGATGTGGGTGCCTTCACATTAGGGTGGTTTGCTTGGTGCTTCAGCATTGAAAGGATGCTGGAATTTCTTAAATTAATCTAGATTTGGGTCATGAGAAGTAACAGTCTCTTGGGTTTCAGGGGCTGGGGGAAGGCAGAAGCCAAATTTCAAGGGGGATCAAGGAAAACCTAGCAGGGAAAACTCACGTGGGAAGACCGGACGTAGGCTGGAGGGTGAGGGCTTGACTCATGTTGGGGTGTTTCGGAAAAGTAATGGGAATTAATGGTGTTTTCTGCTTTAAGGATTATTCACGGTGGAACTTGGTAAGTCCATTTCCTTCCTCTTGCTTTTTTTTTTTTTAATTTATCTGTATATTTGCCCTTTTCCATGTGTTTTGTGAACCTGGTAAAAAAACAACATCTTAAATGCAGAAGTAAAGAAGTCAAAAACCCCAAAGTTATGCAAAGTACTTGGAAACAGGGACAATGTGGGTTAAAGCAAAAATCCCCTTGTTATGTGAGTAACAATAAAGAGATGCAAAGTGAAAAGTAGAGACCACGAAAAATGACACACAATTATTTTCCCCTTGTTTTTAGGAGAGCGTCATACAAAAATAGGTAGGTCTCATGTTCCTCTGAAGCAAGTCTGTTTGTGAATTTAATTATTGAAAAATTTGTTTGCTTCAATCATTTAAGTGAGTATACAGTAATTGATATATTTATATGATATATTTATCACACGCTGAAAAACTTTGATTAACGTAGACATTAAAGAATTAAAAAGAATCGTACCTATAGCATGGTTTTACTCTGAAAGTAAGTAATTTCTATTAATAAAATCTTATAAATCACCATTTATTGTCTGTGTATTCATAGAGGGGGAAAAAAATTACCCTTAAACTAACATTTTTTTCTCTGTTTTTAGGGGAACTTACTGCAGAAGTCGGTAAGTCATTTTCCTATTGATTTTAGGTGGAAATGATACCCAAGGTTAGACTTGGAGCAATGCGGTAATCATTTATTTCTGTTTATTTTTAGGGGACTACGATAGGCAACTTCGTAAGTGCCTTACTTTTTTTCCTGTGTGAGTTAAGCCTAAGGAATTTACTGAACATTTTAGTGCACCTAAAATGTCACAAGAGCACATTTTAATTTTGAATGGTATGACCTGGGAGAGAGCATCAAAACTATGCACCAACGATGCCTTGAGAAGGTTGGATTCAGGGAGATTGGATTTATAAATCCAGAGAAATTATAAATATTAAGTGTGTAATGCTCTTAGTCTGATACAATCAGGACTTGTAAATAAGAATTTAAGCAAAAATGTTTATATATGGTAACTTATCTACGTACCCCTCTACCTTCTTCCCATCAGAAATTAATTCTGAGTTTCACTCGACATATAAATATTATTATTTAATGTAGAAAAACATATCCTCAGCTGATAATTAGGCTAGATTTATTTATGTTGTTCAGTGATATCACTGAGAAAAGAGTGACGAAATTCCTGTTTTTTCTCTACCTCAAGGGAAACACGCAGCAGAACTTGGTAAGGAAATTCCCTTTTTTGGTCATCATGGTTTTTGTTTGTTTGTTTGTTTTTTTTGTCCACATTTCTGATTTTTTTTTAAAGGGGTGGGGGAATTTCTATTTTAATCAAGTTTAGAACTGAGTATGCAAAGGCTCAGGAAAATAAATACTCCCCAAAATACAACTTCCAAACAATGTGACAGATTAAAAAAAAAAAAAATCACACCAAAATAAACCCCTTGCAGAGCTGGACTTCTGCAATGCTGGCAAACTGCATGCTAATTTATGTTTATTTCTCTATTATTTTCAGCGGAACGGGATGAAAAAATCAGTAAGTATCCTGCCTCGTATCGTCCTCGACCCCCCAAGCCAAGGCTGTGCTTGATGTTATCCTCATAGCCACAGTTCATTCACTATTTTTATGGATGAGATCATGGACAATGTGAGTTTGTAACTGCCCAGGAGGAAGGGAATAAATATAATAGCAGCTGCAGAAAGCAGCAGCAGATCCACAGGCTGCCAAAGCCCTGCTGACGATCAAAATTTGCTTTTCTGCAGCATTTGCTGTGGTGCTGGCTATGGCATTTTCCTTCTTGCCATAAAGACCCATTTGGACACTCCTTGCGTCATATTTTTGGACCTCCTTTTCCTCCCACAAATGTTAATTCTGACATATCTTACAAATTTTTAATATTAACATTGACTATGGTTTTTAAGCAGAGAATAGTAAAAAGAATAAAACAATTTAAGAACTTTACAATCCATACTGATGATACATGGATGAAATGAGAAGGCAAAAGCAGTAGTTCCTATTTATTTATTCATTTTTTTCTGTTTCTTTTAGGGGAACATGAAGCAGAGATAAGTAAGTGCTGTTTTTCATACTCTATTATTATTTGAGGAGGTTTCTTGCTATATGCAAGTGCTGAATGAGCAGTCAGTGTTTAAAATCCTACAGACAGAATAGAGAAATTCTCACAGAAGTGAAGAAAACATAAATCTGGGGCTTGAATGGAAGCAACCCAAGTTGTTTCACTTCCTTACTAATGAGTATAAGTGAAGGGAAAGGAAAGAATAAATAAAAATGAAGCTTTTCCCACAAATGTGTCATGAAATGGAATGGGGCCGCACATGGGACCCTGAATTCTGCTGCTGTTAAAATTGGCTTTGGGCTCAGGCCAACAACGCTCATGTCCCAATCCTTTATTTATATATAATGGATGTTAAAAAAGGTCTATTTTGAAGTAATATATCTTTTTTATTTTCCTTTAAGGGCGTCTTACTGAGCTGCTAGGTAAGTGCATTTCCTTCCACCAGGCAATGTAAATGCTGCCTTGGGTTATTTATTCACCCCAATGGCTTTTCCATCTCTTTTACCAAAAATACTGCTGCCCCAAAAGCAGCGTGCAATTTGGCAAATAATTTTTTTGGGAAAAGAAAAAAAAAAAAAACAGCTAGAAAATGGGACATTGGTGAAGTCAAGGCATTGAAAGAGGTGCTGCAGTGAAAGCCCACAGGAAAGATAATAATTAGGAATAATTTCTGTTCCATCTCTTTGCAGAGGATCGTGATTTGGAAGCCCGTAAGTCCATTTTCTCTTCTTGGAGACACAAATCCTTCATGGGAAAGGCAAGATCCTGGAGTTTCCCCCAGCTAGTGTCCTTGATGTGAAAACAAGGAGAAATATCTACGGTTGTGCATGCGAAACTGATGATTTTTTGCAAAGCTTCGTGACTTTCTTCTGCCAAGTTCATATGCAGTAAAAATGCAAAATGGGAGAAAATTGGTTTTTATTCATTTAGTATTCCCTTTTTTCTGTTTTATTTTTAGGAAACCAAGATGCCCTAATTAGTAAGTGTCATTCTTATTTTCTGAGAAATGCACTCCCTGGGGTGGCTGGGTGGTCACAAGCACGATGATGTTGCTGCTACTGTTTTGGCTTGGTGTTTTAGTTGAACTAGTGAAAAAACTGGAATTAAGAGGCATGAGTAAATCTGCCCATGTTAGAGGATTTGGTAACCTCAAGTTCCCCCATCACACCCCTCTCCCATCCTTGCAAAGGAAATGAACTGATTAGAAAAAACAATATTTTCTTCTTTTTAAGGAAAATTGACTGAAGAGCTCGGTAAGTTTATTTTGCTTCTTTCACAAAACTGATTGGATTTTTTGGGGGCGTTTTTTGTTGTTGTTGTTGTCTCATGCTTCTGGTTGGCTGGTTCTGAGATAACTCTAAAAGGAGCTGGATAAAGGGCTGGTGCAGGTGACTTTTAGAATAGATAACAGATTATAGTCATGCACAGGAAAAAAAATGCAATGGAATAGAAATGAGCTTGATACAAAAAATCTGTTGTGCAATGGGAAGATCAGTGTTTCACGTTTTTTTTTTTCTCTTTTCTTTAGAGGAATTAAAAGGTCTGGAAGCTGGTAAGTGATTTTTACCTTCCTTTCTAGTAAATATAGTTACAAGGGAGTTTGTAATTATAGAGTGTGTATGTATATATATGAATAAAATATTGTATATCAGATTCCAGACTAAAATCTAATGTAATTAGGGGCTGAAATATAAACTGTAAGAGTTGTTATTATTTTTTTTAAATGCATTCTCATGGTAGATCACAAAAGGATGGAATGATGGTGTGTATATAGGGCTGGATATGCACGCTAATTCTCATTTCTTTTGCAGATGAATCCTCTGAGGACCTTGGTAAACCATTTTCCTTTTTCTCTTTATATATTTTACAAAAATACATGTAAATATAAATCTTGTTACTTGCATGTAAGTTTGATACAGCTGAATTTATTTTTAAAAATAAATAAGTGGCATGTGTTTAATATAATTTTCTCACTCATTTGAGATCACAATAATAAATGCAACTCATATGGGGAAGAGGGATGCAGCTAAAAGTATGGGGATAATATGAATTCTGATCTTTTTTTCTCCTTTTTTGTTCCTAGAGGAGAGTGATCTAGAGAGGGGTAAGCATCATTTCCCTTCCTGCTGATGCAGAAAACCCCTTTGGCCCTATTAAACTTGTTGGTGAGATGGAAATTATTCTCAAACACTAGTTGGATAGTTGGTCTGGTATAAAATTATTATTATTTCTTAAGTGCTAAGTCCTCTTTCCTGTATTTTATTTTGAGGAGGTATCTACATCCTGTGGTTTGGCTCTAAGATACTTATTTAGCAGGAAGGAGGGCTCATATATATATATACACATATATATAAAATATATACAGGCTTTTATGTGTATATGTACTTATATAAAGATAGATATGAGTTTTTCAGAGTAATACAGAAAATGCAGTCTCACAAAAACAGAGTCTGAGCAGGGAGACGAGATATTTTTAACGAAAATCTTCTCTTTTTCTCTTTTAAGATGAACTCACCGAAGAACTTGGTAAGTCTTTTCCTTCCTTTACCAACAGCAAATACCAAACACTTATCTTCCTCTTTGAGCTTCGTCAGAAGGGAATCCCAATAAATGCATGAAGCAAACATCAGCGAAGTTTAATACTGATGAAGTCGAATTTTTGCAACTTTATCACAAGTAGCATGTTGGCACATCTCCAGCTGGCATTACGTGCAATATATAGGAATTTCTCTCTAGTCTTATTTTTTTTCACTTATTTTTGGAGAGGTTTAGTTGGAGAATATGACAGAAGAACCAATAAGCACCACTGAGCTTCTTCTGGTAAACGAATATCCAACAGATTCCAGCCCCCTAATTATCTTCCTGTGATGGAATCTAATTCTCTTCCTATAATTTTAAGATTTTAATTTTAATTCTAAAATAAGAGGGTTTGATATTTTATCTTTGAAAGATTTGGGATGGGAAGCCTTGTATAAATCTCCACAATGTAACATGATAACTGCAAAAAAGGGGAAGATATTTGGGTCGTCTAATGGAAGAGGTAAAAAAAAAAAAATAGAGAAAGAGATAGTATCTGTGAAATAAACCTGTCTTAATAGCAACCTGTGGTTTTTCTTTCCCTCAAGATGAAATCACTGAAGAACTTGGTAGGTGATTCCTTTTTTTTTTTTTTTTTTTTTTTTAACCTTTAACAAAAACTAATGGTGAGAATTTTCTGAAGCTTTTCTGAGCTTTTTTTGTTGCTTTAATGTAACGAGAAATGTGGCTTAAATGAAGGGAGATGAGAGTCAACAGAAAATGGAATTTCAAATAATAACCAATAAGAAAAAGGTGTTTGGGGAAAAAAGCTTTCTCTGCTTTAACATCAACTGATGCTTTAAAATTATTTTTTCTTCCCAATTTCTTGTTCTTAGGGGAACGTGATAAAAAAATAGGTGGGTAATGTTCTCATTTCCTGGGTCCTTTGGGTACTCTGGATGGGGTCATAGAGGGATAACACAGCTTCTTCCACCCCTAAAAACCCAATTCCTGCAGTGTTCCCCTACCCTTGTTTGAGTATGGGGAGCGTTCATGAGATTTCTGTTGAGATCTCATGTTCTTCCAGCCCTCCTGAGGTTCACTTTGGGGTTATTTCACTTTTTCTGTGTCAAATTAAAGATTTTTTTAATATCAGATCCTAATGATATCATTTCTTTCTTTCCTTTAAGAGGAACTCACTGAAGAGCTTGGTAAGTCATTTCTTTTTACCTTCTCCCTTTATTTTCTTTCCCTTTCTCTCTCTTTTTATTTTTTTCTCTCTCTCTTTTTTTTTTTTTTTTTAATGTTCTTCTCTCTGCTAATCTATTACATTGTTCTGAGTTTTACATTTTCTCTCATATCTCAGTTTAGAAAAATAAAAACTGCATTGCAGTACAGCACTGCAGGAGAAATTTTCCAGCTGCAATTTGCAAAACCATGAAACAAAGGGTGGGTGCTTCTAACATTTAGTTTTCCTTTCTGTTCTTTTTCAGCCAAGCAGACTGCCCAGATTGGTAAGAATTTGTTCTCTCTAGTATGAAACGAAAGCACGTGCAGGTTCAAGTTTTGCTCTGAATCTTGCACTTTTCCTTTAATATGACCGTTCATATCCTAAGTTGCTACTTTCTTGCATCTCTTCATTCTCCCTGCACAACCCAAATGCCAAACTGTAGGATTTTTTTTGAAAATAAAGACTTTGGAAAATAAAGGGGTTGATTTGAGGATCTTTTATTATTGAGGGCTTTCTTTAATTCCATGGTATTTAAATCCCCTGAGAGCAATTAAAATTTAACATCATTAAATTTGTTTTTAGAAGAGAAATGTAGAATCCTTCACAATTCTTTTAGTTCATGAATTAAATTATGAATTAAATTCATAATTTAAGCCCATTTTCCTTTTTCTCCTTCTAGGTGAACTCACTACGCAGCTGGGTAAGTCCTTTTGGCAAAATCAAATAAAGTGTTTTTTCCTGAAAATACCTTGTTTATATTTGAACTAACTGTGACCTTTGCTTTAAAATTAGGAAAGTAAATTAGGGGATGAGCTAATCTATATAAAATCTGGGGCAACATGAATTACAATTTATAATTCTCTGTACAGAATAGAAAAATATCAGGTTTATCATCAGATGATAAATGCACACAAAGTAGGGAGGAGTATTTAGAAATAATTCTCTTGTTTTTCCTTTCTTTTCTATTTTTTTCCTTTTTTTAGGAGAACGTGATGCCAAAATCGGTATGTGGCCATCTCCTTCCTCTGCAAAATGCAACTCCGAGGTTCATTTGAAGGCTCTTCAAAGGGCTGATGATGTCATCTAGGATTACATGGGTTAGAATTTGGTGGGTTTGGGATTTGGTTTATGATAAAGTTGGGGGAAGAATTCAGGTGCTCGAGCACAGGCATCTGGCCCCATCTCATGGGTGTTCTTCCCATGGGTATTCAGTCTCCTGTCCCTGTCTTGGATACTCAAGAATATCTAAAATCCAGCATATTCCATTAAAAATAACTCATCCATTAAGTATATATCCACAGAATACAAGAGAATACTCCACTTTTATTTTAGATCCCATGTTTAGGTTAACCATGGAAAAAAAATCCAATTTCTTGGGTGTGAATCCTCTAATTCAGCATGAAATCATGACTTCTAATTTAGTTATAAGAAAAATGAAATAGCATTTTGTTTTGTTTTGTTTTGTTTTTTTTTTCCTTTTAAGATGAACTGTCTGCAGAAATGGGTGAGTATTTTCCCCTGCCTTCTAGCAAAACAAACACACGGTGTTTATGGTCTGGTTTGTTGTGTGGTTTGTTTTTTTTTCAGTTGCAGATTCTGTGTGAGTGGGAAAACAGAACAAATCTGACTTTTGTTTTTCTTGTTTTCCTTTCTTTAGAAAAACGCGATAGGAAAATTGGTAAGTATCAAACTTCTTCCTCAGAAGTGAACTTTGTATGTTAGTCAGATCTGTACGATCACCCTGATGGAAATTCTGTTTTTTTTCCTCTTTTCAGACGAACTCACTGCAGAGCTTGGTAAGTCACTTCATTTCACTGCAGTAACACAAATACACAAGTCTGTGTTGGTTTCCTGTGTTGTTGTTTTTTCCTTCTTATGCTTTTTCCTGAGCTACTTTGGGGAGTTTTCTGGAAACTTGAGCTATTAATGGGAATAAGGCAGATGCATACATTGAGTTATATTAATCAAGCAAAATAATAATCACTAGGCAGAGAAATTTATTTTTGCTTTGAGAGCCAAGTCAGTCATAAAGTTACAACACAGGGAGGAAGAGAAATGTGCAATAACCATTTCTATCATTTTTTCTTTTCAGAGGAATACAAAGCAAAAATGAGTGAGTGTCCCCTTCCTCATCTTCGGGAGATGTAAAGTATGTGAGATTTTGGGCTTTTTTGGAATAGGAGGACTGTGAGATTTACTCTTAAACAAATATGAGATGAGAAGACAGAATTTATTAGCCTGAATTCACAAACTGATTTGAATTTGGAGAAGCATCAGCAGGTTGTTTTTCTTCATAGAGATGAAATTTCAGAATAAATAGTCTCCCTGATAACTAATATACGATGGGATATATATGCAGCCTCCCAGATGAGAAAATGGAAAATTTTTCATGTCTCCATCAAGTCTGATGACCATCAGGCACCTCTCTGCTCACAACTTAAAAGCTGTTGATTTTTTTTTTCATTTAACCTCCGTGTAATCTAAAAGCTGGACTTCAACATCACAGTTCTAACCCGCAGAAGGTCAAAAAAGTGGGTCACGAATTTCCAGAGCACTCACACGCTACCTGCCTCTGCAAACTATATGAGCAGCGTCTCTACTCATAGCAGGAACTCCTGCTGACAGCTTTTTTTCATTGTGTGACTTCTACCCATGGTTTAGTTTAAACCACCCTTGTTCCTTTGTTTGTTTTTTTTGTTTGTTTGTTTGTTTTTTTTGTTGTTTTTTTGGTTTTTTTTTGTACATTTAACATAAATTAATAAGTTGTATTACAGACACAAATCTCATTGAGGCATCGGTTTAATCTTATACCAGGGAGGAAATGTTGGTTTGGAGGAGGAATGACATAAAAGATTAGGATGAACTGGAGGCATTTTGTGAATAGAAAAGCCCTCATTAAAACATATTCAATTTTTTAATTTTTATTTTTAGGAAAATGCATGGAAGAGCACAGTAAGTGCATTTTTCTCCCTTATACAAATACCGCTTTTGCTTTCAGTTTTAAGTTTGCATACCAGTTAATCATTTACCTTTTATTACGCATTTCTAGGGAAAGAGGAAGAAAAATTGGGTGAGTAGTTTGGCACGCTTGTTGACTGGTGACCCTTATCCGGGTGCTAATGTAACCTGCTTATCCTCCTCTAAATGTCTGCGCTGCAGAAGTGTCCAGATGAGTTAAACATAGTTAAAAGAGGGGAGGTAGGCACCCCTAAACAGAAAATGTTTGACCTCTGTGGAGATGTTGGAGACCTGATACCCAGTAAATGCGTGGAAAGTTGAACATCTCAAGATATCAAGCCTCCAAAAAGACAAGCCACCCTATTAGATTTTGAAGAAGATGTCGTCCGCCCAGGAAAGGGGAGGTTAAATAGCTTGAATTCTCTTTCTTGCCCTCTTCTTCCTCATCCACAGCAAACGTGACGCTGGACCCCGAGACAGCCCACCCTCGCCTCATCCTGTCCAAGGACCAGAAGAGCGTGCGATGGGAATACATGCTGCAGGAGTCGCCCGACAGCCCTGAGCGCTTCGACGCCGATCCCTGCGTGCTGGGTTGTGAAGCCTTCACCTCTGGGCGTCATTACTGGGTGGTGGACCTGGCAGAAGGGCAGTACTGTGCTGTCGGGGTCAGCAGAGAGTCTCTGCCGAGGAAGGGACCCGTTAGTTTTAATCCTGAAGAAGGGATCTGGGCCGTGCAGCAATGGGGGTTCAAGAACCGAGCCCTCACCTCCCCTCCGACCCTCCTGAACCTGCCACGGGTCCCCAAAAAGATCCGCATCTCTCTAGACTACGAGTGGGGGGAGGTGGCGTTTTTTGACGTTGAGAACAAAGTCCCCATCTTCACTTTTCCTCCAGCCTCCTTTGCCGGGGAGCGGATCCGGCCTTGGTTCTGGGTGGAGCTGGGCTCCCTCTCGCTGGTCCGATGACCCTCGTGTTCCTTGTTCGTCTTGCCATGAAGCTCCCAGTGAGGTACTGGGAGCCCTAAAAGTCGTGGGGAGGTCAAACCAGTGCTTGAGATCATTGTGGGGCCGGCTGTGATGGGAGGCGGGCAATTAGGGACATCACCAAAGCCACTGGAGCTTGGAGGAAGCAAGGTCTTTACCTTTCACTGCACTTTAACAACACCGATGAATTCCTCTTTAATGTCTGCTTGTTCTTAGCCACCTGTAAAAAAAATAAAATTAAATTAAATCTTGTCTTTTGCCCCACCATGGGATGGGCAACTGGTAGATACCAGCTCACAATAAACCACTTGAGACTCTCTGGAGGATTTGATTTCTTTTTGTAGCTGGTTCAGCATGGGGATCTCCAGGTCTTCTTGGATGATGCCTGCAGCCCCTATGGCTTCTCCTTGCAGCATCTGCCCCAAAAAGCAAAGAAAAACAAAAACGTAAAAAAAAAAAAAAAGTAAGATAAAAAGTATAAAGATTAAAAATGAAAATTGAACAATAAAGTAAAAATATAAAAATATAAGAAGTAAA
This sequence comes from Anas acuta, assembly GCF_963932015.1. Taxonomy (NCBI): domain Eukaryota; kingdom Metazoa; phylum Chordata; class Aves; order Anseriformes; family Anatidae; genus Anas; species Anas acuta. The sequence goes on along the minus strand of NC_089009.1, from coordinate 1,101,051 downwards.
AGAATAAAAGGGTAAAAATTAAAAGGTAAAAAATAAAGTGAAAGAATAAAAGTATGACAAAAATAAAAATGGGAAATTTGCTATGGATCATATCATGGGAACAGGCAAGGTGAGGGGATGCTGCCTTCTCCCACCTATGGGTAATGGCCAGAGCATCCCAGGCTCTCAGCCCTATGCTTTGAATTTCTCTTTCTACAGCTTTTTGGGCCAGAAACCTTCATTATTGCCCTTGCAACCCATAGGTGTGGTGGCACTGGCATGGAGTAGACAGGAGAGGACACATGCAAGGGGAAGAGGGAGTGGAGGGACAGAACGTGTGGCTGAGGACCTGAAGATGATAATATAAAAACTTAAGAGCACACGGTGAAGCAGACAAAAATACCATTCCTCCCTATTTTGAAGCAGAAATAAACATGATAAAAAGGTTCTTTTTTAAAGGAATTAACTACCAGTGTGGCAAATGCCACCAAGCAGCAGCCACATTTGGAGAAGCAGCAGCAAATTCGGTGTGAGTTTGTGAGATTGTTTTTGATGTAATCCAAAATTGCAATTTAGGAAGGAGTTCCTGGGCCATTTGTAACCCATGAAAGAGGCTGGAAAATGGGATAAAAAAGCTGCTTGTTAGGTGAGCGCTGTGCTACTGGTGGGTGCTGAGCCCCTAGGAGGTGGTCGAGCTTGGATGGTTGCTGTGCTGCCAGCACCCCATCTCTCTCGAAAAGACATTTATTCCCATCGCCAAAAATGACAAAGCATTTTATCTGAAGCTTTATCCAGCCAAATTCTCCGTTGGAGACACCGATCTGACAGAGGGGTCATATATGAGCCTTTCCCTGGCAGGGAGACACCAGGCAGCACATTCCTCTCCGTGTTTCCTTAAATAGGGCTGATATTTCCCTCTGTCCCACATGTGATCCGCCTGTGAGCTCACACAGCCTGTGCTAACCCACCGTAGAAGAGCCCTGTGGGTTAAATCACCCCACGCTTTAAAAAAATCTGCAGGGATCTCATTCTGCTGCCTAACAGGTAAGGGTCTTTTTGGGGACATTCAGGGCGAAGCTGTCACCCACCCTGGCATTGCTGAGATGTTCTTCCAGGGATGGATAAAAATTGGGTTTGCACCCTGCGTGGTCCATCTGGGTGGGTTAACCTGACGACAAGGGGAGTCGTGTTGCTGCAGGAGGCTCCAGGCTCTGTATTTTTTTAGGGATATTTAGCAATTTGAGGCAGTTTTCACCTTTGACATAGGGTTTGTGAGGAATTGGTGTCTTGCTGGCTGTCCCACTGCCTTTCTGCCTTGAAAGCAGCTTGGCTTCTGCTCCCATGGGAAGACTGCACCAAGGTCTCTCCTAGAGGATTCTGAAGGGGAAGAAGGCACAAACAGCAGGTTAGAACCTGAGCTTTTTGGGGTGAAATGTCCGTTTACGCTGGGTGGGATGCTTGGCTTCTTCTTTAGCCCCCCTGGGACTGGAGACACCAATCTGAGGCTGGTGATGGAGACTTACGTAAAATTAAGCTCATACCAGATGCCTGAAAGACAGATGTCAACATCCACATAAGTAGCAAAACACACACACACACAAAAAAAAAAAAAAAAAAAAAAAAAAAAAAGGCTTGCTAGCAGGTGATCCATCCCATCCAAAAATTGCCTTCTAGAAGAGTTTTGAGCCTCCTTCCTCTGCCCGTGCCGGTGCCGAGACCTTTTGTGTTTTCACCCCAGTACAGGTGGCGAGGAGAAGGGAAAGGGGAGAGGCTGGAGATGCTGCCATGGCTTCTGCTGCTTCTCGAGCAAGGGAAAGGGGAGAGGAAGGCGCCCACCACATCGTCCCAAAGCATCGGCCAGATCCTGAGCACCTGAGCTGCGGAGGTGGCACAGCCAAATCCTGTCCAGAGCGAGGAAGGCTCGGAGATGCCGAGGCCATCAGCCACCGAAACCACCTCAGGAAGGGGAATTTCCAGCCCAAACTCCACCTGGAGCATTTAGTGGAGAAGCTGAAGCTCTTGGGGCTGGAAGGAGGCGGAGAGGAGGAGCAGCTCTGCTCGTGGCATAAGAGGACGTTTGCCTTCAGGAGGGATGCGAAAGCATCTGGCTGCGGTGCACCAAGGGCTTGTGGAGAAGCCCACAGAGAGGAACCTGCCCAGGAGGACAGGGTCAGGCCCGTGGTATTATTATTTGGGATTTTTCTTTACCTGAAAGTGGTGGTTTTTCGACCACTTTAAAGGATGCTGGAGTTTCTTGGAGCTTCTTGGGATCATAGGCTTCAAGCCAGCTTCCTTTTACAGTTCTCTCTCTGTTTTCAAACTGTAAAAATAAATAACTGGAAATAATTGGAGAGAACTAGGAAAAAATATTGATTTGACTAAAAAATATGAAAAAAATAATTTTCAGGCCACACCCTTCACCCCAAAACAGTTAATGGGTATTTTCCAATGTATTTCATCTAAAAATCAAACTGCATTCCTGGAGTATCATCAAGAGTTTCTCTTTTGTCCCCCCGTGTCTATTTCTTCATTTTTGTGTCTACGCTGCAAATTTTTTCCAGTAAAAGCCAAGCATCACATCCCTTCCTTCCCCACTCCCCCCAAAATATTCCCCCAAACTGTTTTTCTTTCTCCAGGAGCAAATTCACAGAGACCTGGAGAACCTCAAGAAACAAAGGGAGGAGCTTTTGGAACTGAAAGCAAGTGGGGAGAGGAGATGCCAGGGGTATTTGGTAAGAAGCTGTTGCTATCACCCAGGAAAAATTGGGGTGCTGGACCAGCATGGTCCATGCTCTTGTCTTTCCATGTCCTACAGACACAAACAGAGGCTGAGAGGCAGAAAATTGTGTCCGAATTTCGGCAGCTGCGCCGGTTTCTGAAGGACCAGGAGGTCGTCCTCCTGGCCCAGCTGGGGGAGCTGGACAGGGAGGTGATGAGGAGGCAGGAGGAAGAGGAGGCCAAGGTGTCAGGGGAGATTTCGCTCCTCGACGTCCTCATCTGGGAGGCGGAGAGGAAACTCGAGCAACCCATGAGCGGATTCCTGCAGGTTGGATGCTCCACGGGGCAAGAAGGGAGAGGGTCCAGCATCAATCCTGGTGTTGCCTTTCCTTGGAGCCTTCCCCCAAATTTTGGGAAGGGGAACTGAGGCTTTTTCTCTCTTTTTTTCTCTCTTTTTCTGTTGCAGAGTGCCAGAAGCACCATGGGCAGGTACGTGCTCCTGCTCAGTGTGAGGGGTCATCCCAGCCACCATCCCCGTGGTTTCTGGAAGAGAACTGAAAGTTTTGGTGGTTCAGGCAGGGTCAAAAAGAGACATGGAGGGACAAAAAGGTGCCCCTGAGCCCCAGGGTGGGGAAGGCATGAGAGAAAGGGCAGAGGGCAACAGGAACCCAAGTGTCCTCCTTCTGTACTGAGATGCTTGGAGACTCCAAGCCTGGGACTGAAGGAATTTTCCTCATCCCCATATCACCTGGGGCGCAGCTGGAGGAGGGATGGTCTCATCATCTCAGGCTATGCCATCTCCATACGCCCCAGGACTAAAGGGAAGGGTTTGCATCCAGGTGGGAGACGAGCAGCACCCGGAGGATGACGGAGACCTTTTTGGACCTAGAGAGGAGGCTCCATGTCATTTCTCAACAAAATGACATCCTCAGAGAGGCGCTGGGGAGATTTCAAGGTATGGTGGAGCACAACTGGGTTGAGCAGGGGTTGTTTTCTCTGCTTGGAGGGAGGCAAATTTGTCTGCTCTTTCCTTACTGTAACATCCTAAAAACATGTAGAAGCAAGCAGCTGGAGATCATGACATCCAACGTTGTTCTTCATCCCCTAGACATTTTACCCTCTGAACTGGAGAAAGAAGTAGAACCATCTCTAGGAGGAGAGGGAAAAGGTGAGTCCTTGCAGACAACAGCCTGCTTGGGCTGCTGCTCCAGCAGTCGTTTTTAGCCGAAATACTGCTTAAAGCATCTGGGAAATGATGGGTTGAGTTCAATGTGGGCTTCCTGAAAACCCAAAAGAGCTTTTGCCCCATGCTTAGCATGAGGCAAGGCTGTCCCAAGCAGGAAGATATTGAGACATCTCTCCTCAAGCACCCAGGAGAGGCAAATTTGTGGTGCTGGGGCTGAAAAAAAGCTGTGGTGGGGTGACGCCTTCTTCTACCACCCATTTTCTCCATCCCAAGCAGCATTTGTCACTCTGGACCCTGATACTGCCCACGCGAGCCTCGTCATGTCCCGGGACCGCCGGGGGGTGAGGTGGACGGATGCAGAGCAGGATTTGCCCCCCGACCCCAGGCGATTTGATGTCTTCTGCTGCGTGTTGGGCCACCGGGGTTTCACCATGGGGAGGCATAGCTGGGAGGTGGAGGTGGTGGCTGGTGGGACCTGGGCCCTCGGTGTGGCCCGAAATTCCCTGTCCAGGAGGGGCTGCTTGGAGTTTCGGCCGGAGGAGGGGATCTGGGCTGTGGGGCGCTGTGGGAATCGGTACCGAGCTTTTGCCTCCCCCCCAACCACCCTCCCCACGAGTGGGAATCCCAGGAGGATCCGGGTGGTTCTGGATTACGAGGGGGAACAAGTAGCTTTCTACTTTGCCGAGCAACTCCCCCCTGTCTTTACTTTCCAAAAAGCCTGCTTTGGAGGGGAGAGCATCTTCCCTTTCTTCTGGGTGGGGAGAGGCTCCCACCTTCGCCTCTGCCCCTGAGTGCTGAGGGAAGGGAGAGGGGCGCCTCAATTTTGGGATGTTCGAGCATCGCCATCCCCTCCCCGATGCAGGCAAGGGGAGATGAGCACCCCATGTTCTCCCAGGGGCTTTGTTTTGTGCTCGTGTTATTTTTATGACATTATAAGATTTTCTACCAGATCATCCTATATATATATAAAAAAGGCAAACCGTTGAATTGTCTTTCTGTAAGATTTTCTACAAGATCATCCTATATATATTAAAAAAAAAAAAAAAGGCAAACCATTGAATTTTCTTTCTGTATTTAATGTTATCTAGGGCTATGGAAACTTCATGCTCATAGCTCTGGATGCTGTCCCCTTTCTCCTCCTGCAAGCCTGTGGAGGACAGCGATGTTGTCCCCATCCACCAGGACCCTGGCTGCAGCTGGGTTTTCCCCTGTGCCCTGCTGCAAGTCAGAAAAAGGAGCTTGGGGTGGAAATGCATTCCTCCTCATTCACCCCTTGCTTGGGTGCCAAGGAAGAGGAGGAGGGCAGGTGTTTGTCCCCCAAGCCCTGGGGCCCCAAGGCTGGACATGGGGTGGCTACAGGGCGACAGCATCCTTCTCGCAGACCCATCTGGACTCGGCATTGCAGCCCTCGGAGCGGATTTGGGAATCTTTTATTAGGGCACAGCTGCCGCTGGTGGCCGAGCCCAAGACGTGGAACCTGCAGGAGGAAGGAGAAAGGTCCCTGTCCTGGGGCTGGTGGGCACAGAAACCCCCCTGCTTCTCCTTTTCCCCCAGGAGCAGGCTCTGACTGAGTTCTCCAGTTTTTAGGGACGCAGCAATATGGGGACAAAGCCAAGGGATGGGGCACTCACTGCTTGGTGTCCAGCACGGAGCCGTCCAGCCACGTCCAGGTGCCCTTGGCCCCTGTCACCGCCAGCCCGATCCAGACGTAGCCCCTTCCCTGCGTGACATCCTGGAGCACCTGCTATAGGAGGGGGTGTTGGAGAGCTCTTATTCCCTTTTGGGGAGCAGATGCCCTTCGTGGGGCTGCTCTGGGTCTCCCCATCCCTTTTTTGGGGAGCAGATGCCCTTCGTGGGGCTGCTTTGGATGTCCCGATCCCTTTTTTGGGGAGTAGATACCCTTCGTGGGGCTGCTCTGGGTGTCCCCATCCCTTTTTTGGGGGGCAGATGCCCTTTTATATGACTGTTTTGGGGTGTCCCATCCCTCTTGGGGTGCAGCTGCCCTCCCTTTGGGTATCGGGGTGGTTCAGGGATGCTCCTGGCAGGGGTGGGAGCTGCGATCATGGGGACATGGGTGCTGTTTGCTCCCCATCTACCCCCCCAAAAAAGGATGATTAGCCCCAGGGAGATGCTGGGTGCGGGCTGGGGGTCTCCAGCTGCCCCCCACCCCAAAACAGGTCCCTGATTTACCATCTGCTCCCGGTTCCGGATGATGAAGAGGGCAGAGCCCTTTTGGGCGCAGTCGTCCCGGCTCCTCTGCCAGTCCCGGCTCTCGTGGGACACCCAGTAACACCAGTTCCCGTGCTGCAACCAGTCCCGGGGACACAGCCGGCACCCTCTGCCATCTGAAGGGACAGGAGGCCCTGAGGATGCAGCCAGCCCCCATGGGCCGGATTCTGACCAAGACTTGGGGCTGTTTGATCCAAGAACAGCTCAGGTTTGGGCACAACTTTTTCCTTCCAGCATTTTGCTGCAGCGAAGACCCCCGCAACCTGAAGCATCTTTTGCATTATGGGGCCACGCTCTTAAGTGTTTTGTACCCCAAAATGGGCCCGGATGGCCAGGGTTACCCCAGGATCATGGGCTTACCCATCTCGGGTGCGTTGCACAGGGCTGTTTTCAGCTGGAGCTGAAATCTCTCCAGGCAGCCTCTGCATCCATTCTCCCAGTTTTCAGCATCGGTGGCTGATGTGTTGAGAGTCACATAGCACTGTCCTGAGCCATGCAATTGCCAGACTGCAAAAAAAAAAAAAAAGAAAAAAAAAATCACTGCTAAATCACTGCTTGTGGCTTCCAGGGTCACCCTGTCCCTGCAGGTGCCATCGTGCCGGTGCAATTCATTTGTGGCTCGGCGGTGCCCTACTCACCTCTCAGCCCCAGGGTTATCACTGCTATAGCCAAACCAGTGCTCAAAGCCCATCCTGCGCTGGCGACCAGGTACTGGCATCGAGAGGATCCTGTGGGATAAGATGAGCTTGGATCGTGCCCACCCTCACAGCCCAGCTGTGTCATGGGGCAGAGGGGATGGGGGGAGCAAGGTGTCTCCATCCGGCCCCACGACGGCACCACAGATGAACAGGAAATTGCAGCTTGAAAAAAAAAAAAAAACCAAAAAAAACAACAAACCTTCCTCGCCTCTGCTGCATGAGAAAGCAGATAGGGTCCTGGGTTTGTATTAATTGTGTAGGGCACAGGGGAATTTTCAAGCCTGCACAGGATGGTGTGGCTCCAGCGGTGCTGATGCTGGCCAGAATGATGCGATACGAAACTGGGAGGAGACGAAGGCCTGGGAGATGTCCTGGGGTGCAGCGTGGCTGTGCTCCCCTTCATCTTACCCTCTGCCCACCCTGTGGCCCCAAAAACTGCACTTGGAAAGGTTTGGGGAGCCCTGGGAGTGTTGGGAGCTTCTGGGTGAGCAGCCCAGAGGGTGGAGGGAACATCCTCCTGCTTGCCCAGCCAAACTTGGTGCTCCTCAGGGCTTTCTGCTCTTCAACCCCACTGATTTGCCATCCCACACGTCCATCTTGAATCAAGGGACCCTCCCCAACGAAGCCCCCTTCCAAGCCCATCTCTTGCCCCCTTGCCAAACCCACATCTCCCCAGCCTCGAGCTGGAGGAGAATTTTGATGGTCTTGAGCCACCAGCGGCCGCACTGTCCCTACCCCACAGCCCCTCCGCCACCCTATGGCCTCACCTGCCATCCCACCGCCTTGCTGCCTCCGTGGGGCACTGCGTTTCGCCCCAAACTTCAGCATGGTGTAGCCCTCCTCATCCTCCATCGCCCAGAGCCACGGCGACGAAGGCTGCAGCCACCACGCCGGACAGCCTCCAGCTCTCCGCCAAGGCATCGGCGATGCTGTGGCCACAAAGGAAATGAGGCCTCGAGCGGTGCTGTGGTCTTCGGGGCAGTCACCTCCCTTGGCTCTGGCCCACACCCACGCTGGTGATGCTCTTCCTCCGGACACAGCACCCTGGGGAGGCGCAGAGGTCCAGGTGCTGGTGCAGAGCTTGGGTCCGTGCATGGAGATGCTCCGATGGCGCAGCTCGGGGGCCTGAAGCATCACGTTGCAGCTCTCCAGGTGCATGGCCACTGTCAAAGTTGGGTGTGCGTTGCACAGCCCAGCACCTCACCGCACTGCACAGCACCCCATGGCACAGCACCTCGCTGCACAGCCCCGTGGGAGGCAGGAGCAAAGAACAGCCAGGACCTCATGGAGTTATTTGAGCATGAGCAAAAGAGGCACTGAGATGCTTTTCTTCCCTCCTGTGCCTTGATGGCACACACCTGGGGCACAAATTAAATGAATTAACTTACTTCCAGCCCGAGTGGTGCAAATAAGAAGGGGGAGCTATCGTCCCTTGGTTCAAGCCTTAAGATTCTCAGATCAAGGATGAGCAAGCACAATCCCAAATCTTCTCGCCTTGGAAAAGAAGCACGGACGTGGAGCGTGCTTGGAGGTGGAGAAGAGCACAGAGGCAGCAGGATACAGCTGCAGGGGGACGAACTGCCCCCTCACCTTGCAGGCTGCCGGATGAAACCCTCCTGAAACCACAGGACGAAGCGGTTCCTGGCCCCTTGCTGAAGGATGGCAGCAGATCCAAGCCACATCCCGTGCCCGTCCCGGCTGAAACAGCTGCTGCTTGCTCTGCTGGGCTCTGCATTTCCCGTGTACGAGATGACCACAGCCATGGCACAGCACACACATCCACAGCACAGAAAGGCTTTTTCCACATTTCTTTCCTCCTCCACCCCCCCAAAAAAAAATTAAAAAATTAAAATAGAAGTATTTTGCTGGTCCTCAGATCCTCCCTATCCGCGGCCAGGGATGGGGAGCAGGAGGGAGAGGGATGCTGAGCACAAATCCCTCCGAAAGCTCTCTCTGCACAGCCGGAACTGTTCCCCCCTCGTCCCCCTTGGCTTTTTCCTGTGCCTCTGTGCAGCATCCCGGCCAGCAACCGGCTTCCCCGAGCTTCCAGCAGCGCTGCCCGGCCGGGGATGCGCTGGGAGCCGGGATCTTGCGGCCGGGACCAGGCTGATCTGATTCAAATTGGGCTAAGCATCCCGGTCCCCCCCCCAGGGAAATTAAGATTTGCAGCCCTGGGGTGCTGCAGGGTTTGGAAAAAGGGGAGATTACATCAAAACAGAAAGGCTGGTGCAAAATAAGCCCACGGGGAAGTGTCACCCAGTTGTGATTTGGCCGTAGCATTGTGGTGAAGGGAGTGCTGGCAACCGCGCGTCTGCCCCCAAAAGAGGGCTTTCTGGCCCCAGAAGAGACTGGATGGAAGAAGGGGGAAAGCTGGTGGCACCTGGTCCTCCGGGGAGAGAGCTGGGCAGCACTGGGAGCAGCCAAAAAGGTGAGAAATTGGGGAGTGGGAGAGGAACCACTGGGAGTTTCCAAAATTTTAACCCATAAGGGTGAGAATTGTTCCGGGTGGGGGTGTATCCCAGTGTCTTTTGGCAACAGGGCTTGCTGTAATTCAGCTTCCACAGTCATCTGTGGCCCCTGGGAGTGGCTGTTGATGTCCTGGTCATGGAGATCCCATCCCAGGGCAAAAAGTAATGTTATCCATCTCACCCTGCAGGAGACAGGACACGGAGGAAGGACGAAGGTCCCCACGTGGAGCAGGAGGGTCTGGCTGAAGGCAAAATGGGTGAAACTACGGTGATAAAACCAGAAGGGGATAACAGTGGGAAAGATCATGGGATGGAGCCAAGGAAAGCAGGGAATGAATTCGCCCATTGTGATGGGGATGGGCAGCTCGTTGTAGAAGAAAATCTCTATGAGTGTTCGCACTGCAAGAAATGCTTCCAGGAGAGGTCGGAGCTCATCTGCCATCAGCGGCTGCACCGAGGGGAAAAGGCTTTCAAATGCCAAGAGTGCGGCAAGGAATTCGGGAAGAGCTCGGACCTGAGCTCGCATCAGAAAAGCCACATGGCGGAGAAGCCCTACCAGTGCTCGACGTGCGAGAAGTTCTTCAAGGACAGGTCGACGCTCATCAGGCACGAGCGAGTGCACACCGGGGAGAAGCCCTACAAGTGCCACGAGTGCGGGAAGAGGTTCACCAGGAGCTCCGACATCGTCGTCCACCAGCGGATCCACACAGGGGAGAAGCCCTTCGAGTGCTCTGAGTGTGGCAAGAGGTTCAGCCAACGCTCCAACCTCTTCACCCACCGGATCGTGCACACCGGGGAGAAGCCGTTCGAGTGCCACGAGTGCGGGAAAAGCTTCGCCCGGAGGTCGGAGCTCACCATCCACCAGCGCACGCACACCGAGGAAAAGCCCTACCAGTGCTCCCAGTGTGAGAAGTCCTTCAGGGGGAGGTACGGGCTTTTCAGGCATGAGAGGTTGCACACGGGGGAGAAACCCTATGAGTGCTCTGAGTGTGGGAAGAGCTTTGGGCAGAGCGGGGACCTTATCACGCACCAGCGTTTCCATACTGGTGAGAAGCCCTACCAGTGTGGCGAGTGTGGGAAATTCTTCTGCAATAAATCCAGCCTCGTCAAGCACCAGAAATGGCACTCAGGGGAGAAGCCCTACAAGTGCCATGAATGCGGGAAGAGCTTCGGGCAGAGCTCGGACCTCATTGCTCACCAGCGCACGCACACGGGGGAGAAGCCCTACCCATGTGCCGAGTGTGGGAAGAGGTTCACCAGGAAATCCAGCCTCCTTGTGCACCAGCGAGGCCACAGGGGACAGAGGACGGGAGGCTGCTTGAGAAGTGGGAAGACCCCGGAGCAAAACCCTGCAGGAGATGGCTCATCCCCATGCTCCGAGTGCGCAAAACCCCTCGAGGAGGAATCCTTGAGCATCCTTGAGCAGCAGCGATGACGCAGAAGACAGAAACCTCCCAAGTGCCTGCAGTAGGAGAATGGGCTCGGCCAGAGCTCACATCCTAAGATCACGCTAAATAAGAAGGAAATGGATGAGGTTTAAAGCGTGGGATACTGTCCTGTGTGAGATTCACATTTTTTTCTGCATCAGAGACTACTCAGGGAGAAGAAAAGGGGGTGCTATGAGTTGGGTCAATCATTGCTATGCCACAATAGGGGTTCCTCAGTGACAGAAAAATGCTAATTTCACACATTATTGTATAGTTTGCTTAACAACCTTCACTTTGCTCCTCTGACAGCCTCATCTGAACTCTGTTCCCTACAGAGACCCCTTCTACCATTCTATCCCATTTCCTTAATATCTTGCTGTTTTATCTTCTAAGGTTAGCTCACAATTGCTGAGAAATCTCTCCTGCTCCCACCCAAGCCCCAGCTCAAAATAGAAATCAAGCTCAAAACAGCAATCAATAATCAATAGCAATCAATAATTAATAATCAAGAGTGAGGGCACACCCCGCCCTGAGGCGTTAAACCTCAATTTCCAAAAGGGTTGGAGATTTTATTTTCTTATTAGCTTTCTGCACGTCTGATAGAATCTATGGGAATTTTATATTGATAGAATACAGGAGAGGAACATGCGGGGGAGCATCTTCCCTCCAAGCTTTTTAGGGTGGGGAAAATCAAAAGGGCTCCACTGGGGGTGTCGGGGAGCATCTGCTCCGCCTGATTGAAGGGAGAATCGAGGTCTCAGTGCCAAAAAATTAAAAATATTCGTGGCTTGAAAGGAAAGAGGTGGAGGTAATTTATATTGAAAATTCAATAAATAATCTTTTTTAAAAAATATATTTAATAGTTATTTTTTGCTGGTGGGTTCTGCGTCATTACTACATGCGGGGGGATGGTCATCTGGGGGGGGTGGCAGTGGGTGGATGGGGCTCCGTACCGGTAGCATCGGGGCTGCAGCACCCGGAGGGGGGGCAGCGGAAGGGGCGGGAGGAGCTCGGGGCCGCCCCGGGGTGGGACCGGAGCTGCCGGACCCCCCTCGGCCCACCGGCCCCGGGATTGGAGCTGGGGCTGGCTCCGGGGTCGCTCCCGGTGGCCCGGAGGCTGTCGCGGTCCCCAGCTCGCCCGGAGCCGGCGGCGAGTTGGGGGAAGTTGCCCCCTAACCGTTCGCAGGTCGGAGTTTTTTATAATATATATATTTTATATTATAGTTATTTTTATTTATTTATTTATTTGGTTGGTCGGTTTATTTATTTTTATTTTTATTTATTCTTATTGTTTATTTTTATTTCTTATTTTTATTATTTTTTTCTTTTTTTCTTTTTCTTCTCCTTCTTCTTCTTCTTCTTCTCTATTTTTTTATTTTTATTTATTCTTTTTATTCTTTTATTCTCCTTCTCCTCCTTTTCCTCCTCTTCCTTCTCCTCCTTTATTCTCATTCTCATTCTCCTCATTCTCATTCTCATTCTCATTCTCATTCTCATTCTCATTCTCATTCTCATTCTCATTCTTATTCCTACTCTTATTTTTATTCTTACTCTTATTTTTATTCTTGTTCTTATTCTTTTTCTTGTTCTTACTCTTATTCTTGTTCTTAATTATAATATTACTATTACTTTTGTACTTATTTTGCTCAGAGTTTCCTCCTTAGGCCTGCTTTACAGCTTGAAGAGCAGCCAGAAGGACCGGGGAGCATCGCCATCACTGGAAAAAGCATCACATTGATGGTGAGACCCCCAGGATGGGCTCAGGATATGGGGGGCTCCGAGCACACAGGCACTGCCCCGAGTGTGGGGTTGCCCAAGGGTGTCCCTCCTACTCCGTGTTGACTGCTTCTCAGCACTAATCCCACCTCTGGGATAATTTAATTCCTCTGATATTTATTTCATTCCCCTGATCTTTAATTTCCAGTTCCACACTTTGCTATGGAGAGTTTTCCCATGCGAGGATTTATCACACTTTTACTCCTCCTCCCCCCAGACCAGCAGCTTTTCCTGAAGCATGGCCAAACCCCAGCCCTGTTTTGGACCCAAACGGAGCTGAGCGGATGGAGCAAGGTGAGGGAACGTGGGAAGATGCTCAGCAAAGTGAGACGGAGACCCTGGAAAACCCTTGGCGAGGTGAGAGCTGTGCTCCCGTGTGGCTATCCCAGCCGGCGAGCCCATCCTGGGGGCGTTTTTCTTAGAAATAACATTGCTGCTTTCTTCTTGCTGTAACCCAGCAGGACATGGAACGGAGAACGAGGTGGAAAAGGGTCCCTGTTGGGAAGGACCTGAAATGAGCATCTCCTCATCAGGAAACTCAGGAGGAAATTGGTTTTGGCAGAGAATGGATGGCACAAATGACCGCAGGCTGCAGGGCTGCGCAGGGAAGGATGCGAGCGTGGCTGACGTCCTCGAGGAACCCAACCCCGCAGCTGAAAGCTTTGCTCAAGAGAAGAAATATTTCTGCAAGGAATGCGGGAAAAGCTTCAGGCACAACTCCAACCTCATCGTGCACAGGAGGACGCACACTGGAGAAAAGCCCTATGCCTGCTGCGCGTGCGGGAAACCCTTCAGCGACAGGTCGAACCTCGCCAAGCACCAGCGGCTGCACAGCGGGCAGAAGGTTTTTCGGTGCCGTGATTGCAGGAAAACCTTTGGGAATAACCCTGATTTCCTTGAGCACCAGAAAACGCACACGGGGGAAAGGCCGTTTAAGTGCTCCGAGTGCGGGAAAAGGTTTTGGCACAGCACCAAGCTGGTGATGCACCAGAAAACCCACGCGGCGGATAAAATCTACAAGTGCCCGCAGTGTGAAAAGCGCTTCAAGGACAAATCCACGCTCCTCAGGCACGAGATGGTGCACACTGGTGAGAAGCCGTACGAGTGTCATGAGTGCGAGAAGCGATTCGCTCGGAAATCGGACTTGACCGTCCATCAGAGAATCCACACAGGGGAGAAACCCTTTGCTTGCGCCGAGTGTGGGAAGAGCTTCAATCACAAATCCAACCTCTTCACCCACCAGAGGAGGCACACGGGGGAAAAACCTTTCCAGTGCCAAGAGTGCGGGAAGAATTTTGGCCACCGGACGGATCTACTGGTCCATCAGCGGACCCACACGGGGGAGAAGCCCTTCCGCTGCTCCGAGTGTGGGAAGTGCTTCAAGGGCAGGACCACGCTCATGCGGCACGAGAGGCAGCACACAGGTGAGCGGCCCTACACGTGTCCCGAGTGTGGGAAGAGCTTTGGGCTGAGCGCGGACCTGGTGGTCCACCAGCGCTTCCATACGGGGGAAAAACCCTACAAGTGCGGCGAGTGCGGGAATTTCTTCTGCAACAGCTCGAGCCTCGTCAGGCATCAGCGGAAACACACGGGCGAGAAGCCCTACAAGTGCCACGAGTGTGAGAAGAGCTTCGCACAGAGCACGGATCTCCTCGAGCATCGGACGACCCACACCGGGGAGAAGCCCTACCCGTGCCAGCAATGCGGGAAGTGTTTTGGTAGGAAATCCAACCTCATCGTGCACCAGCGAGTGCACGGACTCGGCAAACACCAGCGGGGTGGGAAAAGCTTCCAGGTGAATCTGGGCCACCCCAATGGGCCGATGGACACTGCCGCTGCAGCGTGCTCGGGGTGCACCTAAGTGCTTTGGTGGAACTGTTGAGCATCAGTAGTGACACGGAAGAGAAAACCCCTGCAAATGCCTGGAGGAAAGAGGCAAAATGGAGAAAAAGCTCAGTAGATCCTAGAAGCGATGGTGGGGAAGGAACAGCCTGTGGAGCATGAGAAGTCTTGATGTTCCACAGCAGAGTCTGCAAGGATGGGGGTAATAACCTGTGTGTATGTTTTAGGGTGGCCAAAGTAAAATGTGAATCAGTTTCTTAAATGATGTGTATTATTGCAAGCACCTCAAATGGTCTTGGCATTCACTGCATGGCTCCTGCTCTTCTGGTGGTCTTTCCCCTGTCCCAGTGCAGCCCAGCTCTTAGCCAGGCTTCTGCTCATCACCCTTCCCACTTTTGTCCTTATCATGGTCCTTCTGTGCCTCCAGAAGCACCTGTAGGGTGGACGCAGTCATCCCACAAACAGCCTGTGCTGGGCTCCAGCCCATAGCCCCATATGCAATCCGAGGCCATGCATGGCCGCAGTGACACCCCCTAGCCCCCGATGGGCCCACCCCATCTTTCTGTATTGGGTGTGGTGTCCCATTGCGGGATGGGGTCATCCTGTCACCAGCTGATGGAGAGACACCTATGGGGATGGCACAGAGCCTGGGCTTACCAGAAACCCCTTTATGGCCTAGGGTTGACAAGACCCACACCACCATGACCACTGGTTCGCAGCCAGGGTGTTATTAACACAACTCCAAAACAGCTGTGCAACCCAACCAGCCAACCAACTGTTTATATTAATGTGTTTTTTTTCCAGATATTTGGCTACTAATGATAAATTCACTGCCCCAGTGGACCACCTGGGATCTAAACACATCAGAGATTACTAATTAAAAGTCAGAAAATTATGGGATGACCACGTCAAAGGCGAAGGTAGGAGCAACCATCCCAGTGACAACAGCCATAGTGCTCCCACAGATCTTTGCTGTGGTGGCACCATGGGTGGCTTTAGGTTTTTTGGAGGAAAAGGAGGTGATGAGAAGGAAGGGAACGGGAGGTAGGTCCTGGCACATGGTGAGAAGAAAAGATGAGGCCAAAGAGACTCTGAGCACCCCAAAGACTCTTGACCATCTCTCTGAGCAACTCCCAAATTCGGGAGCAAGAATACACCAAGAAAGAAAGAAAACAAAAAACAAACAAACAAACAAACAAAAAAAAAAACCAAAAACAAACAAACAAAAAAACACACACAACAAACAAACAAACAAACAACAAACAAAAAAAAAAACACGGGAAGTGTGATTTCCCCCCAGACAGTTTTTAGACAGTTTTCTTCCAGAATGCAGGGTTGCAAACATCAGTTCCCCCTCTCTCATTTTTTTACAGCAGCAATCCCTTCCTGCCACGCAGGAGCAACTCCAGATTTAATACACAGCTATTTAGATAACAGAAAAATAAAAGGTAAACATAAGATTAGGAACAGAGGGCTTTTTTAATTATTATTACTGACGTTAAGTACATATAGTGGGGAGGGAAGGATGTGAGGGAAGACAGATTTCTACAGTATCTCGGGGTGCTGATGGGCACCCAGGGTGGATGCCCCAGCCTGGGGAACGCTGCAGGATTTAAGGGCTTTGAAGCCAGGTGATGGGATAGACAGACAGCCTGAACCCCAGAACAAGATGGTTTGACTGGGGGAGATGGGAGTGAGTGTATCAACACACATCAAGCCCTTGAAGCAAACTCAGTAAGAAATAATTAGAAAAAAAATAATTATATTATTTACTCTCATCAGCCTACTTTAGATCATTTGTGTGTTTTGTGGTATTTTTTTATTTTTCCTGAAGACTGCAAAGGTGGAAAGATTGAATAATACCTAGGCAAAGCTCTAATTTTTCTTATCTGCCCCAATCCAGAACTCTGGGTGCTTACAGAGCTTTTCTCCCCAGTGCTATCTCTGGTGTTCACCGGGGTTTGACCCCTCCTCAAACCACTTCATGCACTCGGGACACCGAGGAGAGTTCTGCTGCAGGGCGAGCTGTGAGTTCTGCTGGAAGCTTCTCCCGCACTGCCGGCATTTGCAAAGCCTGTCCCTTCCGTGCACGCGTTGGTGCACAACGAGGTTGGACCTCCTGTTGAAGCTCTTCCCACACACCGAGCACGGGTAGGGCTTCTCACCCGTGTGCGTGCGCCGGTGGGTGATGAGGTCCGAGCTCTGTGCGAAGCTCTTCCCACACTCGTGGCACTTGTAGGGCTTCTCCCCGGCGTGCAGCCTCTGGTGCCGAAGGAGGCTCGACCGGTTGCTGAAGCTCTTCCCGCACTCGCCACACTGGTAGGGCTTCTCACCGGT
Source organism: Anas acuta (assembly GCF_963932015.1). Classification (NCBI taxonomy): domain Eukaryota; kingdom Metazoa; phylum Chordata; class Aves; order Anseriformes; family Anatidae; genus Anas; species Anas acuta. The sequence goes on along the minus strand of NC_089009.1, from coordinate 1,084,391 downwards.
GTGGAAGCGCTGGTGGGCGATCAGGTCCCCGCTCTGCCCAAAGCTTTTCCCACAATCGGAGCACTCGTAGGGTTTAATCCCTGTATGCAGCCTCTCATGCCTGAAAAGCGTTGACCTCCCCCGAAAGAACTTCTCGCACTCAGAGCAGTGGTAGGGTTTCTCCCCCGTGTGTGTGCGCTGGTGGACGATGAGCTCCGAGCTCTGCCCGAATCTCTTCCCGCACTCCTCACACTTGTAGGGCTTCTCCCCCATGTGCATCCTCTGGTGCCGGAAAAGATTTGATCTGTGGCTGAAGCTCTTGCCACACTCGGGGCACTCAAAGGGCTTCTCCCCTGTGTGCGTCCGTTGATGGACGATGATATCGGAGCTCCTGGTGAACCTCTTCCCGCACTCGTGGCACTGGTAGGGCTTCTCCCCAGTGTGCACCGTCTCGTGCCTGATGAGCGTCGACCTGTCCTTGAAGCACTTCTCACACGTCGAGCACTGGTAGAGCTTCTCCTCCACATGGACCCTCTGGTGGAGGTTGAGGTCCGAGCTCTGGTTGAACTCCACTCCGCACTCGTAGCACTTGTAGCGCCGCTCACCCACGTGCCGCTGCTGGTGCTGCAGCAACTTGGACTTGTCCCCAAAGCACCTCCCGCACTGGGGGCACTGGTAGAGCTGGTCTCCTGCGTGGACCTTCTCGTGGACGAGAAGCCTCGATTGGTGGATGAAGCTTTTCCCACACTGCTGGCATTTAAAGGGTTTTTCTCCCATGTGGATCCTCTTGTGCCTAATGAGCAGCGACCTGTCCGGGAAGCACTTCTGGCACTTGGGGCACTCGTAAAGCTTCTCCCCGGCGTGCGTCTGCTGGTGGACGATGAGGTTGGAGCTCTGCCTGAAGCACTTCCCACACTCGTGGCACTTGTAGGGCTTCTCCCCCGTGTGGATTCGCTGGTGCACGATGAGGTTGGAGCTCTGGCCAAACCTCCTCCCGCACTCCTCGCACGCGTATTTCTTCTCCCCGGCGGCGGCCCCACGCTGGGCTTTGGAGCCGTTGAGGATTTTCACGTCCCCTGCCTGAGGGATGAGATGAGCTTCAGCCTTTACATCCTCATCTTCTCCTGGCCTCCACTCAGCCTCGGGAGCTGCCTCTGGCTGCGTGCCCTCAGAGCTGTTCCCTGCCCGTTTTCTGGCCACGAAGCCAGCGGTGATGCCAGTGGCAATGCTGGGATCTCCCCTTTCTTCCTTGCGTCCTTGCGTCGGGCTCGGTTCAGCCCTTGCTCTCCTCGGGGTGCATCCTGCTGGGGGACATAAATGAGAAAAACGTCTTAAATCTGGAAGGGAAACGAGGTCACGGGGGGAGATGAAAGAAGCCTGAGAGCAAGAGCTGAGCCGTAGCAAGTCTGAGTTGTGGCAGGGGGTGAACCCAGAGGTCCAGGGGGAATTTCGGGGGGGGGCAGTGCCTCACCTCCAAGGGGGTCTCCGGGGTTTTTTTCTTCTTGCATCCCTAGGGGGGTTGGAAGCTCTCCAGGATGCTCCATGCAAGCTGGTTTCCGGAAAGGGAAGCCCTGCTCTGTGGGTTGAAAGTGGCAAAAATGTATCAAAATTAGAAATAAAATTAAAAATACAGTTGGAAATAAGGTTAGAAATAAAATTAGGAATAAAGTTAAAAAGAGAAAGAGAAAAATAGAAAATAAAAAATAAAAGTAGAGTAAAAGTGCAATTAAAAATATAATTAAAATATAATTAGACTACAATTATAAATAAAATGAAAAGGAAATGAAAAAGAAAAAAGAAATTTAGAAATGAAATTAGAGATAAAGTGGGAAAATAAAAAGAAAAATAGAAAAATGGAAAAGAAAGAACAAAATTAGAAATAAAATAGAAAAGAAACATAGAAATAGTAAATAAAAATAGAAAGAAATAAAAAGTTGGAAATAAAATTAGATATAAAGTTAAAAAGAAAATAAAAAAGAAAAAATAGAAAACAAGAAAATTAGTGATGAAAAGCTAAAATAAAAACGGAAAAAATAAAGAGAAAAGTGAAAGTAAAATAGGAAAAAAAAAAGAAAAAAATAGAAAAGTAAAACTATTAGACAGGAAAAAATAAAAATAGGGAACAAAAATAAAAATAGAAAAAAAAATAAAAATAGGCAAGAAAAAAGAGACAAGAAAAAATAAAATTAGGAATAAAATTAAAAAGAAAGAAGAAATACAGAAACCAAACGCAGCCCGAGAACAAAACTACAAATAACCTCCCAAACAGCCCCAAAGAGAGCCAAATCCCCCCCTCCTCACCGCATCCCCCCGCAGCGCCGCGCTGGTACCGCGTGGCCCGATCCCTGCACCCCGGCCCCCACCCCCCGGTTCCCCCATCCCCGTGCTTCCCCCCCAGACCCCCCCATTACCGGGCCGCCGCCCCGCGCTGCTCCGGCCCCGGCCCCGGTTCCCGGCCCCTTCGTGCCCTCGGTCCCCGGCCCCGGCTCGGCCCCGTCCCGGGGGGTGGCGGCCGGGAGGAGCCGTCCCGGGGGGGCGCCGCCAGCCCCGGATGGGATTCGCGGCCCCGCTGCCGGCCTCGCCTCCTCCCGGCCCCGCGGCCTTTGTTCGCTGCTGCCTCGCTTCCTTCCCGGGCGGATTGCGGCCTTTTTTTAGGGGCCTTTTTCATTTTTTTTTTTTTAATTTTATTTTTTACTTTTCTTTGTTTACTTTTTATGTTTATCGTGCTCTTCCTTTGTATTCTTAGTTTTTACTTTTTAATTCTTTTTCATTTCTTTATATTCTATTTTTTTACTTTTTTATTATTTTTCAGTTCTTTTTTTTTTTTTACTTATTATTTTAATTTTTATTTCTCTTTTTTCCTGTTTTATTCTTATTTTTCTTTTCTTTTTCTTTTATTATTAGTTTTCATTTTTCTTTTTTATATTTTTTATATTTATATTTTTTATATTTATATTTTTCTTCTTCTACTTCTTATTCTTATTCTTATTTATATTTTTATGTTTAATTTTATTTTCATTTTTTATATTTTTATTTTTACTTTATTTTTATTTTTACTTTTTACTTATTTATACTTTTATTATTTTACATTGCATCTTTTTACTTTATTATTCTTTTACTTTTAATTCTTATACTTTTTTTGTTTTGTTTTATTTTATTTTTTCTATTTTTGTCATACTTTTATTGTTTCACTTTATTTTTTACCTTTTAATTTTTACCCTTTTATTCTTTTACTTCTTATATTTTTACTTTATTTTTCAATTTTCATTTTTAATCTTTCTTCTTTTTATTTTATTTTTTTACCCTTTTTTGTTTTCTTTGCTTTGTGTGTTTTGCTTTTTATTTTTGTTTCTACATTTTTATCTGTCTACTTTTTATGTTTCTACTCTTTTATATTTATATGGAAACAATGTAGATTGTTTCCATTTATATTTTTATTTTAAATGTATTTATTATATTTTTATTCCTCTTATTTTTATATTTCTTATTTATCTTATTTATTTTTTAACTTTTTATTTATTTTTTAACTTCAGGATTTGGAGACAAAGCAGATGATCTTCCTGACAGCCTAATAACGAGGGATCTGCAGTAGCCTTGTCCCTGTTTGCAAACTCCTGGGTCCTCCAGGTCTCTGGAAGGTCTTTATGAAAATGCACAGTAGAAAATAGGACCAACTTTTCAGGTTCTTAGCTCTATCTGTGGTCCAACTCAACCATCACCTATGTGTCCCACTCCTCCAAAAAAATCCTGTATTCTTGATCTGCCACTAACCCCAGAGGATGCCCATAAAGATTCTCCTTGATTGAAGTGTCTGCTGGTAAATTTTTGATTTTTTTTTTCTATCCCAGTGAAAGCAAATTCCCCAGTTTGGAAAGGGCTGTGGTGGACTCTCCTTCCTTTGCCATTGCATAGGTATCACATTGTCTCCATGGCTGCTGCAGAGGAATGTGGAGAACAAGTGTGCAAGTCTGGTTTCTACCTCTCAAGAAGCTCATGTTCTGGAGATCTTCCCTTGTGGAGTTGTCGTTTCAGTGACTCATGGACAGGAAGACCTCTTGGCTTCTGATGTGGCTTCCGTGATGGAAATAGTCTTCTCCTTTCTAACAGGACACAGTCACAGACCCCAAATTAGGTTGGAAAAGAGCTCCTAGATCATTAAGTCTATCCTTGTAGGCTGATTTGTCTGGTCTGTCCATATAAAAATAGTGCTCTTAACCTGTTAAGAACCAGTGTTGGATCCCTTTCCTTCAGGAAACTCCACCCCAAGCCCGGTCTATGGTGCGTGGACAACTTAGGTCATTGGGTGGATGGTTGGACTTTATGATCTGAAGGGTCTTTTCCAACCTAAATGAATTTGTGATTCTAAAAATTTAACTTCTTGTGCCTCAGCTTGGACATGGGCTCAAGTGGGAGCAAGTAAGGTGCCTAAACATGAAGACATCTCAATTTCTTCACCAGGTAATTTCTCAGCCTCCTAGATGATGAGCGGGGATAGAGAATACAGGTGACTGAAGGCAGCACAGGGAGGATGAGTATCAGGAGTTGTAGGAAACCCAGACAGAAAAGAAACGAGTGCCCCAGAAGATGTGGTTCAACCCAATCTCCTCTGCCACAATCCAAAATCTGCCTTGTTTCCAGGACCCAGCTGGTCCTGGGGAAGCTTTGTAAAGTTCCTCAAAGTGGAGGCCAATTCCTCCATGCATTACAGGCCAGAAACGTGGATTTACCTTGAAGAAGATAACTACCTGGGGGTCAGACATGGGAGGAGACGTGCCAAGTGGCCAAACATTGCAATTTTGATGAATGTCGTGAACGTCATGAGGAGTTTGGAGGGTGCCTCTGGAGACCTGGTTTTCCTAGGGTCACACTGGCATATTTAAACACAACATCAGTGTAAGTAGTACAAAACCAACCGCACTTTCTGAGCCCATCCACCCTACACACTGCATTTAGCGACTGAATTTCCTTCTTGCCCCACCCTCTGAAGTACTTACAGTCCTTCTTGTGTACAGACTGGTTCGTTTTTAATGGAACTTCACATTTGCTGACTGATTTCTTGGCTTTTGTGGGCACAAGCACAGCAGCAAAATGTTCTTCTGTCTAGGTTTAAGTGCAAAGACCATCTCCCATGCTCAGATATTCTGTATATCCATCTCCTGCATGCAGTTCCCGATATTTAGCAAGGCAGGATCTCACACTGGATGACCTTCCACACTTGGAGTGCTGATTTTTCTCCTCTGTGAGTTTTCTGGTGCACGGAAAGGTGCGAGCTCTGCCCAAAGCTCTTCCCGCACTCAGCACATGTGTAGGGTTTCTCTCCCGTGTGCACGCGCTGATGTTGAATAAGTTTCGACCGCACGCTGAAACATTTCCCACACACTGAGCACTGGTAGGGCTTTTCTCCTGTGTGCGTTCGCTGGTGGACAATCAGGTCTGAGCTCTGTATGAAGCTCTTCCCGCAGTCGGGGCATCGATACGGTCTCTCTCCGGTGTGTTGCCTTTGGTGTTTAATCAGGTTTGACCTTTTGCTGAAGCTCTTCCCGCACTCACAGCACTGGTAGGGCTTTTCCCCTGTGTGGGTCCTCTGGTGTGCGGTCAACGTTGAGCTCCGTGTAAAGCTTTTTGCACACTCGGGGCACTTGTACATTTTCTCGCCCGTGTGCACCCTCTGGTGTGTCACGAGGCTGGAGCTCCTGTTGAAACACCTCCCGCACTCGGGGCACTGGTAAGGTTTTTCCCCGGTGTGGGTCCGCTGGTGGACAATGAGGTCTGAGCTCCTCATGAAGCTTCTCCCACACTCTGGGCACTTGAAAGGTTTCTCTCCCACGTCGTCTCTCGGAGGCGTAAGCAAGTCCCTCCTCCAGCCACCCTCCTGCCCATGCTCAGGCAGCCTTTCCGCAGGCTCCTCCTGGATGGGGGTTTCTCCAAGGTTGGCGTCAGCTCCTCCACAAAGAGTCCTGCTCCCTGTTTTCCATGTTAGCAGACCCTGCTGGCTCCCATGGGTGCTGTGTTCAAGCATCACACACGTAACTGCACACCTCCGTGCTTGTTCAGCATCTTGGTCTCCAGCACTCTCCTCCTCCATCTCCCCATCCATCCCAGGAGGTTCTGTGACACAGAGAGAAGCCAGACAGGTTATTTCCTCGGCCAGATAGAAATAACATTAAGGGGAAAGTGTAGGAAAAGCTGAGGCACCAATTAACCAGACAGGACAACTGGCTGAAGTTCTGCTTCCATCATTTCCCAGGGATGGAAGATTGGGAAGATAATGGAGAGGAAATTCATTCTGATTTCCAGTTAGGATCAGTGGAACTATATCTCATAGTGGGATCTACCACATTTTGGCTAAAAGCCTGATGTGGGGTTGATAGGAAATAATAGTGTGTGCTGATGTAGGTAGTCATGGTCTTTGCCAACGACATCTCATCCTCACCTTCCTGCCTGCTGCTCAGGACTTCTTTTTTCTCCATTTCTTGAAGATTTGGGGCCCAACGCTCTCCTCCCTCCTGGGTGAGCAAGTCTGGCTCAGCAGCAGGAAAACCTGTCCCAGAGGAGATAATGGCATGAGGGATTTGAGAATTATTTGTGAAGTGAAAGAAATCTGAACTTTCTCTTGACTTGAGGGATGTGGAGTGGGAATGGTGGTGATACGGTCTCTTGGGTTACCTGCATGAATGTGAGTCCTCTACCATCAAATGTTTGACCTGCCTGGACCTAAATCAATCTTTGGGATGGAGATAGTGCAGAAAAAGGGGAAAAGTTGCCGCGGGGGAAGACAGATATTTCCATTCCCTGGAAAATAGTATGGAAGAGAGGAGAAAAGGGGTTTGCCTTAATGTGCATCCTTACTCTGACTCCCAGGAGGAACATCAGGGAGAGAATCTGCCTCACTCTTGAATGCCACAAAGCTCATGCCATCCCAAAACTGAGACTGTCTGCAACATAAAGGCCAGGAGCCAAAGTTCCAGGAGCTCTTGGCTCCAAAACTCCAAGGGCCAGGACTCCTTACCCAGCGAGGTGATGGTCTCATAGTTCTCCAGCATGACATCCACGTAGAGAGTCCTCTGCACAGGGTCGAGCAGGACCCATTGCTCCTTGGTGAAATAACACGGCCACCTCCTCAAAGGTCACGGGCTCCTGCAGCAGCAAGAGATCCCACTTCAATATGTGAGGATGCCACCCCACCATGCAAAAAGAAGAATAAAAATACCTAAATAAGAAGCAAAATAGCTCAAGCCCTTCCCAGGCAACCAAGGAGAGCCGTGGGGCATTCAGGCAAGAAAATGAGGGTGTGCTGGTCCTCCCGGGAGGAGACTCATGCATCTGAAAGTTTTTGCATCCAAAAAACAGGTGTTTCCTTTCCCCAAAGGGCTGATTTTCTGGTGTATGACCATTGTCGCTGAAGAAATGTTGTAGTTTTTGTTTTGTTTCTTTTTTTTTTTTCTGCACATCATCTCTCCTTCCATTCTCTTTGCTTCCTGCTCCATCTCCAGAGCAAACCCTCCAAATCCCTCTGCTGAATTGTCTACCTGAGCCAGTTTCATTGTGTCCATCACTTTTTTATTTTTGGTGTTTCAGGACATTTGTCTATTCTGGTGTAAGACACAGCAGCCCATCAGTGCTAGGAATGAGAAAAAAAAAAAAAGGAGAAAATGGAAAACGGAAAAAAGAAAGATGCCCATTTTGGGGTGCTAAATTGAAATTTAGAGCTTCATTGTGACTTTTGGACATCTAGGATGAGCCCAGCAGTGGCCCTGCCAGCCCTACAACACCAGCAAGCTTGTGGGGAGTGAGGAAGAAGGGGACAAAATGGGGAGGGGATGGGGGGGGGAGTCAAGTGTCAGGACAACCCAGCTCTGTCCCTTTGTCCTGTTCCCTTGGGGACCTCAGAGCCCTGGGGAGGACACGTCCCTTGCTGTCCTCATGCACGGGGCGGGGGTCACACGGAGTCCAAGGGACGCTGGGGTTTTGGGGGGCTCATACCCAGCCCAGAGACTGGGGGTCGTAGCCAGTCCGGGGGGTGCAGGGGGGAACTGCCGGGGGTCCCTACTTACACCGGGAGGGAGTCAGCGGTGAATCCGTATCCTCTCCGAGAGGTGTCGGGGAGCCCATATCCAGCCCCCGGGGGGTCCACAGGGGTCGTACCCAGACCAGGGAGGAAGAGGGTTGGGGGGAAGCACCCATCCCGGGGGGAGCCGTCCCCTCCCCGGTAGCCCCCGCTCCCTGCCGATTACCTGCACAGCAGCGGCGGCAGCACCGGAGCCGGCTCCGAGCACCGGAGCTCCCCGGACTCTGCTTTGTTCTCGGTTCCTGCAACCCCAACCCCTTCCTGTGCGTCCCCCGCCTCTTCCCGGGCCGGATCCCGCAGCATCCTGCCCCCCTTAGGACCCCCCCGGAGCATCCAACCCACGGAGCATCCTGGTCCCGGAGCAAACCGGTCCTGGAGCATCCCGGTCCCGGAGGATCCCCGTCCTGGAGGATCCCGGTCCCGGAGCATCCCAGTTCTGAAGCATCCAACCCACAAAGCATCCAGGTCCCGGAGGATCCCAGTCCCGGAGCATCCCAGATCTGAAGTGTCCAAGCCCAGAGCACCCTGGTCCTGAAGCATCCAACCACCAGAGCATCCTCGCTGCCCCCAGCAACAGACACGATCTGGCTCAAATCCAGCTCCCAGTGGGTTGTTTTGCCCTGCCAGGTCAAGTTTCCCATTCTTTTTGGAGTAGGCAGCTTCCTTCATAGTGATTTAAAATAATCCCACACAGCATTTCCATGTTCAAAAGTTGATGTAATTAACTACAAGGAGTATTACTAATTCTTTTACACTTAAATCCATGTTAATAATTCATGCTTTCAAAAAAAGCCAAATTTATAAACGGAGTTAGGAACGGAAAACTGGAGCCCACAAATGTGGCTCCCAAACATGAAGCAAATGGGTGTCTGAACTCTGAGTGCCCCCCACCAACTGTCACAGGTCTCAGTGTGAAGGGAGGAACACACGGAGCAGCCCCTGGCCCCAGTACCCCTCATTCCTGTGCTGCTCCTGCAGGATCGAGGAGAGGTAAGTCAAGAGCGGCTGGAGAAGGGCGGGAGCCCTCCTGGGCTGGGGACAGGTTCTGGGGAATGCTGCTCCTCAGGCACAGCTGGACGCTGCTTGTCCACAGCCAGAACCAGGGGTGGATGCTCTCCCCGTTGAAGGAAGCTCCTTTGAACACGTAGATCTCTTCCCCATCGCCAGCGTTGATAAAAGACACCTGCTGCGCTGAATAGTCCAGACAGACCCAGATCCTCATTGGAACAGGGGACACAGGCAAGCTTATGGGAGACGATTCAAGAGTCATGATCTGTCCTTCATCGTACTGCAGCGCCCAGATCCCTTCTTCAGGGCTCATGTTGATTCCCCCCTTCCTCTTCACTGATGCCCTGGCCACCCCCACAGCCAAATTTGAATCTTTTTCCAACTCGCCTCTCAACTCCACCTTCCAGCAGTGCCTCCCCTTTCTGATCTCCTCACGGCCCAGCACGCAGACACAACAGTCAAATCTCTCTGGGTTGTTGGGCACTGATTGCCATGTGCGTTCCAAACACACGCTTGTATTGTCTTCCAACAGAACAAGCTGGGGATGAGCGGTGTCAGGATCCAGGGTCACCTCCACTGCAGGGACAGAAGGAGCCAGGCCATCAGGGGCAGAGCTCAGCCCTGGGCAGGCTTTCCCCAGCTCAGGGCCAGGAGCTGCCCCACGGGGCAGGAGATGGGGCACCTCTGGGCTCCTGAACATGGCCCAGCAGGGGCAGGAGAAGCACTGCAGAGGGTAAACCAATGCACACCTACCTCTATTATAAAACATCAGTGTCTTTCTCCATGCTGGAAGGAGAGAGGAGAGCTGGTCACAGCCCATGGCTGGTGCCCAGTGGGTGTGGGCAGGGTGAGGGGCCAGCCCTGGGCTGCTCTGTCCAAGCTGCCCACCCTCCCCTGCACATTGCTTTGACGTTGTCCTTAGGCTGAAGCTCAAGAACACTCACCCAGCTCTGCAGCTTGATTCGCTGAAAAGGAAAGCAAAATAAATGTCTGATGAGAGGGAAGAGCAGCTCAGCCCATGGCTGCTTTCATGGGAAGACCCCAATTACCCTTAGTTAGGCAGAAAGACTCACCAAATATTGCACGTTCTTTCGCTGCAAAAGAAAGAGAAAAGGAAAACATGATCAGAGGGCATAGCTTCTGATCCCATAGTTCTCATTTTTATTTTATTTTTGTTCTGTTTGAAGAGTGAGACTTACCCATCTCTGAAGCTTGTTTCTCTGGAAAACAAAAGAAAAATGAATTAATGGTCAGAGGGAGCAACTTGTCACCCCTTGAAAAAAACCAATTTCCTGTTCTCTCTGGAGTGAGAATACACTGCCTTGCTCTCAAACACAGAAAAGATTAGTCAGCAAAGCACAATTTTGTGGAAAAAGTGACAAGTATGAAGGTTTCAGCACCGTGCAACCAAAATACTAATACTAATGGAATGGGGATCGGTAGAATGGGAACTGAGCACCTTGCTCAGAGATTCAGAAGGACCAGACTAACAAGGAGCAAGGGCCACCTTTGAGCAAGGCTTGTGCACATGGAGCAATAAGGACAGACACTTGTGCAGCTCTCTGCACCGTGCCACCAAAACACAAGTGGAAGTGAATGGGGATGGGTGGAGGACGTCCCTGTCCCAGAAGCATCAGTGCAGAGCGGGGCAGCCCCGCAGCTTGCTCCACGTCCCCACCTTGATCCCCGTTCCTTTCAGCCATCCCGGCCGTGTCCCGTGCCCAGGGCAGACCCAGCACTCCCCACTCCCACCCCAGGCTCCAGCTGCTCCTCCAGCCACCAGCACACAAGCCCCCGGAGCCCACCCAGCCCAGGCCCTCCCACAGGGACACCACTTCCCCAGGGGCTGGGGGCAGGGACTGCAAGGACTCACCCATCTTTCGCCTCTGTGCCGCTGAAAAGCAAAGGCGGAGGAACAGGTGGTGAGCAGAGCAGCTTGGTTGCTGGGTGGGAACATCTGCCGGAGGGCTGCGCCTTGCCACCAGCCCCACGCTGCAGCCATGCTCCCTGGCCTCCCACCCAAGACGATCCTAAGGCCTTTGGCATCCCCAGGAGAACATTCCCTTCCTCCTCCTACGCACCTCCCTGGGCCAGGGCTCAGCCCCGCTCCAGACCCACGCAGACCCCTGCAGAACACCTCCCTCCGCTCCATCCCTGTGCTGCCAGCTTACCTTTCTTTCGAAAGAGATAAACACCGATGCCAATGGACACAGCCAAAAGCACGAGGACCAGAGCCAGAGCCACCATCCAGGGCTGGGCGTTGTGGAAGAAGGGAGCTGAGAAAAGGCACCAGGAAAAGGGCTGCGTTTCCATGCCCATGTGTGGAAAAGCAAGACCAAGACTTCTTGCAGCTTAGGACAAGTGCAGGGGCCAGGAACACCTCACCCTGACTGTGCCATTTGTACCTGCAATGTGCAGGGAAAATTTCCACTCCTGCTGCAGGCGGCTGCTCCTGACCACGCAGAACAAGGGCCCCTCCTCATTCCCGGTCACGATGATGGTGCCTTCGATTTCAAAGAGCCCCTCCTGGTCCTGGGAATGTGTCTGGGAGACCGAGGGCAGGTGCTGCCCACGAACATCCCTCCACAGCAGCTGCGGCAGCGGGTACCAGCCGGCCGATCGACACAGCACCCGGACGCCTCCGGCCTCGTAGCCCCCCAGGGAGAGGTGGGAGTCAGCGCCTGTGGCTGGGGGAAGAGCGTGTGGCTGGGGCTTGACTTGGGGAGAGATTCATTTCAAGGCAAAGACCCCATCTGCTCCCATGCCAGACAGCCCTGCCCAGCCATAGCTTCAGGGGCTCTCAGACCGGGAGGTCCACACACCCACCCTCACCCCAAAAGATCGCGGCTGGTGCCAGATCCAGAGAAGAGGGATGCACAATGCCAGTGACCCCAAATCACCCAGGAAACCCAGGTGCTGAGCTTCAGCACCTCCAGGCAGTGTCTCTGCACCAAGCTGTGCTGGTTCAAGAAGCCCCAAGACTTCCAGACAATGTCTCAGGTCTCCCCCAGCACAAAGAGCAAAACCCAAATGATGTCCGTCTGCTCAGAGGTCTCTTCCTTGCTCCAGGCACTGTGTTTGGTAGCATCACAAGCACAGCTGAAGGTGCTGCTCAGCAGCCTGCGCACAGTGCCCTTAAACCATCATGGGGATGGTCTACACAAACACCAGTGAAAACTAACAACTATGGATCTCTCTTCCCAAATACTGCCTCCATTTCCATGTCCATATTCCATGGTGTTTAATAGCTGAGACAGGAAAAAGAAACTTAAATTCTCCCCTGGAATTCATGGTGTATTACCAGAGCCACAAACCTGACAACACCAGCTCCACCGTTGCTTCAGCATAAGCATCAGCATTTTTCACAGTGCAGACGTACTGGCCATCATCAGAGGTTCTCAGCCCCGTGATTCGCAAGTCCAGGCTTCCACCAGAGAGACCATCTCTGACCAGCTCTGTCCTCCCGGCATATGCCCGCATCTGCTCCCCGTACAGGTCCTCTCCATTGCGGTAGTGGTGCACTGTCTCAGACAAATCATCCCGGATCCACCTGACCTCCAAGCTGCGAGCATCGCGTTGAGGGGACAAGTGGAAGGGCAGCACGACATCCTGCCCCACGGTGGCAGTGAGAGGCTGGCCTGGTCCCTCCACTCTGAGCTGGGCTGGGCAATGGAGAAGGGCACAGAGAGGCAGTAAGATTTTACCATCGTAAATTTAGGGTCAGTGAGTGTCAAAGGGCAAGCTGTGTGTGAGTTGGTGCATGCTGCGTCCCCCGTGTCCCATGGGAAACCACCGGGGCAACAGGAGAGGGAGAGGGAGGACGTGCAGGAGAAGGAGGTGTGCTGGGAGTGGGAGCCCTCTCTGCAGCTTTTGGGCAGGAGAAGAAGAGCCAAAAATGGCAGCCAAGGCAGCACCCATATTGTGTGAAAGAACCAAAGGGAAAGTGAAACCTAGACAGGGAAAGAAGTGGGCTCAGATCCACCCTGCCCCACGGCCACCCCTCTGCCCCACAGCAGCACGTCTGCCAGTCCCAGGGGGGAGAGCCCCCAGCAGCCCCACAGGATCCTACCTGAGCCCAGCCGGAGGAGGAGCAGAGTGACGAGGGAAGTCAGGAGGCCCCTGACATGGCCGGTGAGGCTGGGGTGGCTGCAGCCCCAGGGGAGCCTCATCTGTGCTGCAGCAGGAGCAGGAGCTGTGGGCAGAAGTCAGAACAGAAGAAAGAGGGGACCGAGGCGCTTCAGGCACCGCAGGCGGATGGGGAAGGAGTCCCCTTGGTCCCAGGCATGAGAAGCCACAGACAGCAGTGTCTTCACCAGGGTGCAGAGCCTGCGCTTATCACGGGCTGGGGGACACAGCAGGAGGGCCACAGGGGTTCTTCTCCAAGGGATGCCCACCGATAGATTGATGTCCCTCACTGCACCCAGTAGAGCTTCAGGAAACACAAGTCTGCGCCCAACTTTCCCCAACCTTTGCCCAGTTCCTGGAAGCAATAACCCTCTGGAATAAGCTGTGACCCTTAGGGGGTGGGAGCAAGAGGCACCAGGGTGGAACGGGATCAAAGGCTGCGGAGAAATGCTGCAGCTGGGTGCTGGGACAGGGAACAAGGGAAAGCATGTCTATTTTGCAGGGTTTAGCTAACCCATGGACCATACTGTATATCAACCTCAAGGACAGGACTGAGGTAGGGAGTATGAGGACAGGATGACCCTAAAAGATTGAGATGGGGAACATGATAAAGGATGTTGATTCTGTAGTTCTCAGCTAACACAATTGTATGTAAACCACAAGGAGAGGGCAACCCCAAGGATAAGGGAGTCAAAGACTGCATGCATAGATAATGAAGCCAGCAAGAACTGGTTTGACTGCTGAAGTCTGTAAAAGAAAGGAAAGATCAGAAGTTTAGCAGTGAGGAAGGCTTCTGTCCTACATCAAAAGACCAGCAGAGTACACTGGACAACCGCCTGAGGACTCTAGTGTGCATGCAGATAGGGGTGGAAACCTATGTTAATGATTTACGGAGACCTGATGAATATGTAAGAGACTTGCAGGAAATGAAATGAATATGCATATATCCCATCAATATAAACACCCTGGCAGTAACCATTGGTGTGCATGCTAGGAGGAGCAATCCCCCTTGCACTCAGCACTGTAATAAACGTACCTGCTTTATAACTCTTCAGGAGTTGTGAAGTTTGATTTCCATGCCTCAGTGCTGAGCATCGTGCTGCCACCCTTTGCCCAGAGTGGTGCAGGCAAAGAACCAGCCCCACTCCTGGCTCTGCCCATCGCAGAGGAGGAAGAAATGGGCAGACCATTTGCCCTCTGGCAAGAGAAGCCCTGTTGCAGCAGGGTTGGGGGTTGGGCATGGAAGTGGCTTCCGAGGACCAGAGGGGCAGCTTCTGCATGCAGCCAGGATGATGACATGGATGACCTGTTCTTGAAGGAACTAAGGCATGCCTCCGGATCCGCTGTCCTTGTCATTAGGGGGAAAGATTCAAATGGCCAAAGCTCAATTAGAGTTGAAGCTGGACAATACTGTGGGGGACAACAAAAAGGACTTAAAAAAATAACTAAACAGCGAGAATAGGACCGGAGAAGCCATTGGTCCATTACTTGATGGGGATGGTCTCCTCACAAACAGGGACATTGACAACACAGAGATGTTTAATGCTTTCTTTGCCTTTGTCTTCAACACTGATGATGGGCACTGGGACCCCAGGTGCCCTGAGCTGGAGGACCGTGAGAGCAGGAATGATAAACTCTCAGCAAATGCTGAATTACTGTGGGATTTGCTCCTAGAGGTGGATACCATAGGGCCTGACGGGATTCATCCCAAAGTACTAAGAGAACTGGCTGATGTCATTATGAAATAAATTGTTTTTGAAATATCCTTGAGAATCTGGAGAGGTCCCTGTGATTGGAAGCTGCCAAACATTGCCCCAGTTTCCAAGAAGGGCAGCAAAGGAGGCCCTGGGAATTACAGGGCTGTCATTCTCACAGCAGTTGATGGTAAAGTTAGGGAGATTGCTCTGGGAGTGAGTGAAAAACACCTGAGGGACAATGCAGTCACAGCACACATGGTGAGGAGAAAGTGGTGAGGAGAAAGTCCTATTTACCAAACTCAATTTCTTTTTATGACAAGGTCAGCCTCCTAGTTGGCCAAGAAGACCCATCCGAGGTGATTTTTTGGATTTCAGTCAAGATTAAAACATTGTTTCTGACCATACCCAGCCGGACCTAATGTCCAGCACAGACCCAGACAAATGCACAATACGCTGGGTCAACAATTGTCTGACAGGTGAGGCTCTGAGTGTTCTGCTAAACAGGGTGATATTAAGCTGGTGGCCAGTCACGAGTGGGGCTCCATTTTGGGGCCAGGTCTCGTCAGTGGCAGCCCAAAGGGCCAAGCATGCCCTGGGGTGCCTCAGGCACGGCACTGCTGGCCGGCCGAGGGAAGGGATCGTCCCGCTATGCTTGGACTGCTGTGGCCTCGCCTCGAGCACTGCGTGCAGCTGTGAGCACCACAGCAGACGAAGGGCGTGAAACTGTGCAAGAACCTCCAAGGGAGGGCAACGAGGACGGCGAAGGCTCTGCAGGGCAAGGCGTGTGAGGAGCAGCTGAAGACGCTTGGTTTCTTGAGCCCAGAGCAGAGGAGACACAGGGGAGGCCTCGTGGCAGCCCTCAACTTCCTAATGAGGGCAGTGGAGGGGCAAGCTCCAGTCTCTGCTCTCTGGGGCCAGTGACAGGGCCTGAGGGAACGGCATGGAGCTGCCAACTGGACGCAGCTGCCCTCGCAAGGGAGGCTGATGAGGCATAGGCAGAGCCAGTAGCGCCCCTTCCCCGGCCGTTTGACAGCAGCCCCTGGGGAGCGCAGTGAACAGGACGGGCAAAGAGTGTGTACCACGTCAGAAGGGCATGGTGCGGCAGGTCGTGCAGGCAGGGTGAGCAGGTGGGGCGCTCTTACTGCTCTTTTGCAGCGGTCTTTCCCATCAGTACTTGTAACCTGCTTGCAAAATGCCTGGCCATGGTATCAATCAGGCAGAAAACCATGGTTTCTGCAACTCTCGCAGCCTCTCCAGCCGCAGTCACTGATATAGCTACTCAAACGGAGGGCTTGGGGAAACACACTGCCATCCTGGTCTTGGAGAGGCAGGTGACCTGTTCTCTGAAAACACCAGTGATAGGACCCACGGGAATGGTGTTAAGCAGGGGAAGTTTAGGCTGGACATCAGGAAGAGGTTTTCACGAAGGGGGTGGTTGCACACTGGAACAGGCTCCTCAGGGATCAGTCACTGCACCAATCCTGCCTGAATTTAAAAAGCGATTGGACTGTGCACTTAGTCACAGGGTCTAAACGTTTGGGTAGACCTGTGGGGTGCCACGAGTTGGACGTGATGATCCTTATGGGTCCCTTCCAACTCGGGATATTCAATTATTCTATGATGTTATGAAATTGGCTGGAAAGCGGTAAAGATGAAATGTATCTAGGGGTTTTGCTCAACGCCCACCTGAACATGAACCAGGAGTGTGCCCAAGTGGCCAAGAAGGCCAACGACATCCTGGCCTGTATCAGACATAGCATGGGCAGTAGGACCAGAGAGGTGATTGTCCCCCTCTACATTGCCCTGGAGAGGCTGCACCCGGAGAACTGTGTTCAATTTTGGACCACTCACTACAAGAAGAGCATTAAGGCCCTGCAATGTGTCCAGAGAAGGGCTACAAAACTGGTGAAGGGTCTGGAACACAATTCCAACAAGGGGCGCCTGAGGGAACTGGGGTCTTTTAGTCCGGAGACAGCTCAGAGGAGACCTTATGGCTCTCTAAAACTACCTGAAAGGAAGCTGTGGGAGCTGGGGGCAGATAACTAGCAATAGAACAAGAGGGAGTGGCCTCAAGTTGTGCCGGGGGAGGTTCAGGCTGGAAATGTGGAGAAATTTGTTCTCAGAAAAAAAGATTAGGCATTGGAACGGGTTGCCCAGGGAAGTGGTTGAGTCACCATCCCTGGAAGTCTTTAAAAGATGTTTACATGTAGAGCTTAGGGATATGGTTTAGCGGGGACTGTTAGTGTTAGGTCAGAGGTTGGACTTGA
Source organism: Anas acuta (assembly GCF_963932015.1). NCBI lineage: Eukaryota > Metazoa > Chordata > Aves > Anseriformes > Anatidae > Anas > Anas acuta. The sequence continues at coordinate 1,067,247 of NC_089009.1, read as the reverse complement.
TGATCTAGAGGTCTCTTCCAACCTAGAAATTCTGTGATTCTGTGATTCCTCCTAGCTTTGACTAACAGGACCAACACCAAGGAGACGGTCTGCTGCAAGACACCTTCTCAGGCAGCAAAGCCTCAGGACAGAAAGCACCCAAGAAATACCACTGCCAGACTCCATCTTCCTCTGCAAAAATTTATTTGACACAGTCCTGCTGTGCCTTGATGTGCTCCAAAGGAGGGAACAAAGAGCCCCCACAGGCTGCTCATGCTCAACACCAGGCACAGAGCAAAGATCAACCCCAGCCTAGGAGGCAAAGGTGGCCTGCAATGGCCAGCAGCACACGGTGACCACATCCCTTGCCCTGGGGTCTGCAAGCAGTGCAAGCAGAGGGGAGCGGAGTATGGAGGGCTGCTGCAGCCCCTGTGCTGCCTGCTGGGCTCAGAGGCAGGGTAAGACCCATGGGTGCCAGCAGGGCTTGTGCCCCAGCACAGGAGCTGTGTGCAGGGCAGAGCCCAAAGCACCACAGCTCCCCGAGCTCCAGTTTGTTCGAGATTCCCACAGACCCAGTCCTTTCCTGTGCTTTCCCTGTGCTTCGTGGGATGGATTCCACAGCATCCTGCCTTCCCCAAGCCTTCCCACAGCATCCAACTCAGAAAGCATCCCAGCCCTGCAGCATCCTGGCCCCAGAGCATCCAGCCACGCGAACAATTTCGCTGCCCCCCACTGTAGCCAGGCACCGGCTCAAATCCAGCTTCCACTGGACTTTTCTGCCCTGCCACTTCAAGTTTCCTGTTCTTTTGGGGTATGCAGCTTCCTTCAATAATGATTTAAAATACTCTGGGATTTTCCATGTTCAGAAGTTGATTTATTCATTTACAAGGAGTATTACTAATTCTTTTACATCTAAATTCCTGCTATATACTTCATGCTTTCACACTCAAAGCCAAATTCATCACCGAAGCTAGAATTAGGGTTCCCAAACGTGAAGTAAAAGGGCTGCCTGAAGTCAGTACCCCCACCGTCAGCCACAGGTCTCAGCGTGCAGGGAGAAACACAGGGCAGCCCCTGGCCCCACTGCCTCTCATTCCTGCACTGCTCCTGCACGATGAAGGAGAGGTGATGAAGGAGTGCCTGGAGAAGGGCAGGAGCCCCCCAAGGGAGGGAAAGGGTCTATGGGGTGTTGTTCATCAGGCACAGCTGGGCATTCGTCCCCAGCCAGAACCAGGGGCGCATGCTATCCCCTTTCAGGAAGACATCTGTGAAAATGAAGATCTCGACCCCATTGTCAGCATTGATAAAAGACACCTGCCCCTGGGTACAGTCCAGACAGACCCAGATCCTCGTGGGGACTGGGGACAGGGACAAGGGGGTGGGAGGAGATGTGAGAGATGTGAGCTGCCCCTCCTTGTACTGCACAGCCCAGATCCTTTCTTCAGGGCTCATCTTGATCCACCCCTTCCTCTTCACCGATGCCCTGGCCACCCCCACAGCCAAACTTGAACACTTTCCCTTCTCCCCCTCTACCTCCACCTCCCAGTAGTGCCTCCCCTCTCTGAACTCTTCACGGCCCAGAACACAGCATCTAGTGTCAAATCTCTCCGGGGTTTTGGGCACCTGCTGCCATTTACTTTGCCATCTCACACTGCAGTTGTCCTGAGACAGGACGAGCAGAGGATGAGCCGTGCATGGATCCAGGGTCACCTTCACTGCAGGGACAGAAAGAGCCAGGCCATCAGGGGCAGAGCTCAGCCCTGGGCAGGCTTTCCCCAGCTCGGGGCCAGGAGCTGCCCCACGGGGCAGGAGATGGGGCACCTCTTGGCTCCTGAACATGGCCCAGCAAGGGCAGGAGAAGCACTGCAGAGGGCAACTTAACACACACCTACCTGTATAGTGAGGCAGCAGAAACTTTCTCCATGCTGGAAGGAGAGGGGAGAGCTGGTCACAGCCCACGGCTGGTGCCCAGTAGTTGTGGGTTTTGTGAGGGGTCAGCCCTGGGCTTCTCTGTCCCAGCTGCCCACCCTCCCCTGCACATCGCCTTGACATTGCCCTTTGGCCCAAGCTCAGGAACACTCACCCAGCTCTGCAGCTTGTTCCCCTGGAAAAAGAAGCAAAAGCAATATCTGATGAGAGGGGAGAGCTTCTGACCCCATGCCTGAACCCCAAACTGCTTTGTTTTGCTGCAGAATGCTCACTGAGCTTTGCATCTTTTTTCTCTGCCAAACAAAAGCAAAAAGAAAGCATGATGGAAAGGGACATCTTGCCTTCTCAACATGCCCACTGGTAGAACCCAAATTCCTTCATTTGAGGGATGGGTGGGTACTCACCCCGCTCTTTGGCTAGTTCCTCTGCAAAAGAAAAGCAAAAACACTTGGTGAGAGAGTACAGATTCTTATTACATGACAAGAACTCATTTTCTTTGGGTTTGGGGCCAGGCACTCACTAAGTCTTGCAGATCGGTGTGCTAGAAATGAGAAGAAAATCATGGTGAGAGGGAACAGCTTCCCATCCCATTGCGGTGACCCCAGATACATTCAGATGCAGATGGAGACTTACCCAGCCTTGCATTCTTTTCCTCTGCAAAAGAAAGAGAAAAGCAATGCATGATCAGAGGGGAAAGCTTCTCTTGCCATAGCTCCCATTGGAAGACATGAAGTTCTTTCCGTTGGGGAGGGACACTCACCCCGCTCTGCTTTCAGTTCCGCTGCAAAAGGAAAGTAAAGGCAATGCATGATCAGAGGGGACAGCTTCTCATCATATGCCTGCTCCCATGGCTACGCTCCAAAATTTATTCTTCTAGGAAGTGGCCAAACATAACTTTGCTCCCAAAGGAGAGACCAGACTAATAGTGAGTGAAGTTCATCTGTGAGCATGGCTTGTGCAAGCAGAACAACCAGCACAGAAACTTGTGTAGCTTCCAGTACGATGCCACCAAAAGACAAGTGGAAGTGAATGGGGGCGGGTGGAGGATGTCCCTGTCCCGGAAGCATCAGTGCAGAGCGCAGCAGCCTCGCAGCTTGCTCCCAGTCCGCACTTTGATCCCCGTTCCCTTCAGCTATCCCGGCCATGTCCCATGCTCAGGGCAGCCCCACACTCCTCACTTCTCCATCAGGGTGAGGAGCCAGCCCTGGGCTGCTCTGTCCCAGTTGCCTGTCTTCCCCAGAACATCGCATTTGTGTTGCCGAGGACACTCACCCAGCTCTGCTGCTTGTTCTTCTGAAGAAAAATAAAAAAGAGGGGGAGGGAAAAGAAATGCCTGATGAGAGGAGAGAGCTTTGCATTCTATCGCTGGACCTTATACTCTTTGTTGTGGTGCAGGATACTCACCACGTTCTGTATCCTTCCTCACTGTCAGACAAAAGCAGAAAGAATGCATGATAGAAAGGGACAACTTCCCATCCCACACTGCCCACCAATAGGGCCCAAATTCCTTCATTTTGGGGAGGGACACTCACACAGCTCTGCATTTAGATCCTCTGCAAAAGAAAAGCAAAAACACTTGGTGAGAGAGTACAGATTCTCATTTCATGATGAGAACCCATTTTCTTCGGTTTTGGGGCAGACACTCAGTCTTGCAGATTGGTGTGCTAAAAATGAGAAGAAAATCATGGTGAGAGGGAACAGCTTCCCATCCCATTGCGATGACCCCAAATACATTCAGATGCAGATGGAGACTTACCCAGCCTTGCATTCTTTTCCTCTGCAAAAGAAAGAGAAAAGCAATGCATGATCAGAGGGGAAAGCTTCTCCTGCCATAGCTCCCATTGGAAGACATGAAGTTCTTTCTGTTGGGGAGAGACACTCACCCCGCTCTGCTTTCAGTTCCGCTGCAAAAGGAAAGCAAAGGCAATGCATGATCAGAGGGGACAGCTTCTCGTCCTATGCCTGCTCCCATGTCTACGCCCCCAAATTTATTCTTCTAGGAAGTGGCCAAATGTAACTTTGCTCCCAAAGGAGGGACCAGACTAATAGTGAGTGAAGTTCATCTGTGAGCATGGCTTGTGCAAGCAGAACAACCAGCACAGAAACTTGTGTAGCTTTCAGTACGATGCCACCAAAAGACAACTGGAAGTGAATCGGGACATACAGAGGACATCCCTGTCCTGGAAGCATCAGAGTAGAGCGGGGCAGCCCCGCACCTCGCTCCCCATCCTAACCTTGATCCCCATTCCTTTCAGCCATCCCGGCTGTGTCCCATGCCCAGGGCAGCCCCACACTCCTCACTTCTCCATCAGGGTGAGGGGCCAGCCCTGGGCTGCTCTGTCCCAGCTGCCCACCCTCCCCTGCACATTGCCTTGACATTGCCCTTGGGCCCAAGCTCAAGAACACTCACCCAGCTCTGCAGCTTGTTCCCCTGGAAAAAGAAGCAAAAGCAATATCTGATGAGAGGGGAGAGCTTTCTACTCCATGCCTGAACCCCAAACTGCTTTGTTATGGTGCAGGATACTCACTGAGTTTTGCATCTTTTTTCTCTGCCAAACGAAAGCAAAAACAATGCATGATGGAAAAGGACATCTTGCCTTCTCAACATGCCCACTGGTAGAACCCAAATTCCTTCATTTGAGGGATGGATGGGTACTCACCCCGCTCTTTGGCTAGTTCCTCTGCAAAGGAAAAGCAAAAACACTTGGTGAGAGAGTACAGATTCTCATTACGTGATGAGAGCCCATTTGCTTTGGGTTTGGGGCCAGACACTCACTCAGTGTTGCAGATTGGTGCACTAGAAATGAGAAGAAAATCATGGTGAGAGGGAACAGCTTCCAATCGCATTGCGACACCTCAAATCCCTTCATAGTTTGATGGAGACTTACCAGCCTTTGCACGGTATTCATCTGGAAAAGAAAGAGAAAGAGAAAATCCTTGGAGTGCACTGTCCCAGCTGCCCACTCTCCTCTAAATATCGCCTTGGCCTTGCCCTGGGGCCCAAGCACATGGACACTCACCCAACTCTGCTTCTCGTTCCGCTGGAAAAGTAAAGCAAAAGCAAAGCAGGATAAGAAGGGAGAACTTCCCATCTGACTGATGCTTATGGGAAAACATTGGGTTTACGAATGCAGACTTACCTAACTGTCCAGCTTTTTTAATGGAAAAGGAAAGAGAAGTCAATGTGTGACCAGAAGGCAGTGCTTCACATTCCATGGCTACTCCCATAGCTAGACTCTTAAATATTTTTCTGAGGTGAGTGTGCACAGAGCACCTTCCTCTGATTTTGGGAGGGACTGGACTAACATGGAACAAGACCCAACTTTGAGCAAGGCTCATGCGTGTGGAGCAGTAAGGACAGACACTTGTGCAGCTCTCTGCACCGTGCCACCAAAACACAAGTGGAAGTGAATGGGGACGGGTGGAGGACGTCCCTGTCTGAGAAGCGTCACGGCAGAGCTGGGCAGCCCCGCATCTTGCTCCCTATCCCCACCTGGATCCCCGTTCCTTTCAGACATCCCAGCCGTGTCCTGGGCAGCTCCAGCCCCAGCAATCCCCACTCCCACCCCAGGCTCCAGCTGGTCCTCCAGCACCCCCGAGCCACCAGCACACAAGCCCCCAGAGCCCACCCAGACCAGTGCCTCCCGCAGGGACACCACTTCCCCCAGGGGCTGGGGGCAGGGACTGCAAGGACTCACCCAGCTCTCGCCTCTGTGCCTCTGAAAAGCAAAGGCGGAGGAAGAGGTGGTGAGCAGAGCAGCTTGGTTGCTGGGTGGGAACATGTGCAGGGGGGCTGCGCCTTGCCACCAGCCCCACGCTGCAGCCATGCTCCCTGGCCTCCCACCCAAGACGATCCTAAGGCCTTTGGGATCCCCAGGAGAACATTCCCTTCCTCCTCCTACACACCTCCCTGGGCCAGGGCTCAGCCCCGCTCCAGACCCAGGGGTGTCCCTGCAGAACACCTCCCTCCGCTCCATCCCTGCGCTGCCAGCTTACCTTGCTTTCGAAAGAGATAAACACTGAGGCCAATGGACACAGCCAAAAGCATGAGGACCATCCAGGTCTCGGCATTGTGGAAGAAGGGAGCTGAGAAAAGGCACCAGGACAAGGGCTGCATTTCTATGCCCGCAGGTGGAAGAGCAAGTCCCAGACTTGTCCTGGGCTGGGACAAGTGCAGGGGCCAGGAACACCTCATCCTGACTGTGCCATTTGTACCTGCGATGTGCAGGGATGATTCCCGTTCCTGCTGGAGGCGGCTGTTCCTGACCACGCAGGACAAGGACCCCTCCACGCTCCCGGTCACAATGATGGCGCCTTCGATTTCAAAGAGCCCCTCCTGGTCCTGGGAATGTGTCTGGGAGTCCGAGGGCAGGTGCTGCCCGCGAGCATCCCTCCACAGCAGCTGCGGCAGCGGGTACCAGCCGGCCGATCGACACAGCACCCGGACGCCTCCGGCCTCGTAGTCCCCCAGGAAGAGGTGGGGGTCAGCGCCTGTGGCTGGGGGAAGAGCCCGTGGCTGGGGCTTGACATGGGGAGGGATTCATTTCAATTCAAAGGCCCCATCTACTCCCGTGCCAACACAGCCCTGCCCAGCCACTGCCTCAGGGGCTCAGGGACTGGGCGCTCCACGTACCCAAGTAAACCCCAAACCACCACGGCTGGTGCCAGAACAAGAGAGCACTGCTGCAGAATGCCAATGCCCCCAAATCGTCCAGAAAACCCAGGTGCCAAGGTTCAGCACCTCCAGGCAGTGTCTCTGCACCAAGCTGTGCTGGTTCAAGTAGCCCTGAGAGTTCCAGACATCATCTCAGGTCTCCCCCAGCAGAAAAAGCAAAATCGTTGACATCGAGATGCTCAGAGGTTTCTACCCAGGCACAGTGTTTGTTCCCATGGTTCGCACTGCTGAAGAAGCTGCTCAGCAGCCTGTGCCCAGTGCCCTCAAAGTTTCATGGGGGTAGAGTTCAAAGAGGCCACTGAGACTGAATGAAATCATTTCGTTCTTTCTGAATAAAAAGCCTGCAAGGGGCACAAGTGTGCTCCTTGCTGGACAAGTGCTCACAGAGAGAGGAGAAGAAGCCCCATCAGACTTAACTTTTTGAGAGGCCTTTTAGATGGCAATGAGGATGGGACAGGGTCCTGGGTGGGACTCAGGAACTCAGGGACACCTGCACCATCCCCTGAAAGCCTCACCCCAGCCACTAACCTGACACCTCCAGATGCACCGTTGCTTCATCATAAGCGTCACCATCTCCCACAGTGCAAATGTACACGCCATCATCAGAGGGTCTCAGACCGGAGATTCGCAAGTCCAGGCTTCCAGCAGAGAGACCATCTCTGACCAACTCTGTCCTCCCGACATATGCTTCCATCTGCTCCCCGTACAGGTCCTGTCCATTGTGGTAGTGGTGCACTGTCTCAGAGAACTTGTCCCGGATCCACCTGACCTCCAAGCTGCGAGCATCCCGGCGAGGAGACAAGTGGCAGGGCAGCACGACATCCTGCCCCACGGTGGCAGTGACAGGCTGGCCTGGTCCCTCCGCTCTGAACTGGGCTGGGCAACGGAGAAGGGCACAGGGAGTACGTGATATTTTGCCATCATAAATTTAGGGTCAGTGAGTGACAAAAGGCGTGCTGTGTGTGACTTGGTGCGTGCTGTGTCCGCCTTGTCCTGTTGGATACCAGGGCAACAGGAGAGGGAGAGGGAGGACGTGCAGGAGAAGGAGGGGTGCTGGGAGTGGAAGCCCTCTCTACAGCATTCAGGTAGATTAAGAAGAGCAGATGAGGCAGTGCCCGTATTGCATGAAAGAACCAAAGGGAAAGCGAAACCGAGAGGGGGCCGAGCTGTGGGCTCAGGTTCCCCCTGTCCCACAGCAGCTCCCCTGCCCCATATCATCAAGTCTGTCAGTCCCAGGGGGGAGAGCCCCCAGCAGCCCCACAGGATCCTACCTGAGCCCAGCCGGAGGAGGAGTAGAGTGACGAGGGAAGTCAGGAGGCCCCTGGCATGGCTGGTGAGGCTGGGGTGGCCGCAGCCCCAGGGGAGAACCATCTGTGCTGCAGTGGGAGCAGGAACTGGGGGCAAAAACAAGAGAAGAGAGAGGGGACTGAGGGGCTTCAGGCACTGCAGGCAGATGGGGAAGGAGTCCCCCTAGGCCCGGACACAAAGAGCCACAGCCAGCAGCACCTTGGGCAGGGCGCAGAGCCTGCGCTTATCACGGGCTGGGGGACACAGCAGGCAGCCCCCAGGGGTTCTTCTCCTGAGGAGCCCCACCAACAGAGAGGTCCCTCACCGCACCTAGTCGAGCTGTGGAAAGCACAAGGCTACGCCCAAGTTCCCTAACCTTTGCCCAACTCCTGGCAGCAATAACCCTATGGGAGCAATTTTCCCCCTTTCTTGATGGGAGCAAATGGCTCCAGAGCAGAGAGGGATTGGAGGCTGCAGGGTATGGGGAGCAACTGGGTGCCAAGTCCAGTGCTGCCACAGTTCACTTAACGTTGTGCAGGCAAAGAGCAAGCCCTGCTCCTGGCTCCAATCAAGCAGTCATGGTAGAAGGTCAGCTCACATTGGCATGGATCTTTTTCTAGAGCTTAGGTGGGTAATGAATGTTTACATACTCTGGAAGGGAGGTCTGGCAATGTGGGAGGGCTACAGAGAAAAGGTTTGTCTTTATAAGCAAAATATTTGTACGGCCAAAGCTGACTTCACGTTGAACCTGAACCGTACTGTGATGGGTATTGAAATGGACTTAGAAAAATATTTTAACTCCAAAAGTAGGACCAGAAAAAACATTGGTCTGTTAACTGATGGGGATGGTGTCCTCACAAACAAGGACATTAACAACGCAGAGATGTTTAACGCTTTCTTTGCCTTTGTCTTCAACATTGACAATGGGCACTGGGACCTGAGGTGCCGTGTTTTGGAGTGTCGTGACTGTGGGAATGATAAACTCCCAGCCAACCCTAGATTTTTGTGGGATTTTCTTCTACATGTGGATACAAGACTATAGGGCCATATAGGATTAATCCTAGAGTACTCAGAGAACTGGCAGATGTCACCAGGAAATCTAAATAAATTACTTTTGAAATATCCTTCGGAATCTGGAGAGGTCATAAAATCATAGAATATCCCGAGTTGGAAGGGATCCATAAGGATCATCAAGTCCAACTCCTGGCACCGCACAGGTCTGCCCAAAAGTTTAGACCCTGTGACTAAGTGCACAGTCCAATTGCTTCTTAAATTCAGGCAGGCTTGGTGCAGTGACTGCTTCCCTGGGGAGCCTGTTCCAGTGTGCAACCACCCCCTTCGTGAAGAACCTCTTCCTGTTGTCCAGACTAAACTTCCCCTGCCTCAGCTTAACACCGTTCCCGTGGGTCCTATCACTGGTGTTTACAGAGAATAGATCACCTGCCTGTCCTGCCCCTCGTGAGGAAGTTGCAGACCACGATGAGGTCCCCCCTCAGCTTCCTCTTCTTCAGGCTTGAACATGCCCAGTGCCCTCAGCCGCTCCTCATATGTCTTCCCCTCTAGGCCCTTCACCATCACTGTGGCCCTCCTCTGGACACTCTCCATCAGTTTAATGTCCTTTTTGCACTGTGGTGCCCAGAACTGCACACAGTACTCAAGGTGAGGCCGCACCAGCGCAGAGCAGAGCAGGACAATCACTTCCCTCAACCAACGAGCAATGCCGTGCTCGATGCACCCCAGGACACGGTTGGCCCTCCTGGCTATCAGGGAACACTTCTGGCTCATGTTCAACTTGCTGTCAACCACAACCCCCAGATCCCTCTCTGTGGGGCTGCTCTCCAGCATCTCATCGCCCAGTCTGTATGTATATTCAGGATTACCCCGTCCCAGATGCAGGACCCGGCACTTGCACTTGTTAAATTTCATGCGGTTGGTGATAACCCAGCTCTCCAATCTGTCCAGGTGTCTCTGCAAGGCATTTCCACCCTCAACAGAGTCCACAACTCCTCCAAGTTTGGTGTCTTTGGCAAATTTGCTCAGAATGCCTTCTAGTCCTACATCCAAATTGTTTATAAAATCATTGAAGAGGACTGGCCCTAAAATGGAGCCTTGGGGGACCCCACTAGTGACATTCCACCAGCCTGATGTGGCCCCATTTACCACAACCCTTTGAGCCCTGCCCATTAGCCAATTGCTCACCCATTGTATGATGTTTTTGTTTAGTTGTATGCTGGACATTTTGTCTAGTAGGATTCTATGGGAAACCGTGTCAAAAGCCTTGCTGAAGTCCCAAAAGATCACATCAGCTGGTTTCCCTTGGTCAACTAGATGGGTGATCTTGTCATAAAAGGACACCGAATTTATTATGCAGGACCTACCCCTCATGAACCCATGTTGGCTGGGAACAATTATAGCACTGTCCCCAAGGTCCGCTTCAGTAACTTCAAAAATCATATTCTCCATAATTTTACAAGGCACAGTTCGTACAGGCTGGGTGAGCAGGTGGGGTGCTCTCACCACTCTTTTGCAGCGTTCTTTCCCATCAGTACTTGTAACCTGCTTGCGAAACGCCTGGCCATGGTATCAAACAGGCAGAAAACCATGGTTTCTGCATCTCTTGCAGCTTCTCCAGCCACAGTCATCAATATAGCTACTCAAACGGAGGGCTTGGGGAAACACACTGCCATCCTGGTCTTGGAGAGGCAGGTGACCTGTTCTCTGAAAACACCAGTGATAGGACCCGCAGGAATGGCATTAAGCTGAGGCAGGGGAAAGTTTAGTCTGGACAACAGGAAGAATTTCTTCACCAAGAGAGTGGTTGCACACTGGAACAGGCTCTCCAGGGAAGCAGTCACTGCACCAAGCCTGCCTGAATTTAAGAAGCAATTGGACTGTGCACTTAGTCACAGGGTCTAAACTTCTGGGCAGACCTGTGCGGTGCCAGGAGTTGGACTTGATGATTCTTATGGGTCCCTTCCAACTCGGGATATTCAATTATTCTATGATGTTATGAAATTGGCTGGAAAGCGGTAAAGATGAAATGGATCTAGGGGTTTTGCTCAGCGCCCACCTGAGGATCTAGGGGTTTTGCTCAACGCCCACCTGAACATGAGCCAGCAGTGTGCCCAAGTGGCCAAGAATGCCAATGACATCCTGGCCTGTATCAGACATAGCATGACCAGTAGGACCAGAGAGGTCATTGTCCCCCTCTACATTGCCCTGGAGAGGCTGAACCTGGAGAACTGTGTTCAATTTTGGGCCCCTCACTACAAGAAGAGCATCAAGACCCTGCAGTGTGTCCAGAGAAGGGCTACAAAACTGGTGAAGGGCCTGGAACAAAATTCCAACAAGGGGCGCCTGAGGGAACTAGGGTCTTTTAGTCCGGAGACAGCTCAGAGGAGACCTTCTGGCTCTCTACAACTACCTGAAAGGAAGCTGTGGGAGCTGGGGGCAGATAACTAGCAATAGAACAAGAGGGAGTGGCCTCAAGTTGTGCCGGGGGAGGTTCAGGCTGGAAATGTGGAGAAATTTATTCTCAGAAAGAGTGGTTTGGCATTAGAATGGGTTGCCCAGGGAAGTGATTGAGTCACCATCAGTGGAGGTCTTTAAAAGACATTTAGATGTAGAGCTTAGTGATATGGTTTAGTGGAGGACTTTTTAGTGTTAGGTCAGAGGTTGGACTCAATGATCTAGAGGTCTCTTCCAACCTAGAAATTCTGTGATTCTGTGATTCCTCCTAGCTTTGACTAACAGGACCAACACAAAGGGGACAGTCTGCTGCAAGATGCCTTCGCAGGCAGCAAAGCTTCAGGACAAAAAGCATCCAGAAAATGCCACTGCCAGACTCCATCTTCCTGTGCAAAACTATTTGACACAGTCCTGCTGCTGCTGCACGTTAATGTGCTCCAGAGGAGGTAACAAAGAGCCCCCTCAGGCTTCTCATGCTCAGCACCAGGCACAGAGAACAGATCAACCCCAACCTTGGAGGCAAAGATGGCCTGCACTGGCCAGCAGCACACGGTGACCACATCCCTTGCCCTGGGGTCTGCAAGCAATGCAAGCAGTGCCAGCAGAGGGGAGAGGAGCATGGAGAGCTGCTGCAGACCCTGTGCTGCCCGCTGGGGCTCAGGGGCAGGGTAAGACCTGCGAATGCCAGCAGGGCTTGTGCCCCAGCAAAGGAACTGTGTGCAGGGCAGAGCCCAAAGCACCACAGCTCCCCAAGCTCCACTTTGTTTGAGGATCCCACAGACCCAGTCCTTTCCTGTGCTTTTCCCCATGCTTCATGGCACGGATTCCACAGCATCCTGCCTCCCCCAAGCCCTCCCACAGCATCCAACTCAGAAAGCATCCCAGCCCTGCAGCATCCTGGTCCCAGAGCATCCAACGACAAGAACATCTTCGCTGCCCCCCTTTGTAGCCATGCACCGGCTAAAATCCAGCTTCCACTGGACTTTTCTGCCCTGCCACTTCAAGTTTCCTGTTCTTATGGGGGTATGCAGCTTCCTTATATGAAGATTTAAAATTTTTCACACGCTGTGATTTTCCATGTTCAGAAGTTGATTTATTCATTTACAAGGAGTATTACTAATTCTTTTACATCTAAATCCCTGCTATATGCTTCATGCTTTCACACTCAAAGCCAAATTCATCACTGGAGTTAGAAACAGGGTTCCCAAAAACGAAGTGAAAAGGCTGCCTGAAGTCAGTACCCCCCACCGTCTGCCACAGGTCTCAGTGTGTTGTCCCTCAGGCACAGTTGGGCATCCGTCCCCAGCCAGAACCAGGGGCGCATGCCCTCCCCTTTCAGGAAGACATCTGTGAAAGTGAAGATCTTGACCCGATTTTCAGGGTTTATAAAAGACACCTGCCCCTGGGTACAGTCCAGACAGACCCAGAGCCTCGTGGGAACAGGGGACAGGGACAAGTGGGTGGGAGGAGATGTGAGAGACGTGAGCTGCGCCTCATTGTACTGCACAGCCCAGATCCCTTCTTCAGGGCTCATGTTGATCTTCCCCTTCCTCTTCACCGATGCCCTGGCCACCCCCACAGCCAAACTTGAATACGTTCCCTTCTCCCCCTCCACCTCCACCTCCCAGCAGTGCCTCCCCTCTCTGAACTCCTCACGGCCCAGAACGCAGCAACTAGTGTCAAATCTCTCCGGGGCTTTGGGCACCTGCTGCCGTTCAGTTTCTCGTCTCACACTGCAGTTGTCCTGAGACAGGACAAGCATGGGATGAGCCGTGCGTGGATCCAGGGTCACCTTCACTGCAGGGACAGAAGGAGCCAGGCCATCAGGGGCAGAGCTCAGCCCTGGGCAGGCTTTCCCCAGCTCGGGGCCAGGAGCTGCCCCACGGGGCAGGAGATGAGGCACCTCTTGGCTCCTGAACATGGCCCAGCAAGGGCAGTGGAATCACCGCAAAGGGCAACCCAGTGCACACCTACCTCTATTATGAGACAGCAGAAAATGTCTCCACGCTGGAAGGAGAGGTGAGAGCTGGTCACAGCCCATGGCTGGTGCCCAGTGGTTGTGGGTTTTGTGAGGAGCCAGCCCTGGGCTGCTCTGTCCCAGCTGCCCACCCTCCCCTGCACATTGCCTTGACATTGCCCTTGGGCTCAAGCTCAGGAACACTCACCCTGCTCTGCAGCTTGTTCCCCTGGAAAAGAAAGCAAATGCAATGTCTGATGAGAGGGGAGAGCTTCTCACCCCATGCCTGAACCCCAAACTGCTTTGTTATGGTGCAGGATACTCACTGAGCTTTGCATCTTTTTTCTCTGCCAAACAAAAGCAAAAAGAAAGCATGATGGAAAAGGATATCTTGCCTTCTCAAAATGCCCACTGGTAAAACCCAAAGGCCTTCACTTGGGGGAGGGATGGGCACTCACCCAGCTCTGTGGCTAGTTCCTCTGCAAAAGAAAAGCAAAAATACTTGGTGAGAGAGTACAGATTCTCATTACAGGACAAGAACTCATTTTCTTTGGGTTTGGGGCCAGACACTCACGCTGTCTTGAAGATTGGTGCTCTAGAAATGAGAAGAAAATCAATGTGAGAGGGAACAGCTTCCCATCCCATTGTGATGAACCCAAATACATTCAGATGCTGATGGAGACTTACCCAGCCTTACATTCTTTTCCTCTGCAAAAGAAAGAGAAAAGCAATGCATGATCAGAGGGGACAGCTTCTCCTGCCATAGCTCCCATTGGAAGACATGAAGTTCTTTCCATTGGGGAGGGACACTCACCCAGCTCTGAAGACAGTTCCGCTGCAAAAGGAAAGCAAAGGCAATGCATGATTAGAGGGGACAACTTCTCATCCCATGGCTGCTTCCACGGGAAGACCCCAAGTTCCTTCATTTTGGGGAGGGACACTCACCCAGCCGTTTATCTTTTTGTGCTGGAAAAGAAAGGAAAAAACAATGCATGATCAGAGGGGACGGCTTCTCGTCATATGCCTGCTAAAATGGCTATGCCCCCAAATATATTCTTCTAGGAAGTGGCCAAATATAACTTTGCTCCCAAAGGAGGGACCAGACTAATAATGAGTGAAGTTCATCTGGGAGCATGGCTTGTGCAAGCAGAACAACCAGCACAAACAATTGTGCTGCTTTCAGTACGATGCCACCAAAAGAGAGGTGGAAGTGAATGGGGATGGGTGGAGGACATCCCTGTCCCGGAAGCATCAGTGCCAAGCGGGGCAGCCCTGAAGCTCACACTCGTCCCCATCGTGATCCCCATTCCTTTCAGCCACCCCGGCCGTGTCTTGTCCCCAGGGCAGCCCCACTTCCCCATCAGGGTGAGGGGCCCAGCCAGGGCTGCTCTGTCCCAGTAGCCTACCCTCCCCTGAACATCGCCTTTGTGTTGCCGAGGACTCTCACCCAGCTCTGCTGCTTGTTCCTCTGAAGAAAACAAAAGAAGAGGGGGAGAGAAAAGAAATGTATGATGAGAGGGGAGATCTTCTCATTCCATCAATGGACTCCATACCGCTTTGTAGTGGTGCAGGATACTCACTGAGTTCTTTATCCTTCCTCACTGTCAAACAAAAGCAAAAAGAATGCATGATAGAAAGGGACAACTTCCCATCTCACATTGCCCACCAATAGGGCCCACATTCCTTCATTTTGGGGAGGGACACTCACCCAGCTCTGCAGTTAGGTCCTCTGCATAAGAAAAGCAAAAATACTTGGTGAGAGAGTACAGATTCTCATTACATGATGAGAACCCATTTTCTTTGGGTTCAGGGACAGAGACTCACTCAGTCTTGCAGATTGCTGCACTGCAAATGAGAAGAGAATTGGCATGCTGAGAGGGAACAGCTTCTCATCACATTGCAACACCTCAAATCCCTTCAGAGTTTGATGGAGACTTACCAGCCTTTGCACGGTACTCATCTGGAAAAGAAAGAGAAAATCCTTGGAGTGCTCTGTCCCAGCTGCCCACCCTCCCCTAAATATCACCTTGGCCTTGTCCTGGGGCCCAAGCACATTGACACTCACCCAGCAGTGCAGCTTGTTCCTCTGAAAAAGAAAGAAAGTAATGCATGATCAGAGGGCAGTGTTGCTCAGCCCATGTTAGATCATGAACACATCCAATGACTGGGAAAATACTGCCTTGCTCCAAGTGGGACCAAACAGTCATTTTGGCCCAGCTTTGTACAAGGCTCTCGTAGATGGAACTGTAAGGACAGACTCTTGGGCAGCTTTCTGCACCGTGCCCAAGCTCAGGGATACTCACCCAGTTTGGCAGCCAGTTCCACTGGAAACGAAAGAGAAAAGCAGTTCATGAGGAGGAAGGAGAGATTCTTTGACCCTTTGAGCCCTGCAGCTCGCTCCCCGTCCCCACCTTGATCCCCGTTCCTTTCAGACATCCCGGCCGTGTCCCGTGCCCAGGGCAGCCCCAGCCCCAGCACTCCCCACTCCCACCCCAGGCTCCAGATGCTCCTCCAGCACCCCCGAGCCACCAGCACACAAGCCCCCAGAGCCCACCCAGACCAGGCCCTCCCGCAGGGACACCACTTCTCCAGGGACTGGGGGCAGGGACTGCAAGGACTCACCCAGCTCTCGCCTCTGTGCCGCTGAAAAGCAAAGGCGGAGGAAGAGGTGGTGAGCAGAGCAGCTTGGTTGCTGGGTGGGAACATGTGCAGGGGGGCTGCGCCTTGCCACCAGCCCCACGCTGCAGCCATGCTCCCTGGCCTCCCACCCAAGACGATCCTAAGGCCTTTGGCATCCCCAGGAGAACATTCCCTTCCTCCTCCTATGCACCTCCCTGGGCCAGGGCTCAGCCCCGCTCCAGATCCAGGGGTGTCCCTGCGGAACACCTCCCCACGCTCCATCCCTGCGCTGCCAGCTTACCTTGCTTTCGATAGAGATAAACACCAAAGCAAATGGTTGCAGCTGATACCACGAGGACCAGAGCCTCCTTGTTGGGCCTGCTTTTTTCGAAGAAGGGAGCTGTCAAAAGGCACCAAGAAAAGGACTGTATTTCCATGCCCGGAGGTGGAAAAGCAAGACTCAGACTTCACCCGGCCTGGGGCCAGGAACACCTCACGCTGGCTGTGCCATTTGTACCTGCGATATGCAGGGATGATGCCCACTCCTTCAGGAAGCGGCTGCTCCTGACCACGCAGGACAAGGACAAGGGCCACTCCACAGTCCAGGTCATGATGATGGTGCCTTGGATTTCATAGAATCTTAGAATCACACAATAATATATTGTCTTGGGCTGGAACAGACCTCAAGGACCATCTAGTTACAGCCCCCCACCTAGTTACACCCCAATGAGGTCACCCTGGAGCCTTCGCTTCTGTAGGCTGAACATCCCCAGCTCTCACAGTCTTTCTTTGTAGGAGAGATGCTCCAGCCTCTTGATCATCTTCATGGCCCTCCCCTGAACCTGTTCTAAGAGCTCAACATCCTGCTTGTGCTGGGGGCTCCAGACCTGGACACAATACTCCAGGTGAGGCCTCATGAGAGCAGAGCAGAGGGGGCCAATCCCCTCCCTCGAGCTGCTCATATTCCTCCGTTGATGCAACCCAGGATGCAGTTGGCTTTCTGGGCTGGAAACACACACTGCCAGCTCATGTCGAGCTTTTTATTCATCAGGACCCCACGTCCTTCTCTGCAGAGCTGCTCTCAATGAGTTCCTCACCTAGTCTGTACTCATGTCTGGGATTGCCTCAGCCCAGGTGCAGCAACTTGCACTTGGCCTTGTTGAACCTCATTTGGTTCATATAGGCCCACTTCTCAAGCTTATCCAGGACCTTTTGGATGACATCCCTTCCTTCCATAGTATCCACTGCACCACTCAGCTTGGTGTCATCTGCAAGACACATTTCATAGAGTCCCTCCTGGTCCTGGGAATGTGTCTGGGAGACCGAGGGCAGGTGCTGCCCGCAAGCATCCCTCCACAGCAGCTGCGGCAGCGGGTACCAGCCGGCCGATTGACACAGCACCCAGACACCTCCGGCCTCGTAGCCCCCCAGGGAGAGGTGGGGGTCAGCACCTGTGGCTGGGGGAAGAGTGCGTGGCTGGGGCTTGACTTGGGGAGGGATTCTTTTGAAGGCAAAGACCCCATCTGCTCCCGTGCCAACACAGCCCAGCCCAACCATAGCCCCAGGGGCTCTGAGACCGGGCACTTCAGGCAACCATCCTCATCCCAAAACTACTCCGGTTGGTGCTGGAACCAGAAAACAGGGCTGCACAATGCCAGTGGCCCCAAATCGTCCAGAAAACCCAGGTGCCGAGATTCAGCGCCTCCAGGCAGCTTCTCTGCACCAAGCTGTGCTGGTTCAAGAAGCCCCGAGACTTCCAGACAATGTCTCAGGTCTCCCCCAGCATGGAGAGTAAAATCAAGCAGAGGTCCAGAAGCTCAGAGGCCTCTTCCCTGCTCCAGGCATTTCATTTGGTCCCATGGTTGACACAACTGAAGGAGCTGCTCAGCAGCCTGTGCCCAGTGCCTTCAGAACATCATGGGGATGGAGTTCAAAGAAGCCACTGAAACTGAATAAAACCATATGTCCATGCCACTCTTTCTCCATAAAAATCTGCAAAGTTACAGGTGTGCTCCTCGCCTGACAAGTGCTCACATACTGAGGAGGTGAAGACATATAAGACTCAACTCTTTGAAAGGCCTCATCCATGACCATGAGAATGGGCAGAGGCTTGTGCAGACACACAAACCCAGTGACACCTATACCATCTGCTTGAAGCATCACCCCAGCCACTTATCTGACACCTCCAGATCCACTGTAGCTTCATCATAAGCATCAGCATTTTGTATGATGCACACATACTGGCCATCATTAGAGGGTCTCAGCCCCGTGACTCGTAATTCCAGGCTTCCAGCAGAGAGACCATCTCTGGCCAGCTCTGTCCTCCCGGCATATGCCCCCATCTGCTCCCCGTACAGGTCCTCTCTATTGCGGTAGTGGTGCACTGTCTCAGAGAACTTGTCCCGGATCCACCTGACCTCCAAGCTGCGAGCATCGCGTTGAGGGGACAAGTGGCAGGGCAGCACGACATCCTGCCCCACGGTGGCAGTGACAGAGTACCCTGGTCCCTCCACTCTGAGCTGGGCTGGGCAATGGAGAAGGGCACAGAGAAGTGGTGAGATTTTGCCATTGTAAATGTAGGGACAATGAGTGACAAAGGGCGAGCTGTGCATGAGATGGTGCATGCTGTGTCCTCCATGTCCCATGGGAAATCACCAGGGAAACGAGAGGATGTGCAGGAGAAGGAGGTGTGCTGGGAGTGGGAGTCCTCTCTGCAACATTCAGGCAGGAGAAGAAGAGCCAAAAAGGCAACCGAGGCAGTGCCCATATTGTGTGAAAGAACGAAAGTGAAAGTGAAAACCAGACAGGGAAAGAAGTGGGCTCGGGTCACCCCTGCCCCATGGCTGCTCCCCTACTCCATGGCAGCACATATCCCAGCCCCCAGCAGCCCCGCAGGATCCTACCTGAGCCCAGCCGAAGGAGGAGCAAAGTGATGAGGGAGGTCAGGAGTCCCCTGGCATGGCGGCTGAGGCTGGTGAGGCTGCAGCCCTAGGGAAGCCCCGTGTGTGCTGCAGCAGGAGCAGGAGCTGGGGGCAAAAACAAAAGAAGACAGAGGGGACCGAGTGGCTGCAGGCACCACAGGCAGATGGGGAAGGAGTCCCCCTAGGCCCGGGCACAAATAGCCACAGCCAGCAGCACCTTGGGCAGGGTGCAGAGCCTGCGCTTTTATCACGGGCTGGGGGACACAGCAGGCAGCCCCCAGGGGTTCTTCTCCAAAGGAGCCCCACCAAGATAGACGTCCCTCACGGCACCCAGCAGAGCTGCAGAAAGAACAAGGCTACGCCCAACTTTCCTAACCTTTGCCCAACTCCTGGCAGCAGTAACCCTCTGGGAGCAATTTTCCCTCTAGTTGATTGGAGCAAATGGCTCCAGAGCAGAGAGGGATTGGAGGCTGCAGGGTATGGGGAGCAACTGGGTGCCAAGTCCAGTGCTGCCACAGTTTACTTAACGTTGTGTGGCCAAAGAGCAAGCCCTGCTCCTGGCTCCAGTTAAGTAGTCACGGTAGAAGGTCAGCTCACATTGGCTGGGATCATTTCTAGAGCATAGGTGGATAATGAATCTCTACATCCTCTGGAAGGGAGGTCAGGCAATGTGGGAGGGCTACAGAGAAAAGGTTTGTCTTTATAAGCAAAATATTTGTACGGCCAAAGCTGACTTCACGTTGAACCTGAACCGTACTGTGATGGGTATTGAAATGGACTTAGAAAAATATTTTAACTCCAAAAGTAGGACCAGAAAAAACATTGGTCTGTTAACTGATGGGGATGGTGTCCTCACAAACAAGGACATTAACAACGCAGAGATGTTTAACGCTTTCTTTGCCTTTGTCTTCAACATTGACAATGGGCACTGGGACCTGAGGTGCCATGTGCTGGAGTGTCGTGACTGTGGGAATGATAAACTCCCAGCCAACCCTAGATTTTTGTGGGATTTTCTTCTACATGCGGATACAAGACTATAGGGCCATATAGGATTAATCGTACAGTACTCAGAGAACTGGCAGATGTCATCAGGAAATCTAAATAAATTACTTTTGAAATATCCTTCGGAATCTGGAGAGGTCATAAAATCATAGAATATCCCGAGTTGGAAGGGATCCATAAGGATCATCAAGTCCAACTCCTGGCACCGCACAGGTCTGCCCAAAAGTTTAGACCCTGTGACTAAGTGCACAGTCCAATTGCTTCTTAAATTCAGGCAGGCTTGGTGCAGTGACTGCTTCCCTGGGGAGCCTGTTCCAGTGTGCAACCACCCCCTTCATGAAGAACCTCTTCCTGTTGTCCAGACTAAACTTCCCCTGCCTCAGCTTAACACCGTTCCCGTGGGTCCTATCACTGGTGTTTACAGAGAATAGATCACCCGCCTGTCCTGCCCCTCGTGAGGAAGTTGCAGACCACGATGAGGTCCCCCCTCAGCTTCCTCTTCTTCAGGCTTGAACATGCCCAGTGCCCTCAGCCGCTCCTCATATGTCTTCCCCTCTAGGCCCTTCACCATCACTGTGGCCCTCCTCTGGACACTCTCCATCAGTTTAATGTCCTTTTTGCACTGTGGTGCCCAGAACTGCACACAGTACTCAAGGTGAGGCCGCACCAGCACAGAGCAGAGCAGGACAATCACTTCCCTCAACTGACTAGCAATGCCGTGCTCGATGCACCCCAGGATACGGTTGGCCCTCCTGGCTATCAGGGCACACTTCTGGCTCATGTTCAACTTGCTGTCAACCACAACCCCCAGATCCCTCTCCGTGTGGCTGCTCTCCAGCATCTCATCGCCCAGTCTGTATGTATATTCAGGATTACCCCGTCCCAGATGCAGGACCCGGCACTTGCACTTGTTAAATTTCATGCGGTTGGTGATAACCCAGCTCTCCAATCTGTCCAGGTGTCTCTGCAAGGCATTTCCACCCTCAACAGAGTCCACAACTCCTCCAAGTTTGGTGTCTTTGGCAAATTTGCTCAGAATGCCTTCTAGTCCTACATCCAAATTGTTTAAAAAATCATTGAAGAGGACTGGCCCTAAAATGGAGCCTTGGGGGACCCCACTAGTGACATTCCACCAGTCTCATGTGGCCTCATTTACCACAACCCTTTGAGCCCTGCCCATTAGCCAATTGCTTACCCATTGTATGATGTTTTTGTTTAGTTGTATGCTGGACATTTTGTCTAGTAGGATTCTATGGGAAACCGTGTCAAAAGCCTTGCTGAAGTCCCAAAAGATCACATCAGCTGGTTTCCCTTGGTCAACTAGATGGGTGATCTTGTCATAAAAGGACACCGAATTTATTAGGCAGGACCAACCCCTCATGAACCCATGTTGGCTGCGAACAATTATAGCACTGTCCCCAAGGTCCGCTTCAGTAACTTCAAAAATCATATTCTCCATAATTTTACAAGGCACAGTTCGTACAGGCTGGGCGAGCAGGTGGGGCGCTCTTACTGCTCTTTTGCAGCGTTCTTTCCCATCAGTACTTGTAACCTGCTTGCAAAATGCCTGGCCATGGTATCAATCAGGCAGAAAACCATGGTTTCTGCATCTCTTGCAGCCTATCCAGCCACAGTCACCGATGTAGCTACTCAAACGGAGGGCTTGGGGAAATACACTGCCATCCAGGTCTTGGAGAGGCAGGTGACCTGTTCTCTGAAAACACCAGTGATAGGACCCGCAGGAATGGCATTAAGCTGAGGCAGGGGAAGTTTAGTCTGGACAACAGGAAGAATTTCTTCACCAAGAGAGTGGTTGCACACTGGAACAGGCTCCCCAGGGAAGCAGTCACTGCACCAAGCCTGCCTGAATTTAAGAAGCAATTGGACTGTGCACTTAGTCACAGGGTCTAAACTTCTGGGCAGACCTGTGTGGTGCCAGGAGTTGGACTTGATGATCCTTATGGGTCCCTTCCAACTCGGGATATTCAATTATTCTATGATGTTATGAAATTGGCTGGAAAGCTGTGCAAATGAAATGGATCTGGGGGTTTTGCTCAATGCTCACTTAAACATGAGCCAGCAGTGTGCCCAATGGCCAAGAAGGCCAACAACATCCTGGCCTATATCAGACATAGCATGGCCAGTAGGACCAGAGAGGTGATTGTCCCCCTTTACATTGCCCTGGAGAGGCTGCACCTCAAGCACTGTGTTCAATTTTGGGCCTCTCACTACAAGAAGAGCATCAAGGCCCTGCACTGTGTCCAGAGAAGGGCTACAAAACTGGTGAAGGGCCTGGAACACAAGTCCGACAAGGGGCGCCTGAGGGAACTGGGGTCTTTTAGTCCGGAGACAGCTCAGAGGAGACCTTCTGGCTCTCTACAACTACCTGAAAGGAAGCTGGGGGAGCTGGGGGCAGATAACTAGCAATAGAACAAGAGGGAGTGGCCTCAAGTTGTGCCGGGGGAGGTTCAGGCTGGAAATGTGGAGAAATTTGTTCTCAGAAAGAGTGGTTTGGCATTGGAAGGGGTTGCCAAGGGAAGTGGTTGAGTCACCATCTGTGGAGGTCTTTAAAAGAAGTTTAGATGTAGAGCTTAGTGATATGGTTAGTGGAGGACTTTTTAGTGTTAGGTCAGAGGTTGGACTCAATGATCTAGAGGTCTCTTCCAACCTAGAAATTCTGTGATTCTGTGATTCCTCCTAGCTTTGATTAACAGGACCAAGACCAAGGAGACGGTCTGCTGCAAGACGCCTTCCCAGGCAGCAAGGCCTCAGGACAGAAAGCACCCAAGAAATACCACTGCCAGACTCCATCTTCCTCTGCAAAAATTTATTTGACACAGTCCTGCTGCTGGGCCTTGATGTGCTCCAAAGGAGGGAACACAGAACCCCCTCAGGCTGCTCATGCTCAGCACCAGGCACAGAGCAAGGATCAACCTCAACCTTGGAGGCAAAGTTGGCCTGCAATGGCCCGCAACACACGGTGACCACATCCCTTGCCCTGGGGTCTGCAAGCAGTGCAAGCAGAGGGGAGCGGAGTGTGGAGAGCTGCTGCAGCCCCTGTGCTGCCTGCTGGGCTCAGAGGCAGGGTGAGACCCGTGGGTGCCAGCAGGGCTTGTGCCTCAGCACAGGAGCTGTGTGCAGGGCAAAGCCCAAAGAAACAAAGCTCCCCGAGCTCCAGTTTGTTCGAGATTCCCACAGACCCAGTCCTTTCCTGTGCTTTCCCTGTGCTTCGTGGGATGGATTCCACAGCATCCTGCCTCCCCCAAGCCCTCCTACAGCATCCAACTCAGAAAGCATCCCAGCCCTGCAGCATCCTGGCCCCAGAGCTCCCAACCACGAGAACATCTTTGCTGCCCCCCACTGTAGCCATGCTCCGGCTCAAATCCAGCTTCCACTGGACTTTTCTGCCCTGCCACTTCAAGTTTCCTGCTCTTTTGGGGTATGCAGCTTCCTTCAATAATGATTTAAAATATTCACACGCTGGGATTTTCCATGTCCAGAAGTTGATTTATTCATTTACAAGGAGTATTACTAATTCTTTTACATCTAAATTCCTGCTATATACTTCATGCTTTCACACTCAAAGCCAAATTCATCACTGGAGTTAGAAACATGTTTCCCAAAAACGAAGTAAAAGGGCTGCCTGAAGTCAGTACCCCCACCATCAGCCACAGGTCTCAGCATGCAGGGAGAAACACAGGGCAGCCCCTGGCCCCACTGCCTCTCATTCCTGCACTGCTCCTGCACGATGAAGGAGAGGTGATGAAGGAGTGCCTGGAGAAGAGCAGGAGCCCCCCAAGGGAGGGGACAGGGTCTACAGGGTGTTGTCCCTCAGGCACAGCTGGGCATTCGTCCCCAGCCAGAACCAGGGGCGCATGCCCTCCCCGTTCAGGAAGACATCTGTGAAAGTGAAGATCTTGACCCGATTGTCATGGTTTATAAAAGACACCTGCCCCTGGGTACAGTCCAGACAGACCCAGAGCCTTGTGGGAACAGGGGACAGGGACAAGTGGGTGGGAGGAGTTGTGAGAGACGTGAGCTGCCCCTCATTGTACTGCACAGCCCAGATCCCTTCTTCAGGGCTCATGCTGATCTCCCCCTTCCTCTTCACCGATGCCCTGGCCACCCCCACAGCCAAACTTGAACACGTTCCCTTCTCCCCCTCCACCACCACCTCCCAGCAGTGCCTCCCCTCTCTGAACTCCTCACGGCCCAGAACGCAGCAACTAGTGTCAAATCTCTCCGGGGCTTTGGGCACCTGCTGCCGTTCAGTTTCTCGTCTCACACTGCAGTTGTCCTGAGACAGGACAAGCATGGGATGAGCCGTGCGTGGATCCAGGGTCACCTTCACTGCAGGGACAGAAGGAGCCAGGCCATCAGGGGCAGAGCTCAGCCCTGGGCAGGCTTTCCCCAGCTCGGGGCCAGGAGCTGCCCCACGGGGCAGGAGATGGGGCACCTCTTGCCTCCTGAACATGGCCCAGCAAGGGCAGTGGAAGCACCGCAGAGGGCAACCCAGTGCACACCTACCTCTATTATGAGACAGCAGAAAATGTCTCCATGCTGGAGGGAAAGGGGAGAGCTGGTCACAGTCCATGGCTGGTGCCAAGTGGGTGTGGGCAGGGTGAGGGGCCAGCCCTGGGCTGTTCTGTCCCAGCTGCCCACCCTCCCCTGCACATTGCCTTGACATTGCCCTTGGGCTCAAGCTCAAGAACACTCACCCAGCTCTGCAGCTTGTTCCTCTGGAAAAGAAAGCAAAAGCAATGTCTGATGAGAGGGGAGCGCTTCTCACCCCATGCCTGAACCCCAAACTGCTTCATTATGGTGCAGGAAACTCACCAAGCTTTGCATCTTTTTTCTCTGCCAAACAAAAGCAAAAAGAAAGCATGATGGAAAAGGACATCTTGCCTTCTCAACATGCCCACTGATAGAACCCAAATTCCTTCATTTGAGGGATGGATGGGTACTCACCCCGCTCTTTGGCTAGTTCCTCTGCAAAAGAAAAGCAAAAACACTTGGTGAGAGAGTACAGATTCTCATTACATGACAAGAACTCATTTTCTTTGGGTTTGGGGCCAGACACTCATGCAGTCTTGCAGACTGGTGTGCTAGAAATGAGAAGAAAATCATGGTGAGATGGAGCAGCTTCCCATCCCATTGCGATGACCCCGAATTCTTTCAGATACTGATGGAGACTTACCCAGCCTTGCATTCTTTTCCTCTGCAAAAGAAAGAGAAAAGCAATGCATGATCAGAGGGGACAGCTTCTCCTCCCATAGCTCCCATTGGAAGACATGAAGTTCTTTCCATTGGGGAGGGACACTCACCCAGCTCTGAAGACAGTTCCGCTGCAAAAGGAAAGCAAAGGCAATGCATGATTAGAGGGGACAACTTCTCATCCCATGGCTGCTTCCACGGGAAGACCCCAAGTTCCTTCTTTTTGGGGAGGGACACTCACCCAGCCTTTTATCTTTTTGGTCTGGAAAGGAAAGGCAAAAACAATGCATGATCAGAGGGGACAGCTTCTCATCATATGCCTTCCCCCAAGGCTACGCCCCCAAATTTATTCTTCTAGGAAGTGGCCAAATGTGACTTTGCTCCCAAAGGTGGGACCAGACTAATCGTGAGTGAAGTTCATCTGTGAGCATGGCTTGTGCAAGCAGAACAACCAGCACACAGAAACTTGTGAAGCTTTCTGTACGATACCACCAAAAGACAAGTGGAAATGAATGGGGATGGGTGGAGGACATCCCTGTCCTGGAAGCGTCAGTGCAAAGCGGGGCAGCCCCGCAGCTCACTCCCCATCCCGACCTTGATCCCCGTTCCCTTCAGCCATCCCAGCAATGTCCCATCCCCAAGGCAGCCCCGCACTCCCCACTCCCCCATCAGGGTGAGGGGCCCGCCAGGGCTGCTCTGTCCCAGTTGCCCACCCTCCCCTGAACATCGCCTTCGTGTTGCCGAGGACACTCACCCAGCTCTGCTGCTTGTTTCTCTGAAGAAAAGAAAAAAAGAGGGGGAGAGGAAAGAAATGTCTGATGTGAGGGCAGAGCTTCTCATTCCATCGCAGGACCCTATAGTGTTTGTTGTGGTGCAGGATACTCACCGAGTTCTTTATTCTTCCTCACTGTCAAACAAAAGCAAAAAGAATGCATGATAGAAAGGGACAACTTCCCATCCCACACTGCTCACCAATAGGGCCTAAATTACTTCATTTTGGGGAGGGACACTCACCCAGCTCTGCATTTAGCTCCTCTGCATAAGAAAAGCAAAAATACTTGGTGAGAGAGTACAGATTCTCATTACATGATGAGAACCCATTTTCTTTGGGTTCAGGGACAAAGACTCACTCAGTCTTGCAGATTGCTGCACTGCAAATGAGAAGAAAAATGGCATTCTGAGAGGGAGCAGCTTCTCATCACATTGCTACACCTCAAATCCCTTAAGATTTTAAGGGACACTTACCATCCTTTGCACGGTATTCATCTGGAAAAGAAAGAGAAAATCCTTGGAGTGCTCTGTCCCAGCTGCCCACCCTCCCCTAAATAGCACCTTGGCCTTGCCCTGGGGCCCAAGCACATGGACACTCACCCTCCACTGCTCCTTGATCCGCTGGAAGAGGAAAGCAAAAGCAAAGCAGGATAAGAAGGGAGAACTTCCCATCTGACGGATGCTTATGGGAAAACATTGGGTTTACGAATGCAGACTTACCTAACTTTCCAGCTTTTTTAATGGAAAAGAAAAAAAAAAGTCAATATGTGCCCAGAAGGCAGTGCTTCACATTCCATGGCTACTCCCATAACTAGACCCTTAAATATTTTTCTGAGGTGAGTGTGCACAGAGCACCTTCCTCCAAGTTTGGGAGGAACCAGACTAACAGGGAGCAAGGACCACGTTTGAGCAATGCTTGTGCACGTGGCACAGTAAGGACAGACACTTGTGCAGCTCTCTGCACTGTGCCACCAAAACACAAGGGGAAGTGAATGTGGACATGGGGAGGATGTCCCTGTCCCAGAAGCATCAGTGCAGAGCGGGGCAGCCCTGCAGCTCGCTCCCCGTCCCCACCTTGATCCCCGTTATTTTCAGTCATCCTGGACGTGTCCCGTGCCCAGGGCAGCCCCAGCCCCAGCACTCCCCACTCCCACCCCAGGCTACAGCTGCTCCTCCAGCACCCCCAAGCCACCAGCACACAAGCCCCCAGAGCCCACCCGCAGGGACACCACTTCCGCAGGGGCTGGGGGCAGGGACTGCAAGGACTCACCCAGCTCTCGTCTCTGTGCCGCTGAAAAGCAAAGGCGGAGGAAGAGGTGGTGAGCAGAGCAGCTTGGTTGCTGGGTGGGAACATGTGCAGGGGGGCTGCGCCTTGCCACCAGCCCCACGCTGCAGCCATGCTCTCTGGCCTCCCACCCAAGGCCCCTTGCCTTCTCCCCTGCCTTCGTTGCCCAAGGCAGAGGCCCAAGACGATCCTAAGGCCTTTGGGATCCCCAGGAGAACATTCCCTTCCTCCCCCTACGCCCCTCCCTGGGCCAGGGCTCAGCCCCGCTCCACACCCAGGGGGGTCCCTGCAGAACACCTCCCTCAACTCCATCCCTGCGCTGCCAGCTTACCTTGCTTTCGAAACAGATAAACACTGAGGCCAATGGACACCACAAAAAGCACGAGGACCAGAGCCAGAGCCACCTTCCAGGGCTGGGCGTTGTGGAAGAAGGGAGCTGAGAAAAGGCACCAGGAAAAGGGCTGTGTTTACATTGCCACAGGTGGAAGAGCAAGACCCAGACTTCTCCCGGCTCAGGACAAGTGTGGGGGCCAGGAACACTTCACCCTGGCTATGCCATTTGTACCTGAGATGTGCAGGGATGATTCCCGTTCCTGCTGCAGGCGGCTGCTCCTGACCACGCAGGACAAGGGCCCCTCCACACTCCCGGTCACGATGACGGCGCCTTCGATTTCAAAGAGCCCCTCCTGGTCCTGGGAATGTGTCTGGGAGACCGAGGGCAGGTGCTGCCCACTAGCATCCCTCCACAACAGCTGCGGCAGCGGGTACCAGTCGGCCGATCGACACAGCACCCGGACGCCTCCGGCCTCGTAGCCCCCCAGGGAGAGGTGGGGGTCAGCGCCTGTGGCTGGGGGAAGAGCGCGTGGCTGGGGCTTGACTTGGGGATGTGTTCAGTTCCAAGGCAAAGACCCCATCTACTCCCATGCCAACACAGCCCTGCCCAGCCACTGCCTCAGGGCCTCAGGGACCGGGCGCTCCACGCACCCAAGTAAACCCCAAACCACCACAGCTGGTGCCAGAACAAGAGAACAGGGCTGCAGAATGCCAATGGCCCCAAATCGCCCAGAAAACCCAGGTGCCGAGGTTCAGCACCTCCAGGCAGTGTCTCTGCACCAAACTGTGCTTGTTCAAGTAGCCCCGAGACTTCCAGACAACATCTCAGGACTCCCCCAACATGAAAAGCAAAAGCAACTTGACGTCCAGATGCTCAGAGGTTTCTACCCAGGCACAGTGTTTGTTCCCATGGTTGGCACAGCTGAAGGAGCTGCTCAGCAGCCTGTGCCCAGTGCCCTCAAAGCTTCATGGGGATGGAGTTCAAAGAGGCCACTGAGACTGAATGAAATCATTTCATTCTTTCTGAATGAAAAGCCTGCAAGGGGCACGAGTGTGCTCCTTGCTGGACAAGTGCTCACAGAGAGAGGAGGAGAAGCCCCATCAGACTTAACTTTTTGAGAGGCCTCTCAGATGGCCATGAGGATGGGACCGGGTCCTGGGTGGTACTCACAAACTCAGGGACACCTGTACCATCCCCTGAAAGCCTCACCCCAGCCACTAACCTGACACCTCCAGATGCACCGTTGCTTCATCATAAGCAACAGCATCTCCCACAGTGCAGATGTACAGGCCATCATCAGAGGGTCTCAGCCCCGTGATTCGCAAGTCCAGGCTTCCAGCAGAGAGACCATCTCTGACCAACTCTGTCCTCCCGGCATATGCCCCCATCTGCTCCCCGTACAGGTCCTCTCCATTGCGGTAGTGGTGCACTGTCTCAGAGATATTGTCTCGGATCCACCTGATCTCCAAGCTGCGAACATCGCGTTGAGGGGACACGTGGCAGGGCAGCACAACATCCTGCCCCACGGTGGCAGTGACAGGCTGGCCTGGTCCCACCACTCTGAGCTGGGCTGGACAATGGAGAAGGGCACAGAGAGGCGGTGAGATTTTGCCATCGTAAATTTAGGGTCAGTGAGTGACAAAGGGCGAGCTGTGTGTGAGTTGGTGTGTGCTGCGTCCCCCGTGTCCCATGGGAAACCACCGGGGAAAGAGGAGAGGGAGAGGGAGGGCGTGCAGGAGAAGGAGGGGTGCTGGGAGTGGGAGCCCTCTCTGCAGCATTCAGGCAGGTGAAGAAGAGCCAGAAAGGGCAGCCAAGGCAGCACCCATATTGTGTGAAAGAACCAAATGGAAAGCAAAAACCAGCAAGGGGGCCGAGCTGTGGGCTCAGGTCCCCCCTTCCCCATGGCCACTCCCCTGCCCCACATCAAGCCTGCCAGGCCCAGGGGGGAGAGCCCCCAGCAGCCCTGCAGGATCCTACCTGAGCCCAGCTGGAGGAGGAGCAGAGTGACGAGGGAAGTCAGAAGGCCCCTGGCATGGCCGGTGAGGCTGGGGAAGCCACAGCCCCAGGAGAGCCCCATCTGTGCTGCAGCGGGAGCAGGAGCTAAGAGCGGAAGCTGGAGCAGAAGAGAGAGGGAACCAAGGGGCTGCAGGCACCGCAGGCAGATGGGGAAGGAGTCCCCCTAGGCCCAGGCACAAGGAGCCACAGCCAGCAGCGCCTTGGACAGGGCGCAGAGCCTGCGCTTTTATTACGGGCTGGAGGACATAGCAGGCAGCCCCCAGGGGTTCTTCTCCAGAGGAGCCCCACCGACAGAGAGGTCCCTCACTGCACCCAGCAGAGCTGCAGAAAGCACGAGTCTACGCCCAACTTTCCTAACCTTTGCCCAACTCCTGGGAGCAGTAACCCTCTGGGAGCAATTTTCCCCCTTAGCTGATTGGAGCAAATGGCTCCAGAGCAGAGAGGGACTGGAGGCTGCAGGGTATGGGGAGCAACTGGGTGCCAAGTCCAGTGCTGCCACAGTTTACTTAACGTTGTGCGGGCAAAGAGCAAGCCCTGCTCCAGTTTACTTAACCCTGCCACGGTTTACTTAACCGTTGTGCGGGCAAAGAGCGAGCCCTGCTCCTGGCTCCAATTAAGCAGTCATGGTAGAATGTCAGCTCACATTGGCTGGGATCTTTTTCTAGAGCTTCGATGAACGACTTCACATTGAACCTGGACGCTACTGTGACGGGTATTGAAATGGACTTAGAGAAATATTTTAACTCCAAAAGTAGGACCAGAAAAAACATTGGTC
Source organism: Anas acuta (assembly GCF_963932015.1). NCBI lineage: Eukaryota > Metazoa > Chordata > Aves > Anseriformes > Anatidae > Anas > Anas acuta. The sequence goes on along the minus strand of NC_089009.1, from coordinate 1,037,015 downwards.
TGTTAACTGATGGGGATGTCTGTGGTGTAAATGCCTGAAGTAACTAGGAAAATAAAACTAACATTCACATTTTTAAGGAAAAGGTACAGCATTGAAGAGGCTTTCAGGGTAGGGCATAACTGCATTACCTGAGCGTTCCCTAGGCTCCCAAACTTAGATGCTATTGCGCTGGGGAAACTTGGTGTGCTAGCCCTAAGGAACACCACGGAGCGTAGAGTGGAGTGGAGACACCACGACTAGGCTCTGTAATCAGGTGGGGCCTCAATTGTTCTTGTGCACAAAGCTGCACTTTTTGCCACCCTGAGCCAAAGACCTGTCATGTTTTGACAAATGCTGTACCCTAGTGTACTTTTCGCTCATTATAATATCATTATAATAAAAAAACACACCTCCATCCCAAAAGCTACCCGCCTCCAAGGTGCGACCACCCCTCACTGAGCATGCGCCCTGAATTTCTCGGAGCCTATTACTTTAAACGGAGACGGGAAAACTTTACACCAATCATAACTAATATATGCTTGACTAGAGCCACTCGAGCTCCACCTAAAAGATAGAAAATAATATAAATTGGCCCAAGAGAGAGGGGATGTTAGGGAAGATACCACCGTCAGGGGAGATACCAACCCGAGGAAATACAACATCCTTAGGACTTCCTGACTCCTGGGATCAGTCGACGGGCTGAGCCTCTCTTCCCCCCCCCCACATTGGGAGGCCTTTGGGTGAGATCTAAATACTTGCTTATAAATCTCTATAGAGTCTTTGATCCTTTTAACGCATTTATTTCTAGGCTGCGCACCTGTAACACCTGTGACACCTGTAACACCTGTAACATCTGTAACATCTGTAACACCTATAACACCCATAACACCTGTGTACATGAATACTAGCTTACTTTTGCAGACAGTCAGTATCGCTGGCAATCCAAAAGAACCTGATTATCTGTTGCTGTAATAAACAATACTTGATTGCATTGTGATAGCTCTCATTAAGTGCAACGAGGGTGAGGGTGGTTATCCGTGATAGTTCAGTGTTCTGAATCTAACCAGATCCCCAGACGGTTAATGCGTTTTTGGTGAATATCTGAACAGACCCCCAGAAGGTTAATGCGTTTTTGGTGAATGTCTGAACAGACCCCCAGATGGTTAATGCGTTGATGGTGAATGTCTGATGGGACCCCCAGACGGTTAATTTGTTTTTGGTGAATGTCCGACTGGTTCAGTGCTCTGAATCTGACCGGGCCTGTAACGGTTAATCAGCTACACCCCTTAAGGCAACAGTGTCCTCACAAACAAGGGCATCGACAACGCAGAGATGTTTAACGCTTTCTTTGCCTTTGTCTTCATCATTGACAATGGGCACTGGGACCTGAGGTGCCATGTGCTGGAGTGTCGTGACTGTGGGAATGATAAACTCCCAGCCAACCCTAAATTTTTGTGGGATTTGCTTCTACATGTGGATGCGTACAAGACTATAGGGCCATATAGGATTAAGCGTACAGTACTCAGAGAACTGGCAGATGTCATCAGGAAATCTAAATAAATTACTTTTGAAATATCCTTCGGAATCTGGAGAGGTCATAGAATCATAGAGTATCCTGAGTTGGAAGGGACCCATAAGGATATCAAGTCCAACTCCTGGCACCGCACAGGACTGCCCAAGAATTTAGACCATGTGGCTAAGTGCACAGTCCAATCGCTTCTTAAATTCAGGCAGGATTGGTGCAGTGACTGCTTCCCTGGGGAGCCTGTTCCAGTGTGCAACCACCCCCTTCATGAAGAACCTCTTCCTGATGTCCAGCCTAAACTTCCGCTGCTTAATGCCATTCCCGCGGGTCCTATCACTGGTGTTTACAGAGAACAGGTCACCTGCCTCTCCAGGACAGCGGTGTGTTTCCCCAAGCCCTCCGTTTGAGTAGCTACATCTACACTATGGCCTAGTGGGTGACATTGGTGGTAGAGGGATTGTTGGACCACATGACCTTGGAGGTCTTTTCCAACTTGAATCTGATCAGCTGAACTTCTCTGATCAGCTGAAAGCTCAGACCACCTGCTGCCTCTGAATGTGGAGATTCCAAGAGCCTGAAGCCTCCTGCGGGCACAGCCTCTGCAGAGCCTGTGTGATGGGAGGCTGGCAGCTCTTTGGGTGCCCCCAAGGGCAGAGCAATGATCCAGCTGAGACAAGTGGGCACCAGGCACCAGCTGGGGAAGTGGGGCAGCTGGAGCTTTGGTTCCTCCTCGCTTTGAATAACAGGACCAACACCAAGGAGCCAGTCTGCTGCAAGATGCCTTCCCAGGCAGCAAAGCCCCAGGACAGAAAGCACCAAAGCACCACAGCTCCCCGAACTCCACCATGTTCGAGGTTCCCACAGAACAAGTCCTTTCCTGTGCTTTTCCCTGTCCTTCATGGGATGCATTCCACAGCATCCTGCCTCCCCCAAGCCCTCCCACAGCATCCAACTCAGAAAGCATCCCAGCCCTGCCGCGTCTTGGTCCCAGAGCTCCCAACCACGAGAACATCTTTGCTGCCCCCCATTGTAGCCATGCTCTGGCTCAAATCCAGCTTCCACTGGACTTTTCTGCCCTGCCACTTCAAGTTTCCTGCTCTTTTGGGGGTATGCGGCTTCGTTCAATAATGATTTAAAATATTCACACGCTGGGATTTTCCATGTTCAGAAGTTGATTTATTCATTTACAAGGAGTATTACTAATACTTTTACATCTAAATCCCTGCTATATACTTCATGCTTTCACACTCAAAGCCAAATTCATCACTGGAGTTAGAAACAGGGTTCCCAAACATGAAGTAAAAGGGCTGCCTGAAGTCAATACCCCCCACCATCAGCCACAGGTCTCAGCGTGCAGGGAGAAACACAGGGCAGCCCCTGGCCCCACTGCCCCTCATTCCTGCACTGCTCCTGCAGGTCTAAGGAGAGGTGATGCAGGAGTGGCTGGAGAAGGGCAGGAGACCCCCAGGGCTGGGGACAGGGTCTACAGGGTGTTGTCCCTCAGGCACAGCTGGGCATTCGTCCCCAGCCAGAACCAGGGGTGCATGCCCTCCCCTTTCCGGAAGACATCTGTGAAAGTGAAGATCTTGACCCGATTGTCATGGTTTATAAAAGACACCTGCCCCTGGGTAAAGTCCAGACAGACCCAGAGCCTTGTGGGGACAGGGGACAGGGACAAGTGGGTGGGAGGAGATGTGAGAGACGTGAGCTGCCCATCATTGTACTGCACAGCCCAGATCCCTTCTTCAGGGCTCATGTTGATCTTCCCCTTCCTCTTCACCGATGCCCTGGCCACCCCCACGGCCAAACTTGAATACGTTCCCTTCTCCCCCTCCACCTCCACCTCCCAGCAGTGCCTCCCCTCTCTGAACTCCTCACGGCCCAGAACGCAGCAACTAGTGTCAAATCTCTCCGGGGCTTTGGGCACCTGCTGCCGTTCAGTTTCCCGTCTCACACTGCAGTTGCCCTGAGACAGGACAAGCATGGGATGAGCCGTGCGTGGATCCAGGGTCATCTTCACTGCAGGGACAGAAGGAGCCAGGCCATCAGGGGCAGAGCTCAGCCCTGGGCAGGCTTTCCCCAGCTCGGGGCCAGGAGCTGCCCCACGGGGCAGGAGATGGGGCACCTCTTGCCTCCTAAATATGGCCCAGCAAGGGCAGTGGAAGTACAGTAGAGGGCATCCCAATGCACACCTACCTCTATAATGAGACAGCAGAAAATCTCTCCATGCTGGAAGGAGAGGGGAGAGCTGGTCACAGCCCATGGCTGGTTCCCAGTAGGTGTGGGCAGGGTGAGGGGCCAGTCCTGGGCTGCTCTGTCCCATCTGCCCACCCTCCCCTGCACATTGCCTTGACATTGCCCTTGGGTTCAAGTTCAAGAACACTCACCCAGCTCTGCAGCTTGTTCCTCTGGAAAAGAAAGCAAAAGCAATGCCTGATGAGAGGGGAGAGCTTTTCAACCCATGCCTGAACCCCAAACTGCTTTGTTATGGTGCAGGATACTCACCAAGCTTTGCATCTTTTTTCTCTGCCAAACAAAAGGGAAAGGAAAGCATGATGGAAAGGGACATCTTGCCTTCTCAAAATGCCCACTGATAGAACCCAAAGGCCTTCATTTGGGAGAGGGATGGGCACTCACCCAGCTCTGTGGCTAGTTCCTCTGAAGAAAAGAAAAGCAAAAACATTTGGTGAGAGAGTACAGATTCTCATTACATGACAAGAACTCATTTTCTTTGGGTTTGGGGCCAGACACTCAATCAGTCTTGCAGATTGGTGCGCTAGAAATGAGAAGAAAATCATGGTGAGAGGGAACAGCCTCCCATCCCATTGCGATGACCCCCAAATACTTTCAGATGCTGATGGAGACTTACCCAGCCTTACATTCTTTTCCTCTGCAAAAGAAAGAGAAAAGCAATGCATGATCAGAGGGGACAGCTTCTCCTCCCATAGCTCCCATTGGAAGACATGAAGTTCTTTCCATTGGGGAGGGACACTCACCCCGCTCTGCTTTCAGTTCCGCTGGAAAAGGAAAGAAAAAGCAATGCATGATCAGAGGGGACAGCTTCTCGTCATATGACTGCCCGCAAGGCTACGCCCCCAAATTTATTCTTCTAGGAAGTGGCCAAATATGACTTTGCTCCCAAAGGAGGGACCAGACTAATAGTGAGTGAAGTTCATCTGTGAGCATGGCTTGTGCAAGCAGAACAACCAGCACAGAATCTTGTGCATCTTTCTGTACGATGCCACCAAAAGAGAGGTGGAAGTGAATGGTGGCAGGTGGAGGACGTCCCTGTCCTGGAAGCGTCAGTGCAGAGCAGGGCAACCCTGCAGCTCGCTCCCCGTCCCCACCTTGATCCCCGTTCCTTTCAGCCATCCAGTGCTCAGGGCAGCCCCAAATTCCCCACTACCCCATCAGGGTGAGTGGCCAGCCCTGGGCTGCTCTGTCCCAGCTGCCCACCCTTCCCTGCACAGTACCTTGACATTGCCCTTGGGCTCAAGCTCAAGTACTCACCATTCTCATCAGCTTGTTCCTCTGGAAAAGAAAGCAAAAGCAATGCCTGATGAGAGGGGAGAGCTTTTCAACCCATGCCTGAACCCCAAACTGCTTTGTTATGGTGCAGGATACTCACCAAGCTTTGCATCTTTTTTCTCTGCCAAACAAAAGGGAAAGGAAAGCATGATGGAAAAGGACATCTTGCCTTCTCAAAATGCCCCCTGATAGAACCCAAATTCCTTCGTTTGGGAGAGGGATGGGCACTCACCCAGCTCTTCAGTTAGATCCTCTGCAAAAGAAAAGCAAAAACACTTGGTGAGAGAGTACAGATTCTCATTACAAGACAAGAACTCATTTTCTTTGGGTTTGGGACCAGACACTCATGCAGTCTTGCAGATTGGAGCTCTAGAAATGAGAAGAAAATCATGGTGAGAGGGAACTGCTTCCCATCCCATTGCAGTGACTCCAAATACTTTCAGATGCTGATGGAGACTTACCCAGCCTTGCATTCTTTTCCTCTGCAAAAGATAGAGAAAAGTAATGCATGATCAGAGGCGAAAGCTTCTCATCCTATAGCTCCCATTGGAAGACATGAAGTTCTTTCCGTTGGGGAGGGACACTCACCCAGCTCTGCAGACAGTTCCGCTGCAAAAGGAAAGCAAAGGCAATGCATGATCAGAGGGGACAGCTTCTCGTCATATGCCTGCTTCCACGGGAAGACCCCAAGTTCCTTCATTTGGGGGAGGGACACTCACCCAGATCTGTAGCTATTTCCCCTGCATGAGAAAAACAAAAACACTTGGTGAGAGAGTACAGATTCTCATTACATGAGAACCCATTTTCCTTGGGTTCAGGGACAGAGACTCACTCAGTCTTGCAGATTGGCGCTCTAGAACTGAGAAGAAAATCATGGTGAGAGGAAACATCTTCCACTCGCATTGTGACACCTCAAATCCCTTCATATTTTGATGGAGACTTACCAGTGTTTGCAGGATATTCATCTGGAAAAGAAAGAGAAAATCCTTGGAGTGCTCTTTCCCATCTGCCCACCCTCCCCTAAATAGCACCTTGGCCTTGCCCTGGGGCCCAAGCACATGGACCCTCACCCTCCACTGCTCCTTGATCCGCTGGAAGAGGAAAGCAAAAGCAAAGCAGGATAAGAAGGGAGAACTTCCCATCTGACGGATGCTTATGGATAACATTGGGTTTATGAATGCAGACTTACCTAACTGTCCAGCTTTTTTAATAGAAAAGAAAAAAAAGTCAATGTGTGCCCAGAAGGCAGTGCTTCACATTCCATGGCTACTCCCATAACTAGACCCTTAAATATTTTTCTGAGGTGAGTGTGCACAGAGCACTTTCCTCTGAGTTTGGGTGGGATCAGACTAACAGGGAGCAAGACCCAGCTTTGAGCAAGGCTCATGCGTGTGGAGCAGTAAGGACAGACACTTGTGCAGCTCTCTGCACCGTGCCACCAAAACACAAGTGGAAGTGAATGGGGACGGGTGGAGGATGTCCTGTCCCAGAAGTGTCAGTGCAGAGCGGGGCAGCCCCGCAGCTCGCTCCCCACCCCCACTTTGATCCCCGTTCCTTTCAGCCATCCTGGCCGTGTCCCTTGCCCAGGGCAGCCCCAGCCCCAGCACTCCCCACTCCCACCCCAGGCTCCAGTTGCTCCTCCAGTACCCCCAAGCCACCAGCACACAAGCCCCCAGAGCCCACCCAGACCAGGCCCTCCCGCAGGGACACCACTTCCCCAGGGGCTGGGGGCAGGGACTGCAAGGACTCACCCAGCTCTCGCCTCTGTGTCGCTGAAAAGCAAAGGCGGAGGAACAGGTGGTGAGCAGAGCAGCTTGGTTGCTGGGTGGGAACATCTGCCGGAGGGCTGAGCCTTGCCACCAGCCCCACGCTGCAGCCATGCTCCCTGGCCTCCCACCCAAGGCCCCTTGCCTTCTCCCCTGCCTTCGTTGCCCAATGCAGAGGCCCAAGACGATCCTAAGGCCTTTGGCATCCCCAGGAGAACATTCCCTTCCTCCTCCTACGCACCTCCCTGGGCTCAGCCCCCTCCACACCCAGGGGGGTCCCTGCAGAACACCTCCCTCCACTCCATCCCTGCTCTGCCAGCTTACCTTGCTTTCGAAAGAGATAAACACCGAGGCCAATGGACACCACAAAAAGCACGGAGACCAGAACCAGAACCACTATCAAGGTCTGACAGTTTTGGAAAAAGGGATCTGAGAAAAGGTACCAGGAAAAGGGCTGTATTTAAATGCCTGGGATTAGAAAAGCAAGACCCAGACTTCTCCTGGCTCAGGACAAGTGCAGGGGCCAGGAACACCTGCACGATCTCCTTGAAGCATCAATTCAGCCACTAACCTGACACCACCAGATGCACCGTTGCTTCATCATAAGCATCAGCATTTTTCACAGTGCAGATGTACTGGCCATCATCAGAGGGTTTCAGCCCAGTGATTCGCAAGTCCAGCCTTCCAGAAGAGAGACCATCTCTGACCAACTCTGTCCTCCCGGCATATGCCCCCATCTGCTCCCCGTACAGGTCCTCTCCATTGCGGTAGTGGTGCACTGTCTCAGAGAACTTGTCCCGGATCCACCTGACCTCCAAGCTGCGAGCATCGCGTTGAGGGGACACGTGGCAGGGCAGCACGACATCCTGCCCCACGGTGGCAGTGACAGGCTGGTCTGGTCCCACCACTCTGAGCTGGGCTGGGTCATGAAGAAGGGTACAGAGAGATGGTGAGACTTTGCCATTGTAAATGTAGGGTCAGTGAGTGACAAAGGGTGAGCTGTGCGTGAGTTCGTGTGTGCTGTGTCCGCCTTGTCCTGTTGGATACTGAGGCAACAAGAGAGGGAGAGGGAGGACGTGCAGGAGAAGGAGGTGTGCTGGGAGTGGGAGCCCTCTCTGCAGCGTACATGTAGGTGAAGATGAGCCAGAAAGGGCAGCCGAGGCAGTGCCCGTATTGCATGGAAGAACCAAAGGGAAAGCGAAACCCAGCGGGGGACGAGCTGTGGGCTCAGGTCCCCCCTGTCCCACAGCCACTCCCCTGCCCCACATCATGAAGTCTGTCAGGCCCAGGGGGAAGAGCCCCCAGTAGCCCCGCAGAATCCTACCTGAGCTCAGCCAGAGGAGGAGCAGAATGACGAGGGAAGTCAGGAGGCCCCTGGCATGGCCGGTGAGGCTGGGGTGGCTGCAGCCCCAGGAGAGCCCCATCTGTGCTGCAGCAGGAGCAGGAGCTGGGGGCAGGACCTGAAGCAGAAGAGAGAGGGGACTGAGGGGCTGCAGGCACCACAGGCGGATGGGGAAGGAGTCCCCCTTGGCCCGGGCACAAATAGCCACAGCCAGCAGCACCTTGGGCAGGGCGCAGAGCCTGCGCTTTTGTCACGGGCTGGGGGACACAGCAGGCAGCCCCCAGGGGTTCTTCTCCAAGGGAGTCCCAGCGACAGAGAGGTCCCTCACCGCACCTAGTCGATCTGCAGAAACCACAAGGCTACGCCCAACTTCCCTAACCTTTGCCCAGTTCCTGCCTGCAATAACCCTCTGCGAGCACCTTTTCCCCCGGGGGCAATGGGAGCAAGTGTCCTGGGAGCTCTAGAGGCCTGGCACCACCATCCCATCACATCTGGGTGCCCTGCCCAATGCCTTCAGCAAGCACAAGGGCTTGTCCCCAGCAGGAGCCTCTCCAGAACACCAGGGAATGCCACTGACTGAGCTCACTGTCTGGGTTATGGGGACTGCAGTTTTTCCCTGATGCTTTGACTCTGCCACTCCTTTTCAAACCACTCTGCTCCTGCTCCCAACCTGGTACGCCCCTCTGATTATTATCCTCTTTTGATAGTCCAGGCAGGCAGTGACAACATTGAAGAGAGAAGCCTGAAGGCTATCAAACAAGACTTTAGGGGGCTGGGTCGGTTAGTGGATGGAGCGGGAGTGCAGGTGGTGTTTTCATCCATCCCTACGGTGGCAGGGAGGGGTACAGAGAGGACACAGAAAGCCCACCTGTTAAACACGTGGCTCCGGGGCTGGTGCCAACGCAGAAATCTTGGGTTTTTCAACCATGGGGCACTTTACTCAGCACCTGGCCTGATGGCCTCAAACGGGTCCCTATCTTTGAGGGGAAAAAGGATCCTGGGCCAGGAGCTGGCAGGGCTCATTGATAGTGCTTTAAACTAGGTAAGAAGGGGGATGGGGCTGAAGCAGGGATTGTTGGGGCTGTGCCAGGGGGAACAATGGCAAGGCCGGAGGATAAGGTAAAGGCCCAGCTGAAGTGCATCTACACCAATGCACGCAGCATGGGTAACAAACAGGAGGAGCTGGAAGCCATCGTGCAGCGGGCAGGCTACGACTTGGTTGCCATCACGGAGACGTAGTGGGACCAGTCTCATGACTGGAGTGCTGCGATGCCTGGCTATAAGCTCTTCAGAAGGGACAGGCAGCACAGAAGGGGTGGTGGTGTGGCTCTCTATATTAGAGAGTCTTTCGATGTTGTAGAACTCGAGGCTGGGAATGACAAGGTCGAGTCCCTTTGGGTTAGGATCGGCAGGGACAACAAGGCTAGTATCCTGGTCGGGGTCTGCTATAGACCGCCGAACCAGGATGAGGAGACGGATGAGGAGTTCTACAGGCGGCTGACAGAAGTTGCGAAATCTTCAGCGCTTGTACTCGTGGGGGACTTCAACTTCCCTGACATATCCTGGAAGCACAACACAGCCCAGAGAAAGCAGTCTAGGAGGTTTCTGGAGAGTGTGGAAGATAGCTTCCTGACGCAGCTGGTTAGTGAACCTACCAGGGGTGGTGCCCTGCTAGACCTTCTCTTCACAAACAGAGAAGGACTGGTGGAGGATGTGATTGTCGGGAGCTGTCTTGGGCAGAGTGACCACGAAATGGTGGAGTTCACTATTCTTGGCAAAGCCAGGAAGGGGACCAGTAAAACCGCTGTATTGGACTTTCGGAGAGCTGACTTTGAGCTGCTCAGGACACTAGTTGGTGGAGTCCCTTGGGAGGTGGTTCTGAAGGGCAGAGGGGTCCAGGAAGGCTGGGCGCTCTTCAAGAGGGAAATCCTAATGGCGCAGGAGCGGTCTGTCCCCACGTGCCCTAAGATGAGCCGGCGGGGAAGAAGACCAGCCTGGCTGAACAGAGAATTGTGGCTTGATCTTAGGAGAAAAAAGAGGGTTTATAATCTTTGGAAAAGTGGGCAGGCCACTAGGCAGGACTATAACGATGTAGCGAGGCTGTGCAGGGACAAACTTAGGAAGGCCAAAGCTCATCTGGAGCTCAATCTGGCTACTGCCGTTAAAGATAACAAAAAAAGTTTTTATAAATACATCAGCACAAAAAGGAGGACTAAGGAGAATCTCCATCCTTTACTGGATGCGGGGGGAAACTTAGTTACAAGAGATGAGGAAAAGGCGGAGGTGCTCAATGCCTTCTTTGCCTCAGTCTTTAGCAGCAATACCAGTTGCTCTCTGGATACCCAGTACCCTGAGCTGGTGGAAGGGGATGGGGAGCAGGATGTGGCCCTCACCATCCACGAAGAACTGGTTGGTGACCTGCTACGGCACTTGGATGTGCACAAGTCGATGGGGCCAGATGGGATCCACCCAAGGGTACTGAGAGAACTGGCAGAGGAGCTGGTCAAGCCACTATCCATCATTTATCAGCAGTCCTGGCTATCGGGGGAGGTCCCAGTTGACTGGTGGCTAGAAAACATGACGCCCATCTACAAGAAGGGCTGGAGGGCAGACCCGGGAAACTACAGGCCTGTCAGTTTGACCTCAGTACCAGGGAAACTCATGGAGCAGATCCTCTTGAGAGTCATCATGCAGCACTTGCAGGGCAAGCAGGCGATCAGGCCCAGTCAGCATGGGTTTATGAAAGGCAGGTCCTGCTTGATGAACCTGATCTCCTTCTATGACAAAGTGGGGTGGACAAGGGAAAGGCTGTGGATGTGGTCTACCTTGACTTCAGCAAGGCTTTTGACACCGTCTCCCACAGCATTCTCCTCAAGAAACTGGCTGCTCTTGGCTTGGACTGGCGCACGCTTCGTTGGGTTAGAAACTGGCTGGATAGCTGGGCCCAAAGAGTCATGGTGAATGGAGTCAAGTCCAGTTGGAGGCCAGTCACTAGTGGCGTCCCCCAGGGCTCGATGCTGGGGCCGGTCCTCTTTAATATCTTCATCGATGATCTGGACGAGGGCATTGAGTGCACCCTCAGTAAGTTTGCAGATGACACCAAGCTATGCACGTGTGTCGATCTGCTCGAGGGTAGGAAAGCTCTGCAGGAGGATCTGGATAGGCTGCACCGATGGGCTGAGGTCAACTGCATGAAGTTCAACAAGGCCAAGTGCCGGGTCCTGCACCTGGGGTGCAATAACCCCAAGCAGAGCTACAGGCTGGGAGATGAGTGGTTGGAGAGCTGCCAGGCAGAGAAGGACCTGGGAGTGATGGTGGACAGTCGGCTGAATATGAGCCAGCAGTGTGCTCAGGTGGCCAAGAAGGCCAACGGCATCCTGGCTTGTATCAGAAGCAGAGTGGCCAGCAGGGCTAGGGAGGTGATCGTCCCCCTGGACTCGGCTCTGGTGAGGCCGCACCTCGAGTACTGTGTTCAGTTTTGGGCCCCTCACTACAAGAAGGACATCGAGGTGCTTGAGCGAGTCCAGAGAAGGGCGACGAAGCTGGTGAGGGGCCTGGAGAACAAGTCCTACGAGGAGCGGCTGAGGGAGCTGGGCTTGTTCAGCCTGGAGAAGAGGAGGCTCAGGGGCGACCTTATCGCTCTCTACAGATACCTTAAAGGAGGCTGTAGTGAGGTGGGGGATGGCCTGTTCTCCCACGTGCCTGGTGACAGGATGAGGGGGAATGGGCTTAAGTTGCGCCAGGGGAGTTTTAGGTTAGATGTTAGGAAGAACTTCTTTACCGAAAGGGTTGTGAGGCATTGGAACAGGCTGCCCAGGGAGGTGGTGGAGTCACCATCCCTGGAAGTCTTCAAAAGACATTTAGACATAGAGCTTAGGGATATGGTTTAGTGGGGATTGTTAGCATTAGGTAGATGTTGGACTCGATGATCTTGAGATCTCTTCCGACCTAGAAATTCTGTGATTCTGTGATTCTGTGCTCCTCATGGGGTCCCTCCCGTGGGATGCCGTCCTTCCCAAAATGATCCTGTGTGGTCCTTACTCCGGCATCCCTGTTGTCTGCCCTCCCTGCACGCCTTTTTACGCAGAGAGATGGAGAGTTCTTGTGGTCTAAGGTAAACATCCTTAGAGTCTGCAGCTCTCCTCAGCTCCTTTGTCCCTTAGGATGGTGGTCCAGGGGATCTCATCCTCTAGGTCTTTAAATAGCTTGAAGTTTGCTCTTTGGAAGTTCAGGGTTCTGCCTTTGCCCTTTGCCAGGCCCATAGTCCTGGAGATCACAAACTCCTTCCCTGTGGTTGATCTGAGGTCTTTGCTAGTTCTCCCAGAGTCTCCTCTCTCCGACCTTAGAACTTTGTATCTATTGTGCAGAGGCACTTTGGGGCAGGGGGAAGACTCCTCCTCTGTCTCGGATCACAGATGAGGGTCCACCCTCCTTTGTCCCGTGAGTCTTCAAATGTGCTTATTTTGGGCTGCACGCTTGTCTCCCTACCCCTTGCCTGGGCTTAAGGAAGGGCTGTTGCTCGGCCCGTATCAGAATATAATATAATTTATCATTCTCCTGCTCAGTTTCCCACATGCTATGCTGCCTGGTGAGCTCCTCTCCCAACTGAGCCACCTGTTTGAAGAGCTCACCCAGCTGAGGACACACTTGCACCCATGACACCCACTTCTACCTTCAGGCCCTAGGGGGACCTCCAGAGACTGGAGCTCCCTGGAAGTGAGGGGTTGGGCTGCTCTTCCCATCCTCAGGAGGTCTGTTTGTGGGGAGGCATCTACCCAGGGAGGTTGCAGACCCCCATTTGGGTTTCAGCTGCAGACCGGCAGACGTGGCGAGTGGACACCATTTCTTCAGCAGAAGGTCCTTCCCAGAACAGAGATATGACCAACCCTGCTCGACCTTCTTACTCGCCCTGCCTGCAAGCACTGCCATGCAAACTGCCGTGCCATGCCCTGACCGACACGCCATGCTCTGTTCACCACGCTCCTGGACTCTTGCTCTCCCTAGGGTTCTGCCTTTATATGACAGAAAGGGGATTTCTGGATCCTCCCATGCCTCATCAGCTGGCTTTGCGAGGGCTGCTGAGTCCTAGCAGGTCCCTTGGATTCCTCGAATACCCTCGATGAAGGAAAACCCCTGCATGCCTCGATCCCCCACTCTGCTGCAGGACGCATTGCCCCGGAGCCGATTGCCTCGGCTTCCTTTGTAGTGATTTAAAATATTCCCACACTTGGAATTTCCCTGTTCAGAAGTTGACTTATTTAATTACATGGAGTATTGCTAATTCTTTTACATGGAAATCCATGCTAAATAATTCATGATTTCACACACAAAGCGAAACTCATAAATGGAGTTAGGAATGGAGAACTGGAGCCCACAAATGGGGTTTGCAAACATGAAGCAAAGGCGTGCCTGAAGTCTGAGTGCCCCCACCAGCTGACGCAGGTCTCAGCATGCAGGGAGGTGTATGGGGCAGCCTCTGGACCCAATGCCCCTCATTCTTGCCCTGCTCCTGCAGGACCAAGGAGACGTGAGCCAAGAGTGCAGAAATTTCTTCTCAGAAAGAATGGTTAGACATTGGAACGGGTTGTCCTGGGAGTTGGTGGAGTCACTGTCCCTGGGGACGTTTAAGGAAAGGTTGGACGTGGTGCTTAGGGACATGGTTTAGCGGGTAATAGTGGTGGCAGAGAGGTGGTTGGCCCAGATGTGAGAAACAAAGATGTGATTTTGCAGCAGAAGGTGTGCTTTTGCAGTGGAAAATGACACTATCCGTGCATACTTGGAAGGGATTTTTAAGTCATGACAGTGGCGTAGCAGTGATGACCTTAGAGGTCTTTTCCAACTGTACTGGGTCTGGCTGGGATGTTAACTTTCCCTGCAGCAGCCCATACAGTGCTGTGCTCTGCACTTGGAGCTAGAACAGCAGTGGTATCACACCAGTGTTGTGTCTGCTGCTGAGCAGTGCTGGCACAGCATCAGGACTCTCTGTAACCCTCCTAGAGGGTGGGCAAAAAAGTGAGAGAAGAAACATCACCAGAGCACGCTGACGTAAACCAACCAAAGGGATATTCCATACCATGGTCAATCATCGCTCATTTGTGGAAAGTAGAGAGTAATTTCTTTCCTCTGCTCTTCCAAATAGCCTTTATTGGATTTGTTTCTTTGTTTGTTTGTTTTTCCCTTTCCCCCTCCCTTTTCCCCTTTCCTTTTTTCCTTTTTTTTTTTCCTTTCTTTCTTTCTTTTTTTTTTCCCCTTTAGTTAAATTGCTTAGTTAACAATAACATTTCCTGAATATTTTTTTTTCCTTTAGTTAAGTTATCCTTATCTCAACCCGTGAGTTGTTCTTTACTTTACTTCTTCCCCTCCTCATGTAGGGAGGTGGAGTGAGACAGCAGTTGTGGTGTTCAGCTGCCGAGCACAGTAAAACCACCACACCAACTTCAGTGATTCCTTGATCTAGGGCTGAAGTCTGAGGCCACCTGCTGCCTCTGCTTGGAGGACTTCCAGGAGCTGGTGATGCCTCCTGTGGGCACAGCCTCTGCAGAGCCTGTGTGATGGAGGCTGGAAACTCTTTGGGTGCCCCCAGGGCAGGGAGGGCAATGAACCCAGGTGGGACAAGGGGGTCCCAGGCACCAGTTGGGGAAGTGGGGCAGCTGGAGCTTTGGTTCCTCCTGGCTCTGACTCCCAGGACCAACACCAAGGAGACGGTCTGCTGCAAGACGCCTTCGCGGGCAGCAAAGCCTCAGGACAGAAAGCACCCAGCAAATGCCACTGCCAGACTCCATCTTCCTGTGCAAAACTTTATTTCATAGAATCATAGAATTGTAGAATATCCCGAGTTGGAAGGGACCTATAAGGATCATCAAGTCCAACTCCTGGCACAGCACAGGTCTGCCCAAAAGTTTAGACCATGGGACTAAGTGCACAATCCAATCGCTTTTTAAATTCAGGCAGGCTTGGTGCAGTGAGTACTTCCCTGGGGAGCGCGTTCCAGTCTGCAACCACCCTCTTGGTGAAGAACCTCTTCCTGATGTCCAGCGTAAACTTCCCCTGCCTGAGCTTAATGCCATTCCCGTGGGTCCTATCACTGTTGTCTACAGAAAATAGGTCACCTGCCTCTCCACTCCCCCTTGCAAGGAAGTTGTAGACCATGATGAGGTCCCCCCTCAGCCTCCTCTTCTTCGGGCTGAACAGGCCCAGTGCCCTCAGCCATCTTCGTTGCCCTCCTCTGGGCACTCTCCAACAGTTTAAAGTCCTCTTTTTACTGTGGTGCCCAGAACTGCACACAGTACTCGAGCTGAGGCCCCACAAGCGCAGAGCAGAGCGGGACAATCACTTCCCTCAACCGACGAGCAATGCCGTGCTCGATGCACCCCAGGGTACGCTTGCCACAGTTCTGTTGCTGCTGTGCCTTTTTGTGCTCCAGAGGGGGGAACAAAAAGCCCCCACAGGCTGCTCATGCTCAGCACCAGGCACAGAGCAAGGATCAACCCCAACCTAGGAGGCAAAGGTGGCCTGCAATGGCCAGCAGCACACGGTGACCACATCCCTTGCCCTGGGGTCTGCAAGCATTGCAAGCAGAGGGGAGAGGAGTGTGGAGAGCTGCTGCTGCCCCTGTGCTGCCCACTGTGGCTCAGAGGCAGGGTGAGACCCGTGGGTGCCAGCAGGGCTTGTGCCTCAGCACAGGAGCCCTGTGCAGGGCAGAGCCCAAAGCACCACAGCTTCCCGAGCTGCACTTCCTTCAAGATTCCCACAGACCCAGTCCTTTCCAGTGCTTCTCCCCATGCTTCATGGGATGGATTCCACAGCATCCTGCCTTCCCCAAGCCCTCCCACAGCATCCAAATCAGAAAGCATCCCAGCCCTGCAGCATCCTGGTCCCAGAGCATCCAACCACGAGAACAGCTTCGCTGCCCTCCACTGTAGCCAGGCACCGGCTCAAATCCAGCTTCCACTGGACTTTTCTGCCCTGCCACTTCAAGTTTCCTGTTCTTTTGGGGGTATGCAGCTTCCTTCAATAATGATTTAAAATATTCACACGCTGGGATTTTCCATGTTCAGAAGTTGATTTATTCATTTACAAGGAGTATTACTAATTCTTTTACATCTAAATTCATCACTGGAGTTAGAAACATGTTTCCCAAAAACAAAGAAAAAGGGCTGCCTGAAGTCATTACCCCCCACCATCTGCCACAGGTCTCAGCGTGCAGGCAGAAACACAGGGCAGCCCCTGGCCCCACTGCCCCTCATTCCTGCAGTGCTCCTGCAGGATGAAGGAGAGGTGATGCAGGAGTGTCTGGAGGAGGGCAGGAGCTCCGCAGGGCTGGGGACAGGGTCTACAGTGTGCTGTCCCTCAGGCACAGCTGGGCATTCGTCCCCAGCCAGAACCAGGGGCGCATGCTCTCCCCTTTCCGGAAGACATCTGTGCAAGTGAAGATCTCGACCCAATTGTCATGGTTTATAAAAGACACCTGCCCCTCAGTACAGTCAAGACAGACCCAGATCCTCGTGGGGACAGGGGACAGGGATAAGGGGGTGGGAGGAGATGTGAGAGACTTGAGATTGTCATAACAGTACTCCACGGCCCAGATCCCTTCTTTAGGGCTCATGTTGATCCACCCCTTCCTCTTCACCGATGCCCTGGCCACCCCCACAGCCCACCCTGAATGCTTTAGCCCCTCTCCCTCCACCTCCACCAACCAGCAGTGCCTCCCCTCTCTGAACTCCTCACGTCCTAGAATGCAACAACAAGTGTCAAATCTCTCTGGTGTGTCAGGCACCTGCTGCTGTTCAGTTTCCCGTTTCACACTGCAGTTGTCCTGAGACAGGACAAGCAGGGAATGAGCCGTGTGTGGATCCAGGGTCACCTTCACTGCAGGGACAGAAGGAGCCAGGCCATCAGGGGCAGAGCTCAGCCCTGGGCAGGCTTTTCCCAGCTCAGGGCCAGGAGCTGCCCCACGGGGCAGGAGATGGGGCACCTCTTGGCTCCTGAACATGCCCCACCAGAGGGAGGAGGAGCACCTCAGAGGACAACCCAGTGCACACCTACCTCTATTTTGAGGCAGCAGAAACTTTCTCCATGCTGGAAGGAGAGGGGAGAGCTGGTCACAGCCCATGGCCAGTGCCCAGTGGTTGTGGGTTTTGTGAGGGTTCAGCCCTGGGCTGCTCTGTCCCAGCTGCCCACCCTCCCCTGCACATTGCCTTGACATTGCCCTTGGGCTCAAGCTCAGGAACACTCACCCTGCCCTGCAGCTTGTTCCCCTGGAAAAAGAAAGCAAAAGCAATGTCTGATGAGAGGGGAGAGCTTCTCACCCCATGCCTGAACCCCAAACTGCTTTGTTATGGTGCAGGATACTCACTGAGCTTTGCATCTTTTTTCTCTGTCAAACAAAAGCAAAAAGAAAGCACGATGGACAAGGACATCTTGCCTTCTCAAAATGCCCACTGGTAGAACCCAAAGGCCTTCATTTGGGAGAGGGATGGGCACTCACCCAGCTCTGTGGCTAGTTCCTCTGCAAAAGAAAAGCAAAAACACTTGGTGAGAGAGTACAGATTCTCATTACATGACAAGAACTCATTTTCTTTGGGTTTGGGGCCAGACACTCACGCTGTCTTGCAGATTGGTGCTCTAAAAATGAGAAGAAAATCATGGTGAGAGGGAACAGCTTCCCATCCCATTGCGATGACCCCGAATTCTTACAGATACTGATGGAGACTTACCCAGCCTTAGATTCTTTTTCTCTGCAAAAGAAAGAGAAAAGCAATGCATGGTCAGAGGGGAAAGCTTCTCCTCCCATAGCTCCCATTGGAAGACATGAAGTTCTTTCTGTTGGGGAGGGACACTCACCCAGCTCTGCTTTCAGTTCCACTGCAAAAGGAAAGCAAAGGCAATGCATGATCAGAGGGGACAACTTCTCATCCCACGGCTGCTTCCACGGGAAGACCACAAATTCCTTCATTTTGGGGAGGGACACTCACCCAGCCTTTTATGTTTTTGTACTGGAACAGAAAGGTAAAAGGAATGCATGATCAGAGGGGACAGCTTCTCGTCATATGCCTGCTCCCATGGCTACGCCCCTAAATTTATTCTTCTAGGAAGTGGCCAAATATAACTTTGCTCCCAAAGGAGGGACCAGACTAATAGTGAGTGAAGTTCATCTGTGAGCATGGCTTGTGCAAGCAGAACAACCAGCACAGAAATTTGTGCAGCTTTCAGTATGATGCCACCAAAGACAACTGGAACTGAATGGGGATGGGTGGAGGACGTCCCTGTCCTGGAAGCGTCAGTACCAAGTGGGGCAACCCCGCAGTTCGCTTCCCGTCCACACCTTGATCCCCGTTCCCTTCAGCCATCCCGGCCGTGTCCCATGCCTGGGGCAGCTCCGCACTCCCCACTGCCGTGTCAGGGTGAGGAGCCCGCCTAGGGTTGCTCTGTCCCAGTTGCCTACCCTCCCCTGAACATCGCCTTCATGTTGCCGAGGACACTCACCAAGCTCTGCTGCTCGTTCCTCTGAAGAAAAGAAAAAAAGAGGGGGAGAGAAAATAAACGTCTGATGAGAGGGGAGAGCTTCTCATTCCATCGCTGGACCCCATACTGTTTGTTGTGGTGCAGGATACTCACCGAGTTCTGTATCCTTCCTCACTGTCAAACAAAAGCAAAAAGAAAGCATGATGGAAACAGACATCTTGCCTTCTCAAAATGCCCACTGTTAGAACCCAAATTCCTTCATTTGGGGGAGGGATGGGCACTCACCCAGCTCTGCTTCTTGTTCCTCTGAAGAAAAAAAAAAAAAGACGGGGAGAGAAAAGAAATATCCGATGTGAGGGGAGATCTTCTCATTCCATCACTGGACCCCATAGTGTTTTGTTGTGGTGGAGGATACTCACTGAGTTTGTTATTCCTTCTCACTGTCAAACAAAAGCAAAAAGAATGCATGATAGAAAGGGACAACTTCCCATCCCACACTGCCCACCAATAGGGCCCAAATGCCTTCATTCTGGGGAGGGACACTCACCCAGCTCTTCAGTTAGATACTCTGCAAAAGAAAAGCAAAAATACTTGGTGAGAGAGTACAGATTCTCATTACATGATGAGAATCCATTTTCAAAGGGTATACTCACGCAGTCTTCCAGATTGGCGCTCTAGAAATGAGAAGAAAATCATGGTGAGAGGGAACAGCTTCCCATCCCACTGCGATGACCCCTTTGTGCAGCTCTCTGCACCGGGCCACCAACACACAACGGAAAGTGAATGGGGACAGGTGGAGGACGTCCCTGTCCCAGAAGCGTCTGTGGAGAGTGGGGCAGCCCCGCAGCTCGCTCCCCGTCCCCACCTTGATCCCCGTTCTTTTCAGCCATCCCGGCCGTGTCCCGTGCCCAGGGCAGCCCCAGCCCCAGCACTCCCCACTCCCACACCAGGCTCCAGTTGCTCCTCCAGTACCCCCGAGCCACCAGCACACAAGCCCCCAGAGCCCACCCAGACCAGGCCCAGGCCCTCCCGCAGGGACACCACTTCCCCAGGGGCTGGGGGCAGGGACTGCAAGGACTCACCCAGCTCTCGCCTCTGTGCCGCTGAAAAGCAAAGGCAGAGGAACAGGTGGTGAGCAGAGCAGCTTGGTTGCTGGGTGGGAACATGTGCAGGGGGGCTGCACCTTGCCACCAGCCCCACGCTGCAGCCATGCTCCCTGGTATCCCACCCAAGACGATCCTAAGGCCTTTGGGATCGCCAGGAGAACATTCCCTTCCTCCTCCTACGCACCTCCCTGGGCCAGGGCTCAGCCCCGCTCCACACCCAGGGGGGTCCCTGCAGAACACCTCCCTCCGCTCCATCCCTGCACTGCCAGCTTACCTTGCTTTCGAAAGAGATAAACACCGAGGCCAATGGACACAGACAAAAGCACAAGGACCAGACCCAGAGCCACCTTCCAGGGCTGGGCGTTGTGGAAGAAGGGAGCTGAGAAAAGGCACCAAGAAAAGGGCTGTATTTACATGCCTGGGATTAGAAAATCAAGACCAAGACTTCTCCTAGGTCGGGACAAGTGCAGGGGCCACGAACACCTCACCCTGGCTGTGCCATTTGTACCTGAGATGTGCAGGGATGATTCCCGTTCCTGCTGGAGGCGGCTGCTCCTGACCACACAGGACAAGGGCCCCTCCACGCTCCCGGTCATGATGACGGCGCCTTCGATTTCAAAGAGCCCCTCCTGGTCCTGGGAATGTGTCTGGGGGTCTGAGGGCAGGTGCTGCCCGTGAGCATCCCTCCACAGCAGCTGCGGCAGCGGGTACCAGCCGGCCGATCGACACAGCACCCGGACGCCTCCGGCCTCGTAGCCCCCCAGGGAGAGGTGGGGGTCAGTGCCTGTGGCTGGGGGAAGAGCGCGTGACTGGGGCTTGACTTAGGGAGGGATTGAGTTCCAAGGCAAATACCCCATCTGCTCCCGTGCAGACACAGCACAGACCCAGCCACCGCTCCCATGGCTCTCAGACCAGTCCTTCCATGCATGCACTCTTCCAAGCAGTTACAGACCATTGAGGAGAATCCCCATCAGTCCTTGAAAGGACTCATTAATGGCCATGAGCATGGGACAGTGATCTGGGTGAAACACACAAACCCAGGAATACCTGCACAATCTCCTTGAAGCATCAATCCAGCCACTAACCTGACACCTCCAGATTCACCGTTGCTTCATCAGAAGCATCACCATCTTTCACGATGCAGATGTAATGGCCATCATCAGAGGGCCTCAGCCCTGTGATTCGCAAGTCCAGGCTTCCAGCAGAGAGACCATCTCTGACCAACTCTGTCCTCCCGGCATATGCCTCTATCTGCTCCTTGTACAGGTCCTCTCCATTGCGGTAGTGGTGCACTGTCTCAGAGAACTTGTCCCGGATCCACCTGACCTCTAAGCTGCGAGCATCGCGTTGAGGGGACAAGTGGCAGGGCAGCACGACATCCTGCCCCACGGTGGCAGTGAGAGGCTGGCCTGGTCCCACCACTCTGAGCTGGGCTGGGCAATGGAGAAGGGCACAGAGAGGCGGTGAGATTTTGCCATCGTAAATTTAGGGGCAGTGAATGACGAAGTGTGAGCTGTGTGTGAGTTGGTGTGTGCTGTGTCCGCCTTGTCCTGTTGGATACCGGGGCAATAGGAGAGGGAGAGGAAGGACGTGTAGGAGAAGGAGGGGTGCTGGGAGTGGGAGCCCTCTCTGCAGCATTCAGGCAGGTGAAGGAGACACGGACATGGCAGCCAAGGCAGCGCCCGTATTGTGTGAAAGAACCAAAGGGAAAGCGAAACCCAGAGGGTTTGATCTGTGGGCTCAGGTTCCCCCTGTCCCACAGCCGATCCCCAGCCCCACAGCAGCACGTCTGTCAGGCCCAGGGGGGAGAGCCCCCAGCAGCCCCGCAGGATCCTACCTGATCTCAGCCAGAGGACGAGCAGAGTGACGAGGGAAATCAGGAGGCTGCTGGCATAGCTGGTGAGTCTGGGGTGGCTGCAGACCCAGGAGAGCCCCATCTGTGCTGCAGCGGGAGCAGGAGCAGGAGCAGAAGAGAGAGGGGACCAAGGGGCTGCAGGCACCACAGGCAGATGGGGAAGGAGTCCCCCTGAGTGCGGGCACAAATAGCCACAGCCAGCAGCACCTTGGGCAGGGCACAAACCTTGCGCTTTTATCACGGGCTGAGAGACACAGCAGGCAGCCCCCAGGGGTTCTTCTCCAAGGGAGTCCCAGCGACAGAGAGGTCCCTCACCGCACCCAGCAGAGCTGTGGAAAGCCCAAGGCTACGCCCAACTTCCCTAACCTTTGCCCAGTTCCTGCCTGCAATAACCCTCTGGGAGCACCTTTCCCCCCCGGGGGCAATGGGAACAAGTGTCCTGGGAGCTCTAGAGGCTTGGCACCACCATCCCATCACAGCTGGGTGCCCTGCCCAATGCCTTCAGCAAGCACAAGGGCTTGTCCCCAGCAGGAGCCTCTCCAGAACACCAGGGAATGCCACTGACTGAGCTCACTGTCTGGGTTATGGGGACTTCAGTCTTTCCCTGATGCTTTGACTGCACCGCTCCTTCTCAATTCACTCTATTTCTGCTCCTCGTGGGGTCCCTCACATGGGATGCCATCCTTCCCAAAATGATCCTGCGTGGTCCTTACTCCAGCATCCCAGTTGTCTGCCCTCCCTGCATGCCTTTTTACGTAGAGGGACGGAGAGTTCTTGCGCTCTAAGGAAAACATCCTTAGAGTCTCCAGCTCTCCTCAGCTCCTTTGTCCCATAGGATGGTGTTCCAGGGGATCTCATCCTCTAGGTCTTTAAATAGCTTGGATTTGCTCTTTGGAAATTCAGGGTCCTGCCTTGGCCCTTTGCCAGGCCCACATTCCTGGAGATCACAAACTCAACCATGGCATGGTCACTGCAGCCCAGATTGCTTCCAGTCTTGACCTCTTTAATGAGCTTGTCTGCATAGGTGAGCACCAGGTCAAGTAACGCTTCTCGTTGGGTTGGTTTCTCTAGTACTTTTACCAGGAAGTAATCCTCAACGCGCTCTAGGAATCTCCTGGATTGCTAAAAGCAATGTAGTTTTCCCAGCAGACATCCGGGTGGTTCAAGTCCCCCATCAGGATGAGAGCATGCGAGCACGATGCTTCTTGTAGTTGAAGCAAGAAGGCCTCATCCATAGGCTCCCCTTGATCAGGAAGCCTGTAGTAGACTCCGGAAGAACCGTGTTTCTGTGATAGCAATCAGGTCATATTTGTCTAATTTCCCCATGGTTTCCAATTCCTCTTGCTTGTTTCCTGTGCTGCGTACATTGGTGTAGAGGCATTTCAGCTGGGCTGTTGGTCGTATTGCATTTCTAGAACCCTTCCTGTTGTATTGGGACAGGTCACGAGAGTTTCCCTGCCGTTACTTAGAGTGATGGTGTTCTCAGCTATGCTTTCTTGCTCGCCCTGCCTGCAAGCACTTCTGTGCAAACTGCCATGCCATGCCCTGACCAACACGCCATGCTCTGTTCACCACGCTCCTGGACTCTCGCTCTCCCTAGGGTTCTGCCTTTATATGACAGAAAGGGGGTTTCTGGATCCTCCCATGCCTCATCAGCTGGCCTCGCGAGGGCTGCTGAGTCCTAGCAGCTCCCTTGGATTCCTCCAATAACCTCGATGAAGGAAAACCCCTGCATGCCTCGATCCCCCACTCTGCTGCAGGATGCATTGCCCCAGAGCCGATTGCCTCGGCTTCTTTTATAATGATTTAAAATATTCCCACACTTGGAATTTCCATGTTCAGAAGTTGACTTATTTAATTACAAGGAGTATTGCTAATTCTTTTACATCGAAGAAGTTTTTTTGACCTCAGTATCAGGGAAGCTCATGGAGCAGATCTTCTTGAGAGTCATCATGCGGCACTTGAAGGGCAAGCAGGCGATCAGGCCCAGTCAGCATGGGTTTATGGAAGGCAGATCCTGCTTGACGAACCTGATCTCCTTCTATGACAAAGAGACGCAATGGGTGGATGAGGGAAAGGCTGTGGATGTGGTCTACCTTGACTTCAGCAAGGCTTTTGACACCGTCTCCCACAGCATTCTCCTCAAGAAACTGGCTGCTCTTGGCTTGGACTGGCGCACACTTCGTTGGGTTAGAAACTGGCTGGATAGCCGGGCCCAAAGAGTCGTGGTAAATGGAGTCAAGTCCAGTTGGAGGCCGGTCACTAGTGGCGTCCCCCAGGGCTCGGTGCTGGGGCCGGTCCTCTTTAATATCTTCATCAATGATCTGGACGAGGGCATTGAGTGCACCCTCAGTAAGTTTGCAGATGACACCAAGCTATGCACATGTGTCGATCTGCTCGAGGGTAGGAAAGCTCTGCAGGAGGATCTGGATAGGCTGCACCGATGGGCTGAGGTCAACTGCATGAAGTGCAACAAGGCCAAGTGTCGGGTCCTGCACCTGGGGCGCAATAACCCCAAGCAGAGCTACAGGCTGGGAGATGAGTGGTTGGAGAGCTGCCAGGCAGAGAAGGACCTGGGAGTGATGGTGGACAGTCGGCTGAATATGAGCCAGCAGTGTGCTCAGGTGGCCAAGAAGGCCAACGGCATCCTGGCTTGTATCAGAAACAGTGTGACCAGCAGGGCTAGGGAGGTGATCGTCCCCCTGGACTCGGCTCTGGTGAGGCCGCACCTCGAGTACTGTGTTCAGTTTTGGGCCCCTCGCTACAAGAAGGACATGGAGGTGCTTGAGCGGGTCCAGAGAAGGGCGATGAAGCTGGTTGAGGGGCCTGGAGAACAAGTCCTACGAGGAGCGGCTGAAGGAGCTGGGCTTGTTCAGCCTGGAGAAAAGGCGGCTCAGGGGCGACCTTATCGCTCTCTACAGATACCTTAAAGGAGGCTGTAGTGAGGTGGGGGTTGGCCTGTTCTCCCACGTGCCTGGTGACAGGACGAGGGGGAATGGGCTTAAGTTGCGCCAGGGGAGTTTTAGGTTAGATGTTAGGAAGAACTTCTTTACTGAAAGGGTTGTTAGGCACTGGAACAGGCTGCCCAGGGAGGTGGTGGAGTCACCATCCCTGGAAGTCTTCAAAAGATGTTTAGATGTAGAGCTTAGGGGTATGGTTTAGTGGGGACTGTTAGTGTTAGGTTAGATTTTGGACTCAATGATCTTGAGGTCTCTTCCAACCTAGAAATTCTGTGATTCTGCAATTCTGTGATTCTGTGAAATCCATGCTAAATATTTCGCGCTTTCATGCACAAAGCCAAATTCATAAATGGAGTTAGGAATGGAGAACTGGAGCCCACAAATGGGGTTTACAAACTTGAAGCAAAGCCATGCCTGAAGTCTGAGTGCCCCCACCAGCTGACGCAGGTCTCAGCATGCAGTGAGGTGTACGGGGCAGCCTCTGGAACCACTGCCCCTCATTCTTGCCCTGCTCCTGCAGGACCAAGGAGACGTGAGCCAAGAGTGCAGAAATTTCTTCTCAGAAAGAATGGTTAGGCATTGGAACGGGTTGTCCTGGGAGTTGGTGCAGTCACTGTCCCTGGGGGCGTTTAAGGAAAGTTTGGACGTGGTGCTTAGGGACATGGTTTAGTGGGTAATAGTGGTGGCAGAGAGGTGATTGGCCCAGATGTGAGAAACAAAGATGTGATTTTGCAGTAGAAGGTGTGTTTTTGCAGTGGAAAATGACTCTATCCTTGCATACTTGGAAGGGGTTTTGAAGTCATGACAGTGGCGTAGCAGTGATGACCTTAGAGGTCTTTTCCAGCTGTACTGGGTCTGGCTGGGATGTTAACTCTCCCTGCAGCAGCCCATACAGTGCTGTGCTCTGCACTTGGAGCTAGAACAGCAGTGGTATCACACCAGTGTTGTGTCTGCTGCTGAGCAGTGCTGGCACAGCATCGGGACTCTCTGTAACCCTCCTAGGGGGTGGGCAAAAAAGTGAGAAAAGAAACATCACCAGGGCAGCTGACCTAAACCAACCAAAGGGATATTCCATACCGTGTGATGTCACACTCAGCAATAAAAGGTGGAAAAAGGAAGAACAGAGGAGGGGTGGGCTCTCATTGTGAAAACGTCGGTCCTCCTCCCGAACACCGGCTACGTGCGTTGAAGCCCTCTTTCAAGGATGTGGTCAATCATCGCTCATTTGTGGGAAGTAGAGAGTAATTTCTTTCCTCTGCTCTTCCAAATAGCCTTTATTGGATTTGTTTGTTTGTTTGTTTGTTTGTTTTTCCCTTTCCCCCTCCCTTTTCCCCTTTCCTTTTTTCCTTTTTTTTTTTTTCCTTTTTTTTTTCTTTTTTTTTTTCCCCTTTAGTTAAATTGCTTAGTTAACAATAACATTTCCTTAATATTTTTTTTTCCTTTAGTTAAGTTATCCTTACCTCAACCTGTGAGTTGTTCTTTACTTTACTTCTTCCCCTTCTCATGTAGGGAGGGGGAGTGAGACAGCAGTTGTGGTGTTTAGCTGCCGAGCACAGTAAAACCACCACACCAACTTCAGTGATACCTTGATCTAGGGCTGAAGTCTGAGGCCACCTCCTGCCTCTGCTTGGAGGACTTCCAGGAGCTGGTGATGCCTCCTGTGGGCACAGCCTCTGCAGAGCCTGTGTGATGGAGGCTGGAAACTCTTTGGGTGCCCCCAGGGCAGGGAGGGCAATGAACCCAGGTAGGACAGGGGGGTCCCAGGCACCAGCTGGGGAAGTGGGGCAGCTGGAGCTTTGGTTCCTCCTGGCTTTGACTCCCAGGAGACCAAGGAGTCGGTGTACTGCAAGACGCCTTCTCAGGCAGCAAAGCCTCAGGACAGAAAGCACCCAGCAAATGCCACTGCCAGACTCCATCTTCGTGTGCAAAACTTTATTTCACAGAATCATAGAATTGTAGAATATCCTGAGTTGGAAGGGACCCATAAGGATCATCAAGTCCAACTCCTGGCACAGCACAGGTCTGCCCAGAGGTTTAGACCATGGGACTAAGTGCACAGTCCAATCGCTTTTTAAATTCAGACAGGCTTGGTGCAGTGAGTACTTCCCTGGGGAGCGCGTTCCAGTCTGCAACCACCCTCTTGGTGAAGAACCTCTTCCTGATGTCCAGCGTAAACTTCCCCTGCCTGAGCTTAATGCCATTCCCGTGGGTCCTATCACTGTTGTCTACAGAGAATAGGTCACCTGCCTCTCCACTCCCCCTTGCAAGGAAGTTGTAAGCTGCGATGAGGTCCCCCCTCAGCCTCCTCTTCTTCAGGCTAAACAGGCCCAGTGCACTCAGCCATCTTCGTCACCCTCCTCTGGACACTCTCCAACAGTTTAAAGTCCTCTTTGTACTGTGGTGCCCAGAACTGCACACAGTACTCGAGCTGAGGCCCCACCAGCGCAGAGAAGAGCGGGACAATCACTTCCCTCAACCGATGAGCAATGCCGTGCTCGATGCACCCCAGGATACGGTTGCCACAGTCCTGCTGCTGCTGGGCCTTGATGTGCTCCAGAGGAGGGAACAAAGAGTCCTCCCAGGCTGCTCATGCTCAGCACCAGGCACAGAGCAAAGATCAGCCCCAACCTAGGAGGCAAAGGTGGCCTGCACTGGCCAGCAGCACATGGTGACCACATCCCTTGTCCTGGGGCCTGCAAGCAGTGCAAGCAGTGCAAGCAGAGGGGAGAGGAGTGTGGAGAGCTGCTGCAGCCCCTGTGCTGCCCGCTGGGGCTCAGAGGCAGGGTGAGACCCGTGGGTGCAGCAGGGCTGGTGCACCAGCACATGAGACGTATGCAGGGCAGAGCCCAAAGCACCACAGCTCACCAAGATCCACCATTTTCGACGTTCCCAAAGACCCAGTCCTTTCCTGTGCTTTTCCCCATGCTTCATGGGATGGATTCCACATCATCCTGCCTCCCCCAAGCCCTCCCACAGCATCCAACTCAGAAAGCATCCCAGCCCTGCAGCATCCTGGTTCCAGAGCATCCAACCACGAGAACATCTTTGCTGCCCCCCCGCTGTAGCCATGCACCGGCTCAAATCCAGCTTCCACTGGACTTTTCTGCCCTGCCACTTCAAGTTTCCTGTTCTTTTCAGGGTATGCAGCTTCCTTCAATAATGATTTAAAATATTCACACACTGGGATTTTCCATGTTCAGAAGATGATTTTTTTATTTACAAGGAGTATTACTAATTCTTTTACATCTAAATTCCTGCTATATACTTCATGCTTTCACACTCAAAGCCTAATTCATTACTGGAGTTAGAAGTAGGGTTCCCAAAAACGAAGTAAAAGGGCTGCCTGAAGTCAGTACTCCCCACCATCTGCCACAGGTCTCAGTGTGTTGTCCCTCAGGCACAGCTGGGCATTTGTCCCCAGCCAGAACCAGGGGCGCATGGTCTCCCCTTTCAGGAAGACATCTGTGAAAGTGAAGATCTTAACCCGGTTTTCAGGGTTTATAAAAGACACCTGCCCCTGGGTACAGTCAAGACAGACCAAGACCCTAGTGGGGACAGGGGACAGGGACAAGGGGGTGGGAGGAGATGTGAGAGACGTGAGCTGCCCCTCATTGTACTGCACAGCCCAGATCCCTTCTTCAGGGCTCATGTTGATCTCCCCCTTCCTCTTCACTGATGCCCTGGCCACCCCCACAGCCAAACTTGAATACTTTCCCTTCTCCCCCTCTACCTCCACCTCCCAGCAGTGCCTCCCCTCTCTGAACTCCTCACAGCCCAGAACGCAGCAACTAGTGTCAAATCTCTCCGGGGATTTGGGCACCTGCTGCCATTTACTTTCCCATCTCACACTGCGGTTGTCCTGAGACAGGACAAGCATGGGATGAGCCGTACATGGATCCAGGGTCAACTTCACTGCAGGGACAAAAGGAGCCTGGCCATTAGGGGCAGAGCTCAGCCCTGGGCAGGCTTTCCCCAGCTCGGAGCCAGGAGCTGCCCCACGGGGCAGGAGATGGGGCACCTCTTGGCTCCTGAACATGCCCCAGCAAGGGTAGGAGAAGCACTGCAGAGGGCAACCCAGTGCACACCTACCTCTATTTTGAGGCAGCAGAAACTTTCTCCATGCTGGAAGGAGAGGGGAGAGCTGGTCACAGCCCATGGCCGGTGCCCAGTGGGTGTGGGCAGGGTGAGGGGCCAGCCCTGGGCGGCTCTGTCCCAGCTGCCCACCCTCCCCTGCACATTGCCT
Source organism: Anas acuta (assembly GCF_963932015.1). Taxonomy (NCBI): domain Eukaryota; kingdom Metazoa; phylum Chordata; class Aves; order Anseriformes; family Anatidae; genus Anas; species Anas acuta. Next base: position 1,008,247 of record NC_089009.1, on the reverse strand, counting down.
TCACATTGCCCTTGGGCTCAAGCTCAGGAACACTCACCCTGCCCTGCAGCTTGTTCCCCTGGAAAAAGAAGCAAAAGCAATATCTGATGAGAGGAGAGAGCTTCTCACCCTATGCCTGAACCCCTAACTGCTTTGTTATGCTGCAGGATACTCACTGAGCTTTGCATCTTTTTTCTCTGCCAAACAAAAGCAAAAAGAAAGCATGATGGAAAAGGACATCTTGCCTTCTCAAGATGCCCACTGGTAGAACCCAAAGGCCTTCATTTGGGGGAGGGATGGGCACTCACCCAGCTCTGTGGCTAGTTCCTCTGCAAAAGAAAAGCAAAAACACTTGAGAGAGTACAGATTCTCATTACATGACAAGAACTCATTTTCTTTGGGTTTGGGGCCAGACACTCACGCAGTCTTGCAGATAGGTGCTCTAGAAATGAGAAGAAAATCATGGTGAGAGCTTCCCATCCCATTGTGATGACCCCAAATACTTTCAGATGCTGATATTGACTTACCAGCCTGTCGTGGTTTAACCCGGCCGGCAGCTAAACACCACGCAGACGTTCGGTCACCCTCCCCACTCCCTCTCTGGGATGGGGGAGAGAAATGGAAAGTGAAGCCCGTGAGTTGAGATAAAGACAGTTTAATAAGACAGGAAAATAATAATAACAATAATAATAATAATAACAATAATACAATGATGACAATAGTACTACCACTAATAATATGTAGAAACAAGTGATGCACAATGCAATTGCTCACCACCCGCTGACCGATGCTCAGCCTAACCCCGAGCAGTCCAGCCCCCTCCCCCAGCTAGCCACCCCTATGTATTGTTTCGCATTACCCCAGATGGTATGGAATACCCCTTTGGCTAGTTTGGGTCACCTGTCCTGGGTCTGTCCCCTCCCAGCTCTTTCTGCACCCCCAGCCTGCCCGTTGGCAGGACAGAGCAAGAAACTGAGATGTCGTTGGCTTAGTATAAGCACTGCTCTGCAACAATTAAAACATCGGGGTGTTATCAGCATTCTTCTCAACCTAAGCCAAAACAGAGCATTCCACCAGCTACTAGGAAGAAAATTAATTCTGTTCTAACTGAAACCAGGACACAGCCTCTGCACGGTATTCATCTGGAAAAGAAAGAGAAAAGCAATGCATGATCAGAGGGGAAAGCTTCTCCTCCCATAGCTCCCAATGGAAGACATGAAGTTCTTTCCATTGGGGAGGGACACTCACCCAGCTCTGCTTTCAGTTCCGCTGCAAAAGGAAAGCAAAGGCAATACATGATCAGAGGGGACAGATTCTCGTCATATGCCTGCTCCCAAGGCTACGCCCCCAAATTTATTCTTCTAGGAAGTGGCCAAATATAACTTTGCTCTCAAAGGAGGGACCAGACTAATAGTGAGTGAAGTTCATCTGGAAGCATGGCTTGTGCAAGCAGAACAACCAGCACAGAAACTTGTGCAGCTTTCAGTACGATGCCACCAAAGGCAAGTGGAAATGAATGGGGATGGGTGGAGGATGTCCCTGTCCTGGAAGCATCAGTGCCAAGTAAGGCACCCCCACAGCTCGCTCCCCGTCCCCACCTTGATCCCCGTTCCTTTCAGCCATCCCGGCCGTGTCCCATGCCCAGGGTAGCCCTAGCTTCAGCACTCCCCACTCCCCCGTCAGGGTGAGGGGCCAGCCCTGGGCTGCTCTGTCCCAGCTGCCCACTGTTCTCTGCACATTGACTTGGTGCATTGGTGCCCAAGCACGGGGACACTCACCCAGCTCTGCAGCTTGTTCCTCTGGAAAAGGAAGAGAAAAGCAAAATAAGATCAGAGGGCACAATTTCTGTTCCTATACTTCTCACTATGACACTCTTTTACTTTTTTTTTTTTCTTTTTCTGTTTGGAGAGTGAGACTTACCCAGCTCTGCAGCTTGTTCTTCTACAAGTGAAAGAGAAAAGCAATGCATGGATGAGAGGAGTCAGCTTTTCATCAGTGGCTGCTACAAATCAAAGACCCCCCAATTCCTTCAGTTGTGAGGGGGAAGAGAGACTCACGCAGTCTTGCATCTTTTTCCTCTGGAAAAGAAAAGCATAAGGAATGCATGATTAGAGGGAAAAACTTCTCATCTGTTGTCTATACTGCAAATTCTTCCCATTCAGGGATGGACACTCACCTATCTCTGCAGCTTGTTTCGCTGGAAAAGAAAAAGAAAGAGAAAAGCAATGTATGGTCAGATGGGAGTATGCCTGTGGGAAGACACCAAATGCCTTCTCTTTGGAGAAGGAGACTTACCCAGCTCTGCATCCTTTTTCGCTGCAATAGAAAAGCAAAATGAATGAATGGTCAGAGTGGAGAGACTTTCACCCTATTCCCGCTGCCGTGGGTAGACCCAAAATTTTTTGCTCTAGTCCATGGGCACAAACACCTTGCTCTCAGACTTGTATCAACCAGACTAACAAGGACCTAGGCCCAGCATTTTGCAAGACTTGTAGCATTAAGGACAGACTTGTGCAGCTCTCTTCATGGTGCCACCAAAACACAAGAGGAAGTGAACGCAGATGGGTGGAGGAAGTCCCTGTCCCAGAAGCATCAGTGCAGAGCGGGGCAGCCCCGCAGCTCGCTCCCCGTCCCCACCTTGATCCCCGTTCCTTTCAGCCATCCCGGCCGTGTCCCATGCCCAGGGTAGCCCTAGCTTCAGCACTCCCCACTCCCCCGTCAGGGTGAGGGGCCAGCCCTGGGCTGCTCTGTCCCAGCTGCCCACTGTTCTCTGCACATTGACTTGGTGCATTGGTGCCCAAGCACGGGGACACTCACCCAGCTCTGCAGCTTGTTCCTCTGGAAAAGGAAGAGAAAAGCAAAATAAGATCAGAGGGCACAATTTCTGTTCCTATACTTCTCACTATGACACTCTTTTACTTTTTTTTTTTTCTTTTTCTGTTTGGAGAGTGAGACTTACCCAGCTCTGCAGCTTGTTCTTCTACAAGTGAAAGAGAAAAGCAATGCATGGATGAGAGGAGTCAGCTTTTCATCAGTGGCTGCTACAAATCAAAGACCCCCCAATTCCTTCAGTTGTGAGGGGGAAGAGAGACTCACGCAGTCTTGCATCTTTTTCCTCTGGAAAAGAAAAGCATAAGGAATGCATGATTAGAGGGAAAAACTTCTCATCTGTTGTCTATACTGCAAATTCTTCCCATTCAGGGATGGACACTCACCTATCTCTGCAGCTTGTTTCGCTGGAAAAGAAAAAGAAAGAGAAAAGCAATGTATGGTCAGATGGGAGTATGCCTGTGGGAAGACACCAAATGCCTTCTCTTTGGAGAAGGAGACTTACCCAGATCTGCATCCTTTTTCGCTGCAATAGAAAAGCAAAATGAATGAATGGTCAGAGTGGAGAGACTTTCACCCTATTCCCGCTGCCGTGGGTAGACCCAAAATTTTTTGCTCTAGTCCATGGGCACAAACACCTTGCTCTCAGACTTGTATCAACCAGACTAACAAGGACCTAGGCCCAGCATTTTGCAAGACTTGTAGCATTAAGGACAGACTTGTGCAGCTCTCTTCATGGTGCCACCAAAACACAAGAGGAAGTGAACGCAGATGGGTGGAGGAAGTCCCTGTCCCAGAAGCATCAGTGCAGAGCGGGGCAGCCCCGCAGCTCGCTCCCCGTCCCCACCTTGATCCCCGTTCCTTTCAGCCATCCCGGCCGTGTCCCGTGCCCAGGGCAGCCCCAGCCCCAGCACTCCCCACTCCCACCCCAGGCTCCAGATGCTCCTCCAGCACCCCCGAGCCACCAGCACACAAGCCCCCAGAGCCCACCCAGACCAGGCCCAGGCCCTCCTGCATGGACACCACTTCCCCAGGGGCTGGGGGCAGGGACTGCAAGGACTCACCCAGCTCTTGGGTCTGTTCCGCTGAAAAGCAAAGGCGGAGGAACAGGTGGTGAGCAGAGCAGCTTGGTTGCTGGGTGGGAACATGTGCAGGGGGGCTGCACCTTGCCACCAGCCCCACGCTGCAGCCATGCTCCCTGGCCTCCCAGCCAAGGCCCCTTGCCTTCTCCCCTGCCTTCGTTGCCCAAGGCAGAGGCCCAAGAAGATCCTAAGGCCTTTGGCATCCCCAGGAGAACATTCCCTTCCTCCTCCTACGCACCTCCCTGGGCCAGGGCTCAGCCCCGCTCCAGACCCATGCAGGTCCCTGCAGAACACCTCCCTCTGCTCCATCCCTGCGCTGCCAGCTTACCTTGCTTTTGAAAGAGATAAACACCCAGGCCAATGGACACAGCCAAAAGCATGAGGACCAGAGCCAGAGCCACCATCCAGGGCTGGGCATTGTGGAAGAAGGGAGCTGAGAAAAGGCACCAGGATAAGGGCTGCGTTTCCATGCCCGTGGGGGGAAGAGCACGACCCAGACTTCTCCTTGGTCAGGACAAGTGCAGGGGCCAGGAACACCTCATCCTGACTGTGCCATTTGTACCTGCAATGTGCAGGGATGATTCCCGCTCCTGCTGGAGGCGGCTGCTCCTGACCATACAGGACAAGGGCCCCTCCACACTCCCGGTCACGATGACGGCACCTTTGATTTCAAAGAGCTCATCCTGGTCCTGGGAATGTGTCTGGAAGACTGAGGGCAGGTGCTGCCCGCGAGCATCCCTCCACAGCAGCTGCGGCAGCGGGTACCAGCCGGCCGATTGACACAGCACCCGGACGCCTCCGGCCTCGTAGCCCCCTAGGGAGAGGTGGGGGTCTGCGCCTGTGGCTGAGGGAAGAGCGCGTGGCTGGGGCTTGACTTGGGGAGGGATTGAGTTCCAAGGCAAAGACCCCATCTGCTCCCATGCAGACACAGCCACGGCCCCCATGGCTCTCAGACCAGTCCCTCCATGCATACAGTCTTCCAAGCAGTCACAAACCATGGAGGAGAAGACCCATCAGACTCAAGTCCTTGAAAGGACTCTTTGATGGCCTGGGACAGTGATCTGGGTGAAACACACAAACCCATGAACACCTGCACCATCCCCTGAAAGCCTCACCCCAGCCACTAACCTGACACCTCCAGATGCACCGTTGCTTCATCATAAGCGTCACCATCTCCCACAGTGCAGATGTACTGGCCATCATCTGAGGGTCTCAACCTGGAGATTCGCAAGTCCAGGCTTCCAGCAGAGAGGCCATCTCTGACCAACTCTGTCCTCCCAACATATGCTTCCATCTGCTCCCCATACAGGTCCTCTCCATTGCGGTAGTGGTGCACTGTCTCAAAGAACTTGTCCCGGATCCACCTGACCTCCAAGCTGCGAGCATCCCGGCGAGGGAACAAGTGGCAGGGCAGCGCGACATCCTGCCCCACGGTGGCAGTGATAGTATAGCCTGGTCCCTCCACTCTGAGCTGGGCTGGGCAATGGAGAAGGGCACAGGGAGGCGGTGAGATTTTGCCATCGTAAATGTAGGGGCAGTTAGTGAGAAAGGGCGAGCTGTGCCTGAGTTGGTGCATGCTGCATCCGCCTTGTCCTATTGGATACTAGGGCAACAGGAGAGGGAGAGGGAGGATGTGCAGGAGAAGGAGGTGTGCTGGGAGTGGGAGCCCTCTCTGCAGCATTCAGGAAGGTAAAGATGAGCCAGAAAGTGCAGCCGACGCAGCACCGGTATTACATGGAAGAACCAAAGGGAAAGTGAAACCCAGCAGGGGATGAGCTGTGGACTCAGGTTCCCCCTGTCCCACTGCACTCCCCTGCCCCACAGCAGCAGGTCTGCCAGGCCCAGGGGGGAAAGGCCCCAGCAGCCCCACAGGATCCTACCTGAGCCCAGCCGGAGGAGGAGCAGAGTGACAAGGGAAGTCAGGAGGGCCCTGGCATAGCCGGTGAGGCTGGGGTGGCCGCAGCCCCAGGAGAGCCCCATCTGTGTTGCAGCGGGAGCAGGAGCTGGGGTCAGGACCTGAAGGAGAAGAGAGAGGGGACTGAGGGGCTGCAGGCACCACAGGCAGATGGGGAAGGAGTCCCCCTGAGCCCGGGCACAAGGAGCCACAGCCAGCAGCACCTTGGGCAAGGCGCAGAGCCTGTGCTTATCACGGACTGGGGGACACAGCAGGCAGCCCCCAGGGGTTCTTCTCCAAGGGGGTCCCAGCGACAGAGGTCCCTCACGGCACCCAGCAGAGCTGCAGAAAGCACAAGGCTACGCCCAAGTTCCCTAACCTTTGCCCAGTTCCTGCCTGCAATAACCCTCTGGGAGCACCTTTGTCCCTGGGGCAATGGGAGCAAGTGTCCTGGGAGCTCTAGAGGCCTGGCACCACCATCCCATCACAGCTGGGTGCCCTGCCCAATGCCTTCAGCATGCACAAGGGGCTTGTCCCCAGCAGGAGCCTCTCCAGAACATAAGGGAATGCCACTGACTGAGCTCACTGTATGGGTTATGGGGACTGCAGTCTTTCCCTGATGCTTTGACTCCGCCGCTCCTTCTCAAACCACTCTGCTCCTGCTCCTCATGGGGTCCCTCCCAATGGATGCCATCATTCCCAAAATGATCCTGCGTGGTCCTTACTCTGGCATCCCTGTTGTCTGCCCTCCCTGCATGCCTTTTTACGCAGAGGGATGGAGAGTTCTTGTGGTCTAAGGAAAACATCCTTAGAGTCTGCAGCTCTCCTCAGCTCCTTTGTCCCATAGGATGGTGTTCCAGGGGATCTCATCCTCTAGGTCTTTCAATAGCTTGGATTTGCTCTTTGGAAGTTCAGGGTCCTGCCTTGGCCCTTTGCCAGGCCCACATTCCTGGAGATCACAAACTCAACCATGGCATGGTCACTGCAGCCCAGATTGCCTCCAGTCTTGACCTCTTTAATGAGCTTGTCCACATAGGTGAGCGCCAGGTCAAGTAACTCTTCAGGTCAAGTAACGCTTCAGGTCAAGTAACGCTCCAGGTCAAGTAATGCTTCTCGTTACTTGACAGTCCTCAACGCGCTCTAGGAATCTCCTGGATTGCTTAAAGCCTGCTGTGTAGTTTTCCCAGCAGACATCCAGGTGGTTCAAGTCCCCCATCAGGATGAGAGCGTGTGAGAATGATGCTTCTTGTAGTTGAAGCAAGAAGGCCTCATCCATAGGCTCTCCTTGATCAGGCAGCCTGTAGTAGACTCCGGAAGAACCGTGTTTCTGTGATAGCAATCAGGTCATATTTGTCTAGAATCACAGAATCACAGAATTGTCTAGGTTGGAAGAGACCTCAAGATCATCGAGTCCAACCTCTGACCTAACACTAACAGTCCCCACTAAACCATATCCCTAAGCTCTACATCTAAACGTCTTTTAAAGACTTCCAGGGATGGTGACTCCACCACCTCCCTGGGCAGCCTGTTCCAGTGCCTCACAACCCTTTCGGTAAAGAAGTTCTTCCTAACATCCAACCTAAACCTCCCCTGGCGCAACTTCAGCCCATTCCCCCTTGTCCTGTCACCAGGCATGTGGGAGAACAGACCAACCCCCACCACACTACAGCCTCCTTTAAGGTATCTGTAGAGAGCGATAAGGTCGCCCCTGAGCCGCCTTTTCTCCAGGCTGAACAAGCCCAGCTCCTTCAGCCACTCCTCGTAGGACTTGTTCTCCAGGCCCCTCACCAGCTTCGTTGCCCTTCTCTGGACCCACTCAAGCACCTCCATGTCCTTCTTGTAGCGAGGGGCCCAAAACTGAACACAGTACTCGAGGTGCGGCCTCACCAGAGCCGAGTACAGGGGGACGATCACCTCCCTAGCCCTGCTGGCCACACTGTTTCTTATGCAAGCCAGGGTGCTGTTGGCCTTCTTGGCCACCTGAGCACACTGCTGGCTCATATTCAGCCGACTGTCCACCATCACTCTCAGGTCCTTCGCTGCCTGACAGCTCTCCAACCACTCATCTCCCAGCCTGTAGCTCTGCTTGGGGTTATTGCACCCCAGGTGCAGGACCCGACACTTGGCCTTGTTAAACTTCATACAGTTGACCTCAGCCCATCGGTGCAGCCTATCCAGATCCTCCTGCAGAGCCTTCCTACCCTCGAGCAGATTTCTTTTTCAAGTCTAATTTCACCTTGGTTTCCAATTCCTCTTGCTTGTTTCCTGTGCTGCGTACATTGGTGTTGAGGCATTTCAGGTGGGCTGTTGGTCGTATTGCATTTCTAGAACCCTTCCTGTTGTATTGGGACAGGTCACGAGAGTTTCCCTGCCGTTACTTAGAGTGATGGTGTTCTCAGCCATGCTTTCTTGCTCGCCCTGCCTGCAAGCACTTCTGTGCAAACTGCCATGCCATGCCCTGACCAACACGCCATGCTCTGTTCACCACGCTCCTGGACTCTCGCTCTCCCTAGGGTTCTGCCTTTATATGACAGAAAGGAGACTTCTGGATCCTCCTATGCCTCATCAGCTGTCCTCACAAGAGCTGCTGAGTCCTAGCAGCTCCCTTGGATTCCTCGAATACCCTCGATGAAGGAAAACCCCTGCATGCCTCGATCCCCCACTCTGCTGCAGGACACATCTGCCCTGGAGCCGATTGCCTCGTCTTCTTTTGTAATGATTTAAAATATTCCCACACTTGGAATTTCCCTGTTCAGAAGTTGACTTATTTAATTACAAGGAGTATTGCTAATTCTTTTACATCGAAATTCATGCTAAATAATTCATGCTTTCATGCACAAAGCCAAATTAATAAATGGAGTTAGGAACAGAGAACTGTAGCCCACAAATGGGGTTTGCAAACTTGAAGCAAAGGCGTGCCTGAAGTCTGAGTGCCCCCACCAGCTGACGCAGGTCTCAGCATGCAGTGAGGTGTACGGGGCAGCCTCTGGAACCACTGCCCCTCATTCTTGCCCTGCTACTGCAGGACCAAGGAGACGTGAGCCAAGAGTGCAGAAATTTCTTCTCAGAAAGAATGGTTAGGCATTGGAACGGGTTGTCCTGGGAGTTGGTGCAGTCACTGTCCCTGGGGGCGTTTAAGGAAAGTTTGGACGTGGTGCTTAGGGACATGGTTTAGTGGGTAATAGTGGTGGCAGAGAGGTGGTTGGCCCAGATGTGAGAAACAAAGATGTGATTTTGCAGCAGAAGGTGTGTTTTTGCAGTGGAAAATGACACTATCCTTGCATACTTGGAAGGGGTTTTGAAGTCATGACAGTGGCGTAGCAGTGATGACCTTAGAGGTCTTTTCCAGCTGTACTGGGTCTGGCTGGGATGTTAACTCTCCCTGCAGCAGCCCATACAGTGCTGTGCTCTGCACTTGGAGCTAGAACAGCAGTGGTATCACACCAGTGTTGTGTCTGCTGCTGAGCAGTGCTGGCACAGCATCGGGACTCTCTGTAACCCTCCTAGGGGGTGGGCAAAAAAGTGAGAAAAGAAACATCACCAGAGCATGCTGACCTAAACCAACCAAAGGGATATTTCATACCGTGTGATGTCACACTCAGCAATAAAAGGTGGAAAAAGGAAGAACAGAGGAGGGGTGGGCTCTCATTGTGAAAACGTCGGTCCTCCTCCCGAACACCGGCTACGTGAGTTGAAGCCCTCTTTCAAGGATGTGGTCAATCATTGCTCATTTGTGGCAAGTAGAGAGTAATTTCTTTCCTCTGCACTTCCACATAGCCTTTATTTGATTTGTTTGTTTGTTTGTTTGTTTGTTTTTCCCATTCCCCCTCCCTTTTCCCCTTTCCTTTTTCCTTTTTTTTTTTCCCCTTCAGTTAAATTGCTTAGTTAACAATAACATTTCCTTAATATTTTTTTTTTCCTTTAGTTAAGTTATCCTTACCTCAACCTGTGAGTTGTTCTTTACTTTACTTCTTCCCCTCCTCATGTAGGGAGGGGGAGTGAGACAGCAGTTGTGGTGTTTAGTTGCCAAGCACAGTAAAACCACCACACCAACTTCAATGATTCTTTGATCTAGGGCTGAAGTCTGAGGCCACCTCCTGCCTCTGCTTGGAGGACTTCCAGGAGCTGGTGATGCCTCCTGTGGGCACAGCCTCTGCAGAGCCTGTGTGATGGAGGCTGGAAACTCTTTGGGTGCCCCCCAGGGCAGGGAGGGCAATGAACCCAGGTGGGACAAGGGGGTCCCAGGCACCAGCTGGGGAAGTGGGGCAGCTGGAGCTTTGGTTCCTCCTGGCTCTGACTCCCAGGACCAACACCAAGGAGACGGTCTGCTGCAAGACGCCTTCGCAGGCAGCAAAGCCTCAGGACAGAAAGCACCCAGCAAATGCCACTGCCAGACTCCATCTTCGTGTGCAAAACTTTATTTCACAGAATCATAGAATTGTAGAATATCCTGAGTTGGAAGGGACCCATAAGGATCATCAAGTCCAACTCCTGGCACAGCACAGGTCTGCCCAAAAGTTTAGACCATGGGACTAAGTGCACAGTCCAATCGCTTTTTAAATTCAGACAGGCTTGGTGCAGTGAGTACTTCCCTGGGGAGCGCGTTCCAGTGTGCAACCACCCTCTTGGTGAAGAACCTCTTCCTGATGTCCAGCGTAAACTTCCCCTGCCTGAGCTTAATGCCATTCCCGTGGGTCCTATCACTGTTGTCTACAGAGAATAGGTCACCTGCCTCTCCACTCCCCCTTGCAAGGAAGTTGTAGCCCATGATGAGGTCCCCCCTCAGCCTCCTCTTCTTCTGGCTGAACAGGCCCAGTGCCCTCAGCCATCTTTGTCGCCCTCCTCTGGACACTCTCCAACAGTTTAAAGTCCTCTTTGTACTGCGGTGCCCAGAACTGCACACAGTACTTGAGCTGAGGCCGCACCAGTCCAGAGCAGAGCGGGACAATCACTTCCCTCAACCGACGAGCAATGCCGTGCTCGATGCACCCCAGGGTACGCTTGCCACAGTTCTGTTGCTGCTGTGCCTTTTTGTGCTCCAGAGGGGGGAACAAAAAGCCCCCACAGGCTGCTCATGCTCAGCACCAGGCACAGAGCAAGGATCAACCCCAACCTAGGAGGCAAAGGCGGCCTGCAATGGCTGGCAGCACACAGTGGCCACATCCCTTGCCCTGGGGTCTGCAAGCAGTGCAAGCAGAGGGGAGAGGAGTGTGGAGAGCTGCTGCAGCCCCTGTGCTGCCCGCTGGGGCTCAGAGGCAGGGTGAGACGCGTGGGTGCCATCAGGGCTTGTGCCTCAGCACAGGAGTCCTGGGCAGGGCAGAGCCCAGTGGCCGCAAGGGGCCTGGCCCCTGCTTGCAGCATCCCAGCCCTCCTCCAGCAGCAGGGAGGAATGCAGAGCAGCCCCTGGCCCCACTGCCCCTCATTCCTGTGCTGCTCCTGCAGGACCAAGGAGAGGTGATGCAGGAGTGGCTGGAGAATCACAGGAGCTCCCCAGGGCTGTGGACATGGTGTGGGGGGTGCTGTCCCTCAGGCACAGCTGAAATCCCTCTGTCCACACCAGAAACCAGGGGCGGATGGGCTTTGTATCGAAGTTGGCTGCTGGGAACTTAAAGATCTCAACGCCGTTGTCAGCATTGATGAAAGACACCTGCTGCTGGGTACAGTCCAGACAGACCCAGATTCTCGTGGGGATAGAGGACAGGGACAAGGGCATGCGAGGTAACGTCAGAGATTTGAGTTGCCCTTGTTGGTACCGCACAGCCCAGATCCCTTCTTCAGGAGTCATTTTGTAAAAGCCAGTTCTGGTCACAGAAGCCCAAGCCACCCCCACACCCCACCAAGAATACGTATCCATCTTCCCCTCCACCTCCACCAACCAGCAGTGCCTCCCCTCTTCAAACTCCTCACGTCCCAACACGCAGCACCAACTGTCAAATCTGTCCAGGCTGGAAGGTAACTGCTGCTGTTCACTTTGAAATCTTACTCTCCTGTGGTCCTCTGACAGGACGAGCCGGGGATGAGCCGTGTCCGGATCCAGGGTCACCTTCACTGCAGGGACAGAAGGAGCCAGGCCATCAGGGGCAGAGCTCAGCCCTGGGCAGGCTTTCCCCAGCTCGGGGCCAGGAGCTGCCCCACGGGGCAGGAGATGGGGCACCTCTTGGCTCCTGAACATGCCCCACCAGGGGCAGGAGAAGCACCACAGAGGGCAACCCAGTGCACATTTACCTGTATTGTGAGGCAGCAGAAACTTTCTCCATGCTGGAAGGAGAGGGGAGAGCTGGTCACAGCCCATGGCTGGTACCCAGTGGGTGTGGGCAGGGTGAGGGGCCAGCCCTGGGCTGCTCTGTCCCAGCTCCCCTGCACATCACCTTGGTGTTGCCCTAGGGCCCAAGCTCAGGGACACTCACCCAGCTCTGCAGCTTTTTTCTCTGAAAAGGAAAGTGAATATAATGCATGATCAGGGGGGAGAGTTGCTCAGCCCATGGCTTCTTTCAAGGGAAGACCCCACTTTCCCTTAGCTAGGGAGGGAAACTCACCAAGCATTGCATGTTCTTTCGCTGCAAAAGAAAGAAAAAAGGAAAACATGATCAGAGATCATAGTTTCTGATCCCATAGCTCTCACTAAGACATTATATATATAATTATATATATGTTTGTTTGTTTGTTTGTTTAGAGAGTGAGACTTACCCAGGTCCACAGCTTGTTTCTCTGAAAAACAAAAGAAAAAGGAATTAATGGTCAGAGAAAGAAATTTGTTATCGCTTGCAAAAACCCAAATTCCTGCTCTCCCTGGAGTGAGAAAACACAGAAAAGATGAAAAGTGAATGGGGATCGCTAGAATGAGAACAGAGCACCTTGCTCCCAGATTCAGAAGAACAAGACTAACAGGGAGCAAGGACCCAGCTTGGACACGTGGAGGAGTAAGGACAGACACTTGTGCAGCTCTCTGCACCATGCCACCAAAACACAAGGGGAAGTGAATGGGGATGGATGGAGGATGTCCCTGTCCAGAAGCGTCAGTGCAGAGCGGGGCAGCCCTGCAGCTTGCTCCCCATCCCCACCTTGATTCCCGTTCCTTTCAGCCATCCCGGCCGTGTCCCATGCCCGGGGCAGCCCCAGCCCCAGCACTCCCCACTCCCACCCCAGGCTCCAGATGCTCCTCCAGCACCCCCGAGCCACCAGCACACAAGCCCCCAGAGCCCACCCAGACCAGGCCCTCCGGCACGGACACCACTTCCCCAGGGGCTGGGGGCAGGGACTGCAAGGACTCACCCAGCTCTCGTCTCTGTGCCGCTGAAAAGCAAAGGCGGAGGAAGAGGTAGTGAGCAGAGCAGCTTGGTTGCTGGGTGGGAACATGTGCAGGGGGGCTGCGCCTTGCCACCAGCCCCACGCTGCAGCCATGCTCCCTGGCCTCCCACCCAAAGCCCCTTGCTCCAGACCCAGGTGGGTCCCTGCAGAACACCTCCCTCCGCTCCATCCCTGCTCTGCCAGCTTACCTTGCTTTCGAAAGAGATAAACACCGAGGCCAATGGACACAGCCAAAAACACGAGGACCAGAGCCAGAGCCACCATCCAGGGCTGGGCGTTTATGAAAAAGGGAGCTGAGAAAAAGCACCAGGAAAAGGGCTGTGTTTACATGCACGTGGATGGAAGAGCAAGACCCAGACTTCACCCGGCTCAGGACAAGTGTGGGGGCCAGGAACACCTCACCCTGGCTGTGCCATTTGTACCTGCAATGTGCAGGGATGATTCCCGCTCCTGCTGCAGGCGGCTGCTCCTGACCACGCAGGACAAGGGCCCCTCCATGCTCCCGGTCACGATGACGGCGCCTTCGATTTCAAAGAGCCCCTCCTGGTCTTGGGAATGTGTCTGGGAGACCGAGGGCAGGTGCTGCCCGCGAGCATCCCTCCACAGCAGCTGCGGCAGTGGGTACCAGTCAGCCGATCGACACAGCACCCGGACGCCTCCGTCCTCGTAGCCCCCCAGGGAGAGGTGGGGGTCAGCGCCTGTGGCTGAGGGAAGAGCGCGTGGCTGGGGCTTGACTTGGGGAGGGATTGAGTTCCAAGGCAAAGACCCCATCTGCTCCCATGCAGACACAGCCACAGCCCAGACCAACCATGGCCCCAGGGATTCTCAGACCTGGCAATCCATGCACCCACCCTCATCCCAGACAACCCCAGCTGGTGCCAGAACCAGAGAACAGGGATGCACATGTACAATGCCAGTGGCCACAAATCACCCAGGAAACCCAGGTGCTGAGCTTCAGCACCTCCAGGCAGCGTCTCTGCACCAAGCTGTGCTGGTTCAAGAAGCCCCGAGACTTCCAGACAATGTCTCACGTCTCCCCCAGCACAAAAAGCAAAACCCAAAAGACATCCAGCTGCTCAGAGGTCTCTTCCCTGCTCCAGGCACTGTGTTTGGTAGCATCATAGGCACAGATGAAGGGGCTGCTCAGCAGCCTGTGCCCAGTGCCCTTAAACCATCATGGGAATGGTCTGCATAGACACCAGTGAAAACTAACAACTATATCCTACCTATGGATCTCTCTTCCCAAATACTACCTCCATTTGCATGTCCATATTCCATGCTGTTTAATAGCTGAGATAGGAAAAAGAAACTTAAATTCTCCCCTGGAATTCCCGGTGTATTACCCCAGCCACAAACCTGACACCTCCAGATCCACTGTTGCTTCATCATAAGCATCAGCATTTTTCACAGTGCAGAAATACTGGCCATCATCAGAGGTTCTCAGCCCTGTGATTCGCAAGTCCAGGCTTCCAGCAGAGAGACCATCTCTGACCAACTCTGTCCTCCCGGCATATGCCTCCATCTGCTCCCCGTACAGGTCCTCTCCATTGCGGTAGTGGTGCACTGTCTCAGAGATATGGTCCCGGATCCACCTTACGTCCAAGCTGCGAGCATCGCGTTGAGGAGACAAGTGGCAGGGCAGCACGACATCCTGCCCCACGGTGGCAGTGAGAGGGTGGCCTGGTCCCACCACTCTGAGCTGGGCTGGGCAATGGAGAAGGGCACAGAGAGGAGGTGAAATTTTGCTATAGGGGTAGTGAGTGACAAAGGGTGAGCTGTGCATGAGTTGGTGCGTGCTGCGTCCCCCGTGTGCCATGGGAAACCACCGGGTAAACAGGAGAGGGAGAGGGAGGACGTGCAGGAGAAGGAGGGGTGCTGGGAGTGGGAGCCCTCTCTGCAGCATTCAGGCAGGTGAAGGAGACACGGAAAGGGCAGCCAAGGCAGCGCCCGTATTGTGTGAAAGAACCAAAGGGAAAGTGAAACCCAACGGGGACCAAGCTGTGGGCTCTGGTCCCCCCTGCCCCATGGCCACTCCCCTGCCCCATAGCAGAATGTCTGTCAGGCCCAGTGGGAGAACCCCCAGCAGCCCCGCAGGATCCTACCTGAGCCCAGCTGGAGGAGGAGCAGAGTGACGAGGGAAGTCAGGAGGCCCCTGGCATGGCTGGTGAGGCTGGGGTGGCTGCAGCCCCAGGGGAGCCCCATCTGTGCTTTAGTGGGAGCAGGAGCTGGGGGCAGAAGCTGGAGCAGAAGAGAGATGGGACCAAGGGGTTACAGGCATTGCAGACGGATGGGGAAGGAGTCCCCTTAGGCTCAGACACAAACAGCCACAGCCAGCAGTGCCTTGGGCAGGGCGCAGAGCCTGCGCTTATCACAGGCTGGGGGACACAGCAGGTGGCCCCTGGGGGTTCTTCTCCAAGGGAGCCCCACCAAGATAGACACACACACCCAGCAGAGCTGCAGAACATAGATTACTACACACAACTTTCCCAACCTTTGCCCAGTTCCTGGCTGCAATAACACACTGGGAGCAGCTCTGCCCCTGGAGCAATAGGGGCAAGTGTCTGGGGAGCTCTGCAGGGCTGGCACCACCATCCCATCACAGGCGGGTGCCCAGTCCACCTCCTTCAGCCAGGACGAGGGGCTTGTCCCCAGCAAGAGCCTCTCCAGACCTCCAGGGAAAGACAATGTCTGAGCTCGTTCATCTCCACCCATCTAAGACAGAATCAAACAGTGAGGACTTCGACAATGTGGAGGTGCATAATGTCATCTTGAGAACTCTCCAAATTCTATCTTAAGGGTCTTTGGTCTTGGAATTTAAGCTGTCAGACATTACCCCAGTTTCCAAGAAGGGCAGCAAAGAAGACCCTGGGAATTACTGGTCTGTCAGTCTCATGGCAGTGCCTGGTAAAGTTACAGAGATTGCTCTGGGAGTGAGTGAAAAATAGCTGAGGGACAACGCGGTCACAGGTCACAGCATATATGGATTCGAGAGGGGAAAGTCCAGTTCAACAAAATTAATTTCGTTTTTATGATAAGGTCAGCCTCCTAGTTGACTAAAAGGAGCTAGACAAGGTGAACTTTTTGGATTTCAGTAAAGTATTCCTCTTGGCCTCTGACCACAGTCAGCTGGACTTAATGTCCAGCATAGACCCACATAAATGCACAATACGATGGGTGAACAATTGGCTGAGGGGTCAGGCTCCGAGGGTTCTGCTAAAAGAGGCAACATCAGGCAGGCAGCCAGTCATGAGTGGGGCTCTGCAGGGCTCCTTTTTGCGGCCAGGTCTTTTCAGTGGTCCCATAAATGACCTGGATGCGGGACTGCAAGGAAACCTGAGTGAGTTTGTGGCTGACACTGAACTGGGAGGAGCTGCTGGATCTGTCGAAGGTGGAGAGGCCTTGCAGAGGGATGTGGCCAAAGGGAAGAGCTGGGCAGCCACCTCCTGTGGGAAGTTTAACAAGAGCAAGTGCCGGGCCCTGTCCCTGGGCAGGGGCAGCCCCGGCTGCACGGACAGTGTGGGGTGAGAGAGGCTGGAGAGCAGCCCCCAGAACAGGAGCTGGGGGTTGTGGCCGACGGCAAGTTGGATGTGAGCCAGCTGCGGGCCCTGGCAGCCCAAAGGGCCAAGCATGCCCTGGGGTGCCTCAGGCACAGCACTGCTGGCCGGCCGAGGGAAGGGATCATCCCACTCTGCTCGGCCTGCTGCGGCCTCGCCTCAAGCACTGCGTGCAGCTGTGGGCACCGCAGCAGACGAAGGGTGTGAAACTGTGCGAGAGCCTCCAAGGGAGGGCTACGAGGACGGCAAAGGCTCTGCAGGGCAAGGCGTGTGAGGAGAGGCTGAAGGCGCTTGGCTTGTTGAGCACAGAGCAGAGGAGACACAGGGGAGGCCTCGTGGCAGCCCACAGCTTCCTGATGAGGGGAGCGGAGGGGCTCTGCTCTCTGGGGACAGCGACAGGGCTTGAGGGAACAGCATGGAGCTGCCACTGGGGAGGGTCAAACCTTCTTGGAGGAAATCCAGGAGCTGGTGATACCCCCTGTGGGCACAGCTTCTGCAGAGCCTGTGTGATGGGAGGTTGGAAGCTCTTCAGGTGCCCCCAGAGCAGTGCAATGTCTAGGTGTACTGTGTTTATGTATCATGGTTTTGGTATTGGGGTCCACAGGGGTGGCTTCTGCGAGAAGAGTTCTGAAGCTGCCCCATGTCAGATAAGGGCCCCACCACAGGCCAGAGCCAAGTCAATAAACAATGTTGTTTGTGCTTGTGTGAGAGTATATTTTAAACAGGAAAAAAAAAATAAAAACTAAAAAAAGAAAAAAAAGAAAAAAAAAACACAAAACACTTCTGCTCAACAGCAGACTGAGAAAGGAATGAGAAAGAGCCCTGCAGACACCAAGATCAGTGAAGAAGGTGGGCAGGAGGTGCTCCAGGCACCGGAGCAGAAGTCCCCTGCAGCCTGTCATGAGGCCCATGGTGGAGCAGGGTTCCACGCTGCAGCCCATGGAGGAGACCACAGTGGAGCAGGTGGATCTGCCCTGAAGGAGGCTGCAGCCTGTGGAGAACCCCTGCTGGAACAGATTCCAGGCTGGAGCTGCAGTGTATGGAGAGGAGCCCAGGTAGGGGCAGAGGGTCTGGGGGGAGCTGCTGCCTGTGGGGGACCCGTGCTGGAGCAGCTTGCTCCTGATGGATGGACCCCGTGGTATGGACCCATACTGGAGCAGTTCTTGAAGAGATACTTCCTTTGGGCAGCCCATTGCGGGATCAGTTTGGGAAGGATGGCATCCTGTGGGAGTGACCCCACATGGAGCAGGGGCAGAGAGTGACCAAGAAGGAGCGGTGGAGAAAAACCATCAGGGACTGAACACAGCCCTCATTCCCCTGTGCCCCTCAGGGGGGAGAAGGTGAAAGAAGGTAGATATGGGGAAGGTGTTTTGGGTGCCTTTCCTTTTTTTCTCACTTCTCTAGGCTGTTGGTAATACACCATAAATTTTATTATCTCTCTACTCTGCGTCTGTTTTGCCTGTCACGATAAGTTTTGACTGAGCTCCCCATCCTTATCTCAACCGTTGAGCCCTCGGCACTGTATTTTCTCCACCTTTCCCTGGCTCTGACTCTCAGGACCAACACCAAGGAGACGTCCTGCTGCAAGATGCCTTCCCAGGCAGCAAAGCCTCAGGACAACAAACACCCAGGAAATGCCACTGCCAGACTCCATCTTCCTGTACAAAACTTTATTTGACACAGTCCTGCTGCTGCTGTGCTTTGATGTGCTCCAGAGGAGGTAACAAAGAGCCCCCACAGGCTGCTCATGCTCAGCACCAGGCACAGAGCAAGGATCAACCCCGAACTAGGAGGCAAAGGTGGCCTGCACTGGCCAGCAGCACACAGTGACCACATCCCTTCCCCTGGGGTCTGCAAGCAGTGCAAGCAGAGGGGAAAGGAGCGTGGAGAGCTGCTACAGCCCCTGTGCTGCCCGCAGGGGCTCAGGGGCAGGGTGAGAGCCGCGGGTGCAATCAGGGCTTGTGCCCCAGCACAGGAGCAGCGTGCAGGGCAGAGCCCAGGGGCTGCAAGGGGTCTGTCCCCTGCTTGCAGCATCCCAGCCCTCCTCCAGCAGCAGGGAGGAACACGGGGCAGCCCCTGGCCCCACTGCCCCTCATTCCTGTGCTGCTCCTGCAGGGCCAAGGAGAGGTGATGCAGGAGTGGCTGGAGAAGTGGTGGAGCCCTGCATGGCTGGGTAAATGGTCTGGAGGGTGCTGTCCCTCAGGCACAGCTGAATTCCCTCTGTCCCCAGACAGAACCAGGGGCGGATGCTCTCCCCATTGAAGGAGGCTGCTGTGAAAGTGTAGATCTCGACCCCATTGTCAACGTTGATAAAAGACACCTGCTGCTGGGTACAGTCCAGACAGACCCAGATCCTCGTGGGGACAGGTGACAGGGGTAAGTGGATTCGAGGAGATGTGAGAGGCATGAGCTGCCCTTGTTGGTACCGCACAGCCCATATCCCATTTTGGGGGTAAATCTTCTCCTTTTTGTTCACAGATGCCCTGGTCACCCCCACAGCCCAGCAGGATTCATTTTCCAACTCCCCCTCCACCTCCACCTCCCAGCAGTGCTTCCCCTCTCTGAACTCCTCATGGCCTAGCACACAGCATGGATACTTGAATCTGTCCTGACTGTTATGCACCTGCTGGCTTTTACTTTCCCAACTCACACTCCTGTGGTCCTCTGACACGATGAGCTCCGGATGAGCCGTGTGCGGGTCCAGGGTCACCTTCACTGCAGGGACAGAAGGAGCCAGGCCATCAGGGGCAGAGCTCAGCCCTGGGCAGGCTTTCCCCAGCTCGGGGCCAGGAGCTGCCCCACGGGGCAGGAGATGGGGCACCTCTTGGCTCCTGAACATGCCCCAGCAAGGGCAGGAGAAGCACTGCAGAGGGCAACCCAATGCACACTTACCTGTATTTTGAGGCAGCAAACATTTTCTCCATGCTGGAAGGAGAGGGGAGAGCTGGTCACAGCCCACAGCCGGTGCCCAGTGGGTGTGGGCAGGGTGAGGGGCCAGCCCTGGGCTGCTCTGTCCCAGCTGCCCACCCTCCCCTGCACATCGCCTTGGAAATGTCATGCAGCCCAAGGGCAGGGACACTCACCCAGCTCTGCAGCTTTTTTCTCTGAAAAGGAAAGTGAATATAATGCATGATCAGGGGGGAGAGTTGCTCAGCCCATGGTAGACCCGAACACATCCAATGACTGGGAAAATACTGCCTTGCTCTGAGGTGGGACCAGACAAATATTCATTGTGGTGAGCTTTGTACAATGCTCTTGTAAGTCAAAATGTAAAGGCCAGACACTAGTGCAGCTTTTATCTCTGTGGCACTGAAGCCATTATGGAAGTGAGGAATGGATTGTTGGAGATTGTCCCTGTCCCAGAAGCGTCAGTGCAGAGCGGGGCTGCCCCACAGCTCGCTCCCCGTCCCCTCCTTGATCCCCGTTCCTTTCAGCCATCCCGGCCGTGTCCCATGCCCAGGGCAGCCCCAGCCCCAGCACTCCCCACTCCCACGCTAGGCTCCAGCTGCTCCTCCAGCACCCCCGAGCCACCAGCACACAAGCCCCCAGAGCCCACCCAGACCAGGCCCTCCCGCACAGACACCACTTCCCCAGGGTCTGGGGGCAGGGACTGCAAGGACTCACCCAGCTCTCGCCTCTGTGCCGCTGAAAAGCAAAGGCGGAGGAAGAGGTGGTGAGCAGAGCAGCTTGGTTGCTGGGTGGGAACATGTGCAGGGGGGCTGCACCTTGCCACCAGCCCCACGCTGCAGCCATGCTCCCTGGCCTCCCACCCAAGACGATCCTAAGGCCTTTGGCATCCCCAGGAGAACATTCCCTTCCTCCTCCTACACACCTCCCTGGGCCAGGGCTCAGCCCCGCTCCACACCCAGGGGGTTCCCTGCAGAACACCTCCCTCCGCTCCATCCCTGCGCTGCCAGCTTACCTTGCTTTCGAAAGAGATAAACACTGAGGCCAATGAACACCACAAATAGCACGATGACCAGAATCAGAGCCAATATCAAGGGTTGGGCATTGTGGAAGAAGGGAGCTGAGAAAAGCACAAGGAAAAGGACTGTGTTTACGTACTCACAGGTGGAAGAGCAAGACCCAGACTTCTCCCGGCTCAGGTCAAGTGCAGGGGCCAGGGACACCTCTCCCTGGCTGTGCCATTTGTACCTGCAATGTGTAGGGAAAATTTCCACTCCTGCTGGAGACGGCTGTTCCTGACCACGCAGGACAAGGGCCCCTCCATGCTACCGGTCACGATGACGGTGCCTTCAATTTCAAAGAGCCCCTCCTGGTCCTGGGAATGTGTCTGGGAGACCAAGGGCAAGTGCTGCCCGCGAGCATCCCTCCACAGCAGCTGCGGCAGCGGGTACCAGCCGGCCGATCGACACAGCACCCGGACGCCTCCGGCCTCGTAGCCCCCCAGGGAGAGGTGGGGGTCAGCGCCTGTGGCTGTGGGAAGAGCGCGTGGCTGGGGCTTGACTTGGGGAGGGATTGAGTTCCAAGGCAAAGACTGCTCCCATGCCAAACACAGTCCAGCTCAGCCCAGCCACAACACCAGAGGCCCTGGGACTGGGGAATCCACGAACCCATTCTCACCCAAAAAAGACCCTGACCTTTGCCGGTACCAGAGAGCAGGGCTGCACAATGCCAGGAGCCCCAAATCATTTAGAAAACCCAGGTGCCAAGCTTCATCACCTCCAGGCAGCTTCTCTGCACCAAGCCATGCTGGTTCAAGAAGCCCCAAGACTTCCAGACAATGTCTCAGGTCCCCCCCAGGATAAAAAATAAAAAAAAAAAAATAAAAAAAAAGCAGAGGTCAAAGGACTCTTCCCTGCTCCAGGCTTTTTCATGTTTCCCATGGTTGGCATGGAAGCTCCATGGAAGGAGCTGCTCAGCAGCCTGTGCCCAGTGCCCTCAGAACATCATGGGGATGGAGTTCAAAGAGGCCACTGAGACTGAATAAAACCATCTCATTGTTTCTCAATGAATAGCCTACAAGGCATGCATAAGCTCGTTCCTGGACACGCTCTGACATACTAAATATTAGAAGCCCCATCAGACCCAAGACCTTGAAAGGCCTTGTCAATGACCGTGTGGATGGGACAGACGACTGAGCCGATACACAAATCCAGGTACACCTGCACCATCTCCTTGAAGCATCACTTGAACCGCTAACCTGACATCTCCAGATCCACTGTTGCTTTGTCATAAACATCAGCATCTTTCACTATGCAGATGTACCGGCCATCATCTGAGGGTCTCAGCCCCGTGATTCGCAAGTTCAGGCTTCCAGCAGAGAGACCATCTCTGACCAGCTCTGTCCTCCCGGCATATGCCCCCATCTGCTCCCCGTACAGGTCCTGTCCATTGCGGTAGTGGTGCACTGTCTCAGAGATATTGTCCCGGATCCACCTGACCTCCAAGCTGTGAGCATCCTGACGAGGGGACAAGTGGCAGGGCAGCATGACATCCTGCCCCATGGTGGCGGTGAGAGGATAGTCTGGTCCCACCACTCTGAGCTGGGCTGGGCAATGGAGAAGGGCACAGAGAGGTGGTGAGATTTTGCCATTGTAAATTTGGGGTCAGTGAGTGACAAAGGGTGAGCTGTGTGTGAGTTGGTGCATGCTGCGTCCCCTGTCTCCCATGAGAAACCACCGGGTAAACAGGAGAGGGAGAGGGAGGACGTGCAGGAGAAGGAGGTGTGCTGGGAGTGAGAGCCCTCTCTGAAGCGTTCGGGCAGGCGATGAAGAGCCAGAAAGGGTAGCCAAGGCAGCACCCATATTGTGTGAAAGAACCAAAGGGAAAGTGAAACCCAGCAGGGTCCGAGCTGTGGGCTCGGGTCCCCCCTTCCCCACAGCCACTCCCCTGCCCCACAGCAGCAAGTCTGCATGCACAGGGGACAGAGCCCCCAGCATCCCTACAGGATCCTACCTGAGCCCAGCCGGAGGAGGAGCAGAGTGACGAGGGAAGTCAGGAGGCCTCTGGCATGGCCGGTGAGGCTGGGACAGCCACAGCCCCAGGGGAGCCCCATCTGTGCTGCAGCGGGAGCAGGAGCTAAGGGCAGAAGCTGGAGCAGAAGAGAGAGGGGACCGAGGGGCTGCAGGCACTGCAGGCGGATGAGGAAGGAGTCCCCTTGGGCCCAGGCACAAGGAGCCACAGCCAGCAGCGCCTTTGGCAGGGTGCAGAGCCTGCGCTTATCATGGGGGATACAGCAGGTGGCCCCCGGGGGTTCTTCTCCAAGGGAGCCCCACCAAAATAGACGTCCCTAACCGCACCCAGTAGAGCTGCAGAAAGCACAAGGCAGCACTCAACTTCCCCAGCCTTCGCCCACTTCTGTGCTCCTCCTGCTAGCAGCTTTGCCTCTGGGCAAGCAGGGGAAATGGTATCTCCCCTCCCATTGTTCCTCTGTTGAGCCATTTTTAAACTCTTTTTTTTTTTTAACTTTTTCTTAGTTTTAGGTGGAGCTTGAGTGGCTCTAGCCATTGGTACCTTCATTATGATTAATATGGAAATTTCTTCTTAAAGGTTTAGGCTTAGAGAAATTCAGAGTACGTGCACAGTGAGGGGTGGTCACACCTTGGAGCCTTTGGGATGGCGGTGCCTTTTGGCATTATAATGGGCTTATTATGACCAAATTTCATACAGAGGACATGATCTTGACAGAAAAACTTCCAGCACAGGGCTATGCAGTTTATCAGTTCGGGTCAGGACCAGCTATGCAAGTTTATCAGTCCCAAAGTACTATTCAGTTCCCCATCCCTGCGGTGATACCACAGAGCCTGGTCATGGTGTCTCCACCACACTCCACCCTGTGTGCCATTTCTCTTAAAGCCATCACACCAAGCCCCTGGAGCTGCCAGTATGGAGGGCTGCAGGTCAGGTAGCCATAGGGACTCTCATGGAACAGATTCCTTGCACTTCTGCCACATTGCACCTGGAAAGTTTCCACACCATAAAAAGACTCCTTTCCAAACAAATTACACTTTTTCAAAGCCTTTGTCCTGCTTTACGCATTTGCTCCTGCACTTCACTGGCCTGCTCAGATTCCACTTTTGGTGTGCTCAAGAATCCTTGTCTCTTTGCTTTTCCACCCTTCCCATGCAAAGTCCCAAGAATAATGTCAGCTGGACAAGAAGGCAGAATGATGGATATGGACAGCAAGGGAGAAAAATGCAAAGGGACCTTGCCCAGGTGATGTGCAAGGCAACATCACCTTCTCCCCCCTGGTGCAAGCAGAGGGGAGAAGAGCGTGGAGAGCTGCTTCAGCCCCTGTTTTGCATGCTCGAGCCCAGAGGTAGGGTAAGACCCGTAGGTGGCAGCAGAGTTTGTGCCCTGGAGCATTTCAACCCCTGAGCATCCCAGTTCTGAAGTATACAACTCTTGGAGCACTGCAGTCCCAGAGCATCCCGATCCTGGAGCATGCAGGTCCCATAGCTTCCCAGTTCTGAAGCGTCATACCACCAGTGCATCCTCACTGCCCCCTACAGTAGCCACCCTCTGGCTGAAATACAGCTCGCACTGGGTTGTTCCGCCATGACAGGTCAAGTTGCCCTTTCCCTTTGAGGTAAGGAGTTTCCAACATAATGATTTAAAACATTTCCATGCTGGGAATTTCCATGTTCAGCAGTTATTTATTTAATTACAAGGAGTATTACCAATTCTTTTACATCTAAATCCCTGCTTTATGACTCATGTTTTCATGCACAAAGCCAAATTGCAAACAAGAAGCAAACAGGTGCCTGAAGTCTGACAGCCGCACGTCAGCTGCTTCAGGTCTCAGCATGCAGGGAGGAACCTGGGGCAGCCCCTGGCCCCAGTGGCCCTCATTTCTGCACTGCTCCTGCAGGATCAAGGAGAGGTTATCCAGGACTGACTGGAAATGGGCAGGAGCCCCCCAGGGCTGGGGACAGGGTCTAGACGATGCTGTCCATGAGGAACAGCTGGGCGTTCATCCCCAGCCAGAACCAGGGGCGGATGCTCTCGCCATTGAAGGAGGCTGCTGTGAAAGTGAAGATCTCGACACCATTGTCAGCATTGATAAAAGACACCTGCTGCTGGGTACAGTCCAGACAGACCCAGATCTTCGTGGGGACAGGGGACAGGTGCAAGCGGATGCGAGGCCATGTGAGAGACATGAACTGCCCCTCACAGTATTTCACAGCCCAGACCCCTTCTTCAGGGCACATTGTGATCTTCCCTTTCCTCTTCAGAGATGCTCTGGCCACCCCCACAGCCCACGAACAAAACCTTCCCCTCTTCTCCCAATTCACCACCCTCCAGCAGTGCCTCCCATATCTGAACTCCTCACGGCCCAGCACGCAGCACCGAATGTCAAATCTCTCCTCTGTGGAGGGAAACCTCTGCCATTCACTTTCCCAAAACACACTCCTCTGGTCCTCTGACAGGAAAAGAAAGGGATGAGCCGTGTGTGGATCCAGGGTCACTTTCACTGCAGGAACAGAAGGAGCCAGGCCATCAGGGGCAGAGCTCAGCCCTGGGCAGGCTTTCCCCAGCTCGGGGCCAGGAGCTGCCCCACGGGGCAGGAGATGGGGCACCTCTTGGCTCCTGAACATGCCCCAACAAGGCCAGGAGAACACCGCAGGGGACAACTTATAAGATACACCTACCTCTATTATGAGACATCAGAATATTTCTTAATGCTGGAAGGAGAGGGGAGAGTTGGTCACAGCCCATGGGTGTTGCGCAGTGGGTGTGGGCAGGGTGAGGGGCCAACCCTGGGCTGCTCTGTCCCAGCTGCCCAGAAACCCCTGCACATCACCTTGGCATTGCCCTAGAGCCCAATCTCAGGGACACTCACCCAGCTCTGCAGCTTGCTCAGCTGGAAAAAATACATAAATTAATACAAATAAAAAAGCAAGAGTTGGTGAGGGGGGAGAGCTTCTCAGCCCATGGCCAGACCCCAAACTGCTTTGCTGTGCTGCAAGATACTCACCAGGCTTTGCATCTTCTTCCACTGCAAAACAAGAGCAAAAACAATGCATGATGGGAAGAGACGACTTCCCATCTCACAGATCCCATGGGTATATCCCCGAATTCCTTCATTTTGGGAAGGGTCGCTCACCCTGCTTTGGAGCTGGTTCCTCTGAAAATAAAAAGCAAAAGCACTTGTTGAGAGAGTACGGATTCTCACTACATGACAAGAACCCATTTTCTTTGGGTCTAGAGACAGAGACTCACCCTGCCCTGAAGACTGGTGCCCTGAAAATGAGACCAAAAAAAGGCATGATGAGAGGGAACAGCTTCTCATCCCATTGCAAGATCCTAAATGCCTTCAGATGCTCATGGAGACATACCCCACCTTGCACTTATTTCGTCTGGAAAATGACAATCCCTGGTCTAATCTACCAGCTGCACATCGCCTTGGCATTGCCCTGGAGCCCAAGCTTAGGCACGCTCACTCAGCAATGCAGCATGCTCAGGTGGAAAAATAAATAGATAAATAAATAAATAAATTAGTTAACTAATTAAAAAGCAAGTCATTCTGAGAGGGGAGACCATCTCATGCTATGGCTGTACCTAAAATGCTCTGTTGTGCTGCAGGATATTCAGCACAAGTGAAAAGTGAAAACACTTGTTGAGAGAGTACAGATTCTCATTACATGACAAGAACCCATTTTCGTTGGGTTTGGGGTAGAGACTCACCTTGTCTTCCAGATTGCTGCCCTGGAAATGAGAGGGAAAAAAAAGGCCAAATGAGAAGGAACAGCTTCTCATCCCACTGTGAGACCCCAAATCCCTTCAGATGCTGATAGAGACACACCCAGCCTTTCACCCATTTCATCTGGACAAGGGAAAGTCCCTGGTCTACTCTATCCCAGCTGCCCAGAAACCCCTGCGCATCACCTTGGCATTGCCCTAGAGCCCAGTCTCAGGGACACTCACCCAGCACTGCAGCTTGCTCAGCTGGAAAAAAGACATAAATTAATACAAATTTGTTGAGGGGGGAGAGCTTCTCAGCCCATGGCCAGACCCCAAAGTGCTTTGCTGTGCTGCAAGATACTCACCAGGCTTTGCATCTTTTTTCACTGCAAAACAAGAGCAAAAACAATGCATGGTGGGAAGGGACAACTTCCCATCTCACAGATCCCATGGGTATATCCCCAAATTCCTTCATTTTGGGAAGGGTCGCTCACCCTGCTTTGGAGCTGGTTCCTCTGCAAATAAAAAGCAAAAGCACTTGTTGAGAGAGTACGGATTCTCATTACATGACAAGAACCCATTTTCTTTGGGTTTGGGGTAGAGACTCACCTTGTCTTCCAGATTGCTGCCCTGGAAATGAGAGGGAAAAAAAAAGGCCAAATGAGAGGGAACAGCTTCTCATCCCACTGTGAGACCCCAAATCCCTTCAGATGCTGATAGAGACACACCCAGCCTTTCACCTATTTCATCTGGACAAGGGAAAGTCCCTGGCCTACCCTGTCCCAGCTGCCCAGAAACCCCTGCACATCACCTTGGCATTGCCCTAGAGCCCAATCTCAGGGACACTCACCCAGCACTGCAGCTTGCTCAGCTGGAAAAAATACATCAATGAATATAAATAAAAAAGCAAGACTTGGTGAGGGAGGAGAGCTTCTCAGCCCATGGCCAGACCCCAAAGTGCTTTGCTGTGCTGCAAGATACTCACCAGGCTTTGCATCTTTTTTCACTGCAAAACAAGAGCAAAAACAATGCATGATGGGAAGGGACAACTTCCCATCTCACAGGTCCCATGGGTATATCCCCGAATTCCTTCATTTTGGGAAGGGTCGCTCACCCTGCTTTGGAGCTGGTTCCTCTGAAAATAAAAAGCAAAAGCACTTGTTGAGAGAGTACGGATTCTCATTACATGACAAGAACCCATTTTCTTTGGGTTTGGGGTAGAGACTCACCTTGTCTTCCAGATTGCTGCCCTGGAAATGAGAGGGAAAAAAAAGGCCAAATGAGAAGGAACAGCTTCTCATCCCACTGTGAGACCCCAAATCCCTTCAGATGCTGATAGAGACACACCCAGCCTTTCACCTATTTCATCTGGACAAGGGAAAGTCCCTGGTCTACTCTGTCCCAGCTGCCCAGAAACCCCTGCACATCGCCTTGGCATTGCCCTGGAGCCCAAGCTTAGGCACGCCTACTCAGCAATGCAGCATGCTCAGTTGGAAAAATAAATAGATAAATAAATAAATAAATTAGTTAACTAATTAAAAAGCAAGTCATTCTGAGAGGGGAGACCGTCTCATGCTATGGCTGTATCTAAAATGCTCTGTTGTGCTGCAGGATATTCAGCACAAGTGAAAAGTGAAAACACTTGTTGAGAGAGTACGGATTCTCATTACATGACAAGAACCCATTTTCTTTGGGTTTGGGGTAGAGACTCACCTTGTCTTCCAGATTGCTGCCCTGGAAATGAGAGGGAAAAAAAAGGCCAAATGAGAAGGAACAGCTTCTCATCCCACTGTGAGACCCCAAATCCCTTCAGATGCTGATAGAGACACACCCAGCCTTTCACCTATTTCATCTGGACAAGGGAAAGTCCCTGGCCTACCCTGTCCCAGCTGCCCAGAAACCCCTGCACATCACCTTGGCATTGCCCTAGAGCCCAATCTCAGGGACACTCACCCAGCACTGCAGCTTGCTCAGCTGGAAAAAAATACATCAATGAATCCAAATAAAAAAGCAAGACTTGGTGAGGGGGGAGAGCTTCTCAGCCCATGGCCAGACCCCAAAGTGCTTTGCTGTGCTGCAAGATACTCACCAGGCTTTGCATCTTTTTTCACTGCAAAACAAGAGCAAAAACAATGCATGATGGGAAGGGACAACTTCCCATCTCACAGGTCCCATGGGTATATCCCCGAATTCCTTCATTTTGGGAAGGGTCGCTCACCCTGCTTTGGAGCTGGTTCCTCTGAAAATAAAAAGCAAAAGCACTTGTTGAGAGAGTACGGATTCTCACTACATGACAAGAACCCATTTTCTTTGGGTCTGGAGACAGAGACTCACCCTGCCCTGAAGACTGGTGCCCTGAAAATGAGACCAAAATAAGGCATGATGAGAGGGAACAGCTTCTCATCCCATTGCAAGATCCTAAATGCCTTCAGATGCTCATGGAGACATACCCCACCTTGCACATATTTCGTCTGGAAAATGACAATCCCTGGTCTAATCTACCAGCTGCACATCGCCTTGGCATTGCCCTGGAGCCCAAGCTTAGGCACGCCTACTCAGCAATGCAGCATGCTCAATTGGAAAAATAAATAGATAAATAAATAAATAAATTAGTTAACTAATTAAAAAGCAAGTCATTCTGAGAGGGGAGACCATCTCATACTATGGCTGTATCTAAAATGCTCTGTTGTGCTGCAGGATATTAAGCACAAGTGAAAAGTGAAAACACTTGTTGAGAGAGTACAGATTCTCATTACATGACAAGAACCCATTTTCTTTGGGTTTGGGGTAGAGACTCACCTTGTCTTCCAGATTGCTGCCCTGGAAATGAGAGGGAAAAAAAAGGCCAAATGAGAAGGAACAGCTTCTCATCCCACTGTGAGACCCCAAATCCCTTCAGATGCTGATAGAGACACACCCAGCCTTTCACCCATTTCATCTGGACAAGGGAAAGTCCCTGGTCTACTCTATCCCAGCTGCCCAGAAACCCCTGCGCATCACCTTGGCATTGCCCTAGAGCCCAGTCTCAGGGACACTCACCCAGCACTGCAGCTTGCTCAGCTGGAAAAAAGACATAAATTAATACAAATTTGTTGAGGGGGGAGAGCTTCTCAGCCCATGGCCAGACCCCAAAGTGCTTTGCTGTGCTGCAAGATACTCACCAGGCTTTGCATCTTTTTTCACTGCAAAACAAGAGCAAAAACAATGCATGGTGGGAAGGGACAACTTCCCATCTCACAGATCCCATGGGTATATCCCCAAATTCCTTCATTTTGGGAAGGGTCGCTCACCCTGCTTTGGAGCTGGTTCCTCTGCAAATAAAAAGCAAAAGCACTTGTTGAGAGAGTACGGATTCTCATTACATGACAAGAACCCATTTTCTTTGGGTTTGGGGTAGAGACTCACCTTGTCTTCCAGATTGCTGCCCTGGAAATGAGAGGGAAAAAAAAAGGCCAAATGAGAGGGAACAGCTTCTCATCCCACTGTGAGACCCCAAATCCCTTCAGATGCTGATAGAGACACACCCAGCCTTTCACCTATTTCATCTGGACAAGGGAAAGTCCCTGGCCTACCCTGTCCCAGCTGCCCAGAAACCCCTGCACATCACCTTGGCATTGCCCTAGAGCCCAATCTCAGGGACACTCACCCAGCACTGCAGCTTGCTCAGCTGGAAAAAATACATCAATGAATACAAATAAAAAAGCAAGACTTGGTGAGGGAGGAGAGCTTCTCAGCCCATGGCCAGACCCCAAAGTGCTTTGCTGTGCTGCAAGATACTCACCAGGCTTTGCATCTTTTTTCACTGCAAAACAAGAGCAAAAACAATGCATGATGGGAAGGGACAACTTCCCATCTCACAGGTCCCATGGGTATATCCCCGAATTCCTTCATTTTGGGAAGGGTCGCTCACCCTGCTTTGGAGCTGGTTCCTCTGAAAATAAAAAGCAAAAGCACTTGTTGAGAGAGTACGGATTCTCATTACATGACAAGAACCCATTTTCTTTGGGTTTGGGGTAGAGACTCACCTTGTCTTCCAGATTGCTGCCCTGGAAATGAGAGGGAAAAAAAAGGCCAAATGAGAAGGAACAGCTTCTCATCCCACTGTGAGACCCCAAATCCCTTCAGATGCTGATAGAGACACACCCAGCCTTTCACCTATTTCATCTGGACAAGGGAAAGTCCCTGGTCTACTCTGTCCCAGCTGCCCAGAAACCCCTGCACATCGCCTTGGCATTGCCCTGGAGCCCAAGCTTAGGCACGCCTACTCAGCAATGCAGCATGCTCAGTTGGAAAAATAAATAGATAAATAAATAAATAAATTAGTTAACTAATTAAAAAGCAAGTCATTCTGAGAGGGGAGACCGTCTCATGCTATGGCTGTATCTAAAATGCTCTGTTGTGCTGCAGGATATTCAGCACAAGTGAAAAGTGAAAACACTTGTTGAGAGAGTACGGATTCTCATTACATGACAAGAACCCATTTTCTTTGGGTTTGGGGTAGAGACTCACCTTGTCTTCCAGATTGCTGCCCTGGAAATGAGAGGGAAAAAAAAGGCCAAATGAGAAGGAACAGCTTCTCATCCCACTGTGAGACCCCAAATCCCTTCAGATGCTGATAGAGACACACCCAGCCTTTCACCTATTTCATCTGGACAAGGGAAAGTCCCTGGCCTACCCTGTCCCAGCTGCCCAGAAACCCCTGCACATCACCTTGGCATTGCCCTAGAGCCCAATCTCAGGGACACTCACCCAGCACTGCAGCTTGCTCAGCTGGAAAAAAATACATCAATGAATCCAAATAAAAAAGCAAGACTTGGTGAGGGGGGAGAGCTTCTCAGCCCATGGCCAGACCCCAAAGTGCTTTGCTGTGCTGCAAGATACTCACCAGGCTTTGCATCTTTTTTCACTGCAAAACAAGAGCAAAAACAATGCATGATGGGAAGGGACAACTTCCCATCTCACAGGTCCCATGGGTATATCCCCGAATTCCTTCATTTTGGGAAGGGTCGCTCACCCTGCTTTGGAGCTGATTCCTCTGAAAATAAAAAGCAAAAGCACTTGTTGAGAGAGTACGGATTCACACTACATGACAAGAACCCATTTTCTTTGGGTCTGGAGACAGAGACTCACCCTGCCCTGAAGACTGGTGCCCTGAAAATGAGACCAAAATAAGGCATGATGAGAGGGAACAGCTTCTCATCCCATTGCAAGATCCTAAATGCCTTCAGATGCTCATGGAGACATACCCCACCTTGCACATATTTCGTCTGGAAAATGACAATCCCTGGTCTAATCTACCAGCTGCACATCGCCTTGGCATTGCCCTGGAGCCCAAGCTTAGGCACGCCTACTCAGCAATGCAGCATGCTCAATTGGAAAAATAAATAGATAAATAAATAAATAAATTAGTTAACTAATTAAAAAGCAAGTCATTCTGAGAGGGGAGACCATCTCATACTATGGCTGTATCTAAAATGCTCTGTTGTGCTGCAGGATATTAAGCACAAGTGAAAAGTGAAAACACTTGTTGAGAGAGTACAGATTCTCATTACATGACAAGAACCCATTTTCGTTGGGTTTGGGGTAGAGACTCACCTTGTCTTCCAGATTGCTGCCCTGGAAATGAGAGGGAAAAAAAAGGCCAAATGAGAAGGAACAGCTTCTCATCCCACTGTGAGACCCCAAATCCCTTCAGATGCTGATAGAGACACACCCAGCCTTTCACCTATTTCATCTGGACAAGGGAAAGTCCCTGGCCTACCCTGTCCCAGCTGCCCAGAAACCCCTGCACATCACCTTGGCATTGCCCTAGAGCCCAATCTCAGGGACACTCACCCAGCACTGCAGCTTGCTCAGCTGGAAAAAATACATCAATGAATCCAAATAAAAAAGCAAGACTTGGTGAGGGGGGAGAGCTTCTCAGCCCATGGCCAGACCCCAAAGTGCTTTGCTGTGCTGCAAGATACTCACCAGGCTTTGCATCTTTTTTCACTGCAAAACAAGAGCAAAAACAATGCATGATGGGAAGGGACAACTTCCCATCTCACAGGTCCCATGGGTATATCCCCGAATTCCTTCATTTTGGGAAGGGTCGCTCACCCTGCTTTGGAGCTGGTTCCTCTGAAAATAAAAAGCAAAAGCACTTGTTGAGAGAGTACGGATTCTCATTACATGACAAGAACCCATTTTCTTTGGGTTTGGGGTAGAGACTCACCTTGTCTTCCAGATTGCTGCCCTGGAAATGAGAGGGAAAAAAAAGGCCAAATGAGAAGGAACAGCTTCTCATCCCACTGTGAGACCCCAAATCCCTTCAGATGCTGATAGAGACACACCCAGCCTTTCACCTATTTCATCTGGACAAGGGAAAGTCCCTGGCCTACCCTGTCCCAGCTGCCCAGAAACCCCTGCACATCACCTTGGCATTGCCCTAGAGCCCAATCTCTGGGACACTCACCCAGCACTGCAGCTTGCTCAGCTGGAAAAAATACATCAATGAATCCAAATAAAAAAGCAAGACTTGGTGAGGGGGGAGAGCTTCTCAGCCCATGGCCAGACCCCAAAGTGCTTTGCTGTGCTGCAAGATACTCACCAGGCTTTGCATCTTTTGTCACTGCAAAACAAGAGCAAAAACAATGCATGATGGGAAGGGACAACTTCCCATCTCACAGGTCCCATGGGTATATCCCCGAATTCCTTCATTTTGGGAAGGGTCGCTCACCCTGCTTTGGAGCTGGTTCCTCTGAAAATAAAAAGCAAAAGCACTTGTTGAGAGAGTACGGATTCTCATTACATGACAAGAACCCATTTTCTTTGGGTTTGGGGTAGAGACTCACCTTGTCTTCCAGATTGCTGCCCTGGAAATGAGAGGGAAAAAAAAAGGCCAAATGAGAAGGAACAGCTTCTCATCCCACTGTGAGACCCCAAATCCCTTCAGATGCTGATAGAGACACACCCAGCCTTTCACCTATTTCATCTGGACAAGGGAAAGTCCCTGGTCTACTCTGTCCCAGCTGCCCAGAAACCCCTGCACATCGCCTTGGCATTGCCCTGGAGCCCAAGCTTAGGCACGCCTACTCAGCAATGCAGCATGCTCAATTGGAAAAATAAATAGATAAATAAATAAATAAATTAGTTAACTAATTAAAAAGCAAGTCATTCTGAGAGGGGAGACCATCTCATACTATGGCTGTATCTAAAATGCTCTGTTGTGCTGCAGGATATTAAGCACAAGTGAAAAGTGAAAACACTTGTTGAGAGAGTACAGATTCTCATTACATGACAAGAACCCATTTTCTTTGGGTTTGGGGTAGAGACTCACCTTGTCTTCCAGATTGCTGCCCTGGAAATGAGAGGGAAAAAAAAGGCCAAATGAGAAGGAACAGCTTCTCATCCCACTGTGAGACCCCAAATCCCTTCAGATGCTGATAGAGACACACCCAGCCTTTCACCTATTTCATCTGGACAAGGGAAAGTCCCTGGTCTACCCTGTCCCAGCTGCCCAGAAACCCCTGCACATCACCCTGGCATTGCCCTAGAGCCCAATCTCAGGGACACTCACCCAGCACTGCAGCTTGCTCAGCTGGAAAAAATACATCAATGAATCCAAATAAAAAAGCAAGACTTGGTGAGGGGGGAGAGCTTCTCAGCCCATGGCCAGACCCCAAAGTGCTTTGCTGTGCTGCAAGATACTCACCAGGCTTTGCATCTTTTTTCACTGCAAAACAAGAGCAAAAACAATGCATGATGGGAAGGGACAACTTCCCATCTCACAGGTCCCATGGGTATATCCCCGAATTCCTTCATTTTGGGAAGGGTCGCTCACCCTGCTTTGGAGCTGGTTCCTCTGCAAATAAAAAGCAAAAGCACTTGTTGAGAGAGTACGGATTCTCATTACATGACAAGAACCCATTTTCTTTGGGTTTGGGGTAGAGACTCACCTTGTCTTCCAGGTTGCTGCCCTGGAAATGAGAGGGAAAAAAAAGGCCAAATGAGAAGGAACAGCTTCTCATCCCACTGTGAGAACCCAAATCCCTTCAGATGCTGATAGAGACACACCCAGCCTTTCACCTATTTCATCTGGACAAGGGAAAGTCCCTGGCCTACCCTGTCCCAGCTGCCCAGAAACCCCTGCACATCACCTTGGCATTGCCCTAGAGCCCAATCTCAGGGACACTCACCCAGCACTGCAGCTTGCTCAGCTGGAAAAAATACATCAATGAATCCAAATAAAAAAGCAAGACTTGGTGAGGGGGGAGAGCTTCTCAGCCCATGGCCAGACCCCAAAGTGCTTTGCTGTGCTGCAAGATACTCACCAGGCTTTGCATCTTTTTTCACTGCAAAACAAGAGCAAAAACAATGCATGATGGGAAGGGACAACTTCCCATCTCACAGGTCCCATGGGTATATCCCCGAATTCCTTCATTTTGGGAAGGGTCGCTCACCCTGCTTTGGAGCTGGTTCCTCTGAAAATAAAAAGCAAAAGCACTTGTTGAGAGAGTACGGATTCTCATTACATGACAAGAACCCATTTTCTTTGGGTTTGGGGTAGAGACTCACCTTGTCTTCCAGATTGCTGCCCTGGAAATGAGAGGGAAAAAAAAAGGCCAAATGAGAAGGAACAGCTTCTCATCCCACTGTGAGACCCCAAATCCCTTCAGATGCTGATAGAGACACACCCAGCCTTTCACCTATTTCATCTGGACAAGGGAAAGTCCCTGGTCTACTCTGTCCCAGCTGCCCAGAAACCCCTGCACATCGCCTTGGCATTGCCCTGGAGCCCAAGCTTAGGC
The DNA here is from genome assembly GCF_963932015.1 of Anas acuta. Classification (NCBI taxonomy): domain Eukaryota; kingdom Metazoa; phylum Chordata; class Aves; order Anseriformes; family Anatidae; genus Anas; species Anas acuta. Next base: position 973,164 of record NC_089009.1, on the reverse strand, counting down.
ACGCCTACTCAGCAATGCAGCATGCTCAATTGGAAAAATAAATAGATAAATAAATAAATAAATTAGTTAACTAATTAAAAAGCAAGTCATTCTGAGAGGGGAGACCATCTCATACTATGGCTGTATCTAAAATGCTCTGTTGTGCTGCAGGATATTAAGCACAAGTGAAAAGTGAAAACACTTGTTGAGAGAGTACAGATTCTCATTACATGACAAGAACCCATTTTCTTTGGGTTTGGGGTAGAGACTCACCTTGTCTTCCAGATTGCTGCCCTGGAAATGAGAGGGAAAAAAAAGGCCAAATGAGAAGGAACAGCTTCTCATCCCACTGTGAGACCCCAAATCCCTTCAGATGCTGATAGAGACACACCCAGCCTTTCACCTATTTCATCTGGACAAGGGAAAGTCCCTGGCCTACCCTGTCCCAGCTGCCCAGAAACCCCTGCACATCACCTTGGCATTGCCCTAGAGCCCAATCTCTGGGACACTCACCCAGCACTGCAGCTTGCTCAGCTGGAAAAAATACATCAATGAATCCAAATAAAAAAGCAAGACTTGGTGAGGGGGGAGAGCTTCTCAGCCCATGGCCAGACCCCAAAGTGCTTTGCTGTGCTGCAAGATACTCACCAGGCTTTGCATCTTTTTTCACTGCAAAACAAGAGCAAAAACAATGCATGATGGGAAGGGACAACTTCCCATCTCACAGGTCCCATGGGTATATCCCCGAATTCCTTCATTTTGGGAAGGGTCGCTCACCCTGCTTTGGAGCTGGTTCCTCTGCAAATAAAAAGCAAAAGCACTTGTTGAGAGAGTACGGATTCTCATTACATGACAAGAACCCATTTTCTTTGGGTTTGGGGTAGAGACTCACCTTGTCTTCCAGGTTGCTGCCCTGGAAATGAGAGGGAAAAAAAAGGCCAAATGAGAAGGAACAGCTTCTCATCCCACTGTGAGACCCCAAATCCCTTCAGATGCTGATAGAGACACACCCAGCCTTTCACCTATTTCATCTGGACAAGGGAAAGTCCCTGGCCTACCCTGTCCCAGCTGCCCAGAAACCCCTGCACATCACCTTGGCATTGCCCTAGAGCCCAATCTCAGGGACACTCACCCAGCACTGCAGCTTGCTCAGCTGGAAAAAATACATCAATGAATCCAAATAAAAAAGCAAGACTTGGTGAGGGGGGAGAGCTTCTCAGCCCATGGCCAGACCCCAAAGTGCTTTGCTGTGCTGCAAGATACTCACCAGGCTTTGCATCTTTTTTCACTGCAAAACAAGAGCAAAAACAATGCATGATGGGAAGGGACAACTTCCCATCTCACAGGTCCCATGGGTATATCCCCGAATTCCTTCATTTTGGGAAGGGTCGCTCACCCTGCTTTGGAGCTGGTTCCTCTGAAAATAAAAAGCAAAAGCACTTGTTGAGAGAGTACGGATTCTCATTACATGACAAGAACCCATTTTCTTTGGGTTTGGGGTAGAGACTCACCTTGTCTTCCAGATTGCTGCCCTGGAAATGAGAGGGAAAAAAAAGGCCAAATGAGAAGGAACAGCTTCTCATCCCACTGTGAGACCCCAAATCCCTTCAGATGCTGATAGAGACACACCCAGCCTTTCACCTATTTCATCTGGACAAGGGAAAGTCCCTGGCCTACCCTGTCCCAGCTGCCCAGAAACCCCTGCACATCACCTTGGCATTGCCCTAGAGCCCAATCTCAGGGACACTCACCCAGCACTGCAGCTTGCTCAGCTGGAAAAAATACATCAATGAATCCAAATAAAAATCAAGACTTGGTGAGGGGGGAGAGCTTCTCAGCCCATGGCCAGACCCCAAAGTGCTTTGCTGTGCTGCAAGATACTCACCAGGCTTTGCATCTTTTTTCACTGCAAAACAAGAGCAAAAACAATGCATGATGGGAAGGGACAACTTCCCATCTCACAGGTCCCATGGGTATATCCCCGAATTCCTTCATTTTGGGAAGGGTCGCTCACCCTGCTTTGGAGCTGGTTCCTCTGAAAATAAAAAGCAAAAGCACTTGTTGAGAGAGTACGGATTCTCATTACATGACAAGAACCCATTTTCTTTGGGTTTGGGGTAGAGACTCACCTTGTCTTCCAGATTGCTGCCCTGGAAATGAGAGGGAAAAAAAAAGGCCAAATGAGAAGGAACAGCTTCTCATCCCACTGTGAGACCCCAAATCCCTTCAGATGCTGATAGAGACACACCCAGCCTTTCACCTATTTCATCTGGACAAGGGAAAGTCCCTGGTCTACTCTGTCCCAGCTGCCCAGAAACCCCTGCACATCGCCTTGGCATTGCCCTGGAGCCCAAGCTTAGGCACGCCTACTCAGCAATGCAGCATGCTCAATTGGAAAAATAAATAGATAAATAAATAAATAAATTAGTTAACTAATTAAAAAGCAAGTCATTCTGAGAGGGGAGACCATCTCATACTATGGCTGTATCTAAAATGCTCTGTTGTGCTGCAGGATATTAAGCACAAGTGAAAAGTGAAAACACTTGTTGAGAGAGTACAGATTCTCATTACATGACAAGAACCCATTTTCTTTGGGTTTGGGGTAGAGACTCACCTTGTCTTCCAGATTGCTGCCCTGGAAATGAGAGGGAAAAAAAAGGCCAAATGAGAAGGAACAGCTTCTCATCCCACTGTGAGACCCCAAATCCCTTCAGATGCTGATAGAGACACACCCAGCCTTTCACCTATTTCATCTGGACAAGGGAAAGTCCCTGGCCTACCCTGTCCCAGCTGCCCAGAAACCCCTGCACATCACCTTGGCATTGCCCTAGAGCCCAATCTCAGGGACACTCACCCAGCACTGCAGCTTGCTCAGCTGGAAAAAATACATCAATGAATCCAAATAAAAAAGCAAGACTTGGTGAGGGGGGAGAGCTTCTCAGCCCATGGCCAGACCCCAAAGTGCTTTGCTGTGCTGCAAGATACTCACCAGGCTTTGCATCTTTTGTCACTGCAAAACAAGAGCAAAAACAATGCATGATGGGAAGGGACAACTTCCCATCTCACAGGTCCCATGGGTATATCCCCGAATTCCTTCATTTTGGGAAGGGTCGCTCACCCTGCTTTGGAGCTGGTTCCTCTGAAAATAAAAAGCAAAAGCACTTGTTGAGAGAGTACGGATTCTCATTACATGACAAGAACCCATTTTCTTTGGGTTTGGGGTAGAGACTCACCTTGTCTTCCAGATTGCTGCCCTGGAAATGAGAGGGAAAAAAAAGGCCAAATGAGAAGGAACAGCTTCTCATCCCACTGTGAGACCCCAAATCCCTTCAGATGCTGATAGAGACACACCCAGCCTTTCACCTATTTCATCTGGACAAGGGAAAGTCCCTGGCCTACCCTGTCCCAGCTGCCCAGAAACCCCTGCACATCACCTTGGCATTGCCCTAGAGCCCAATCTCAGGGACACTCACCCAGCACTGCAGCTTGCTCAGCTGGAAAAAATACATCAATGAATCCAAATAAAAAAGCAAGACTTGGTGAGGGGGGAGAGCTTCTCAGCCCATGGCCAGACCCCAAAGTGCTTTGCTGTGCTGCAAGATACTCACCAGGCTTTGCATCTTTTTTCACTGCAAAACAAGAGCAAAAACAATGCATGATGGGAAGGGACAACTTCCCATCTCACAGGTCCCATGGGTATATCCCCGAATTCCTTCATTTTGGGAAGGGTCGCTCACCCTGCTTTGGAGCTGGTTCCTCTGAAAATAAAAAGCAAAAGCACTTGTTGAGAGAGTACGGATTCTCATTACATGACAAGAACCCATTTTCTTTGGGTTTGGGGTAGAGACTCACCTTGTCTTCCAGATTGCTGCCCTGGAAATGAGAGGGAAAAAAAAAGGCCAAATGAGAAGGAACAGCTTCTCATCCCACTGTGAGACCCCAAATCCCTTCAGATGCTGATAGAGACACACCCAGCCTTTCACCTATTTCATCTGGACAAGGGAAAGTCCCTGGTCTACTCTGTCCCAGCTGCCCAGAAACCCCTGCACATCGCCTTGGCATTGCCCTGGAGCCCAAGCTTAGGCACGCCTACTCAGCAATGCAGCATGCTCAATTGGAAAAATAAATAGATAAATAAATAAATAAATTAGTTAACTAATTAAAAAGCAAGTCATTCTGAGAGGGGAGACCATCTCATACTATGGCTGTATCTAAAATGCTCTGTTGTGCTGCAGGATATTAAGCACAAGTGAAAAGTGAAAACACTTGTTGAGAGAGTACAGATTCTCATTACATGACAAGAACCCATTTTCTTTGGGTTTGGGGTAGAGACTCACCTTGTCTTCCAGATTGCTGCCCTGGAAATGAGAGGGAAAAAAAAGGCCAAATGAGAAGGAACAGCTTCTCATCCCACTGTGAGACCCCAAATCCCTTCAGATGCTGATAGAGACACACCCAGCCTTTCACCTATTTCATCTGGACAAGGGAAAGTCCCTGGCCTACCCTGTCCCAGCTGCCCAGAAACCCCTGCACATCACCTTGGCATTGCCCTAGAGCCCAATCTCAGGGACACTCACCCAGCACTGCAGCTTGCTCAGCTGGAAAAAATACATCAATGAATCCAAATAAAAAAGCAAGACTTGGTGAGGGGGGAGAGCTTCTCAGCCCATGGCCAGACCCCAAAGTGCTTTGCTGTGCTGCAAGATACTCACCAGGCTTTGCATCTTTTTTCACTGCAAAACAAGAGCAAAAACAATGCATGGTGGGAAGGGACAACTTCCCATCTCACAGATCCCATGGGTATATCCCCAAATTCCTTCATTTTGGGAAGGGTCGCTCACCCTGCTTTGGAGCTGGTTCCTCTGCAAATAAAAAGCAAAAGCACTTGTTGAGAGAGTACGGATTCTCATTACATGACAAGAACCCATTTTCTTTGGGTTTGGGGTAGAGACTCACCTTGTCTTCCAGATTGCTGCCCTGGAAATGAGAGGGAAAAAAAAAGGCCAAATGAGAGGGAACAGCTTCTCATCCCACTGTGAGACCCCAAATCCCTTCAGATGCTGATAGAGACACACCCAGCCTTTCACCTATTTCATCTGGACAAGGGAAAGTCCCTGGCCTACCCTGTCCCAGCTGCCCAGAAACCCCTGCACATCACCTTGGCATTGCCCTAGAGCCCAATCTCAGGGACACTCACCCAGCACTGCAGCTTGCTCAGCTGGAAAAAATACATCAATGAATATAAATAAAAAAGCAAGACTTGGTGAGGGAGGAGAGCTTCTCAGCCCATGGCCAGACCCCAAAGTGCTTTGCTGTGCTGCAAGATACTCACCAGGCTTTGCATCTTTTTTCACTGCAAAACAAGAGCAAAAACAATGCATGATGGGAAGGGACAACTTCCCATCTCACAGGTCCCATGGGTATATCCCCGAATTCCTTCATTTTGGGAAGGGTCGCTCACCCTGCTTTGGAGCTGGTTCCTCTGAAAATAAAAAGCAAAAGCACTTGTTGAGAGAGTACGGATTCTCATTACATGACAAGAACCCATTTTCTTTGGGTTTGGGGTAGAGACTCACCTTGTCTTCCAGATTGCTGCCCTGGAAATGAGAGGGAAAAAAAAGGCCAAATGAGAAGGAACAGCTTCTCATCCCACTGTGAGACCCCAAATCCCTTCAGATGCTGATAGAGACACACCCAGCCTTTCACCTATTTCATCTGGACAAGGGAAAGTCCCTGGTCTACTCTGTCCCAGCTGCCCAGAAACCCCTGCACATCGCCTTGGCATTGCCCTGGAGCCCAAGCTTAGGCACGCCTACTCAGCAATGCAGCATGCTCAGTTGGAAAAATAAATAGATAAATAAATAAATAAATTAGTTAACTAATTAAAAAGCAAGTCATTCTGAGAGGGGAGACCGTCTCATGCTATGGCTGTATCTAAAATGCTCTGTTGTGCTGCAGGATATTCAGCACAAGTGAAAAGTGAAAACACTTGTTGAGAGAGTACGGATTCTCATTACATGACAAGAACCCATTTTCTTTGGGTTTGGGGTAGAGACTCACCTTGTCTTCCAGATTGCTGCCCTGGAAATGAGAGGGAAAAAAAAGGCCAAATGAGAAGGAACAGCTTCTCATCCCACTGTGAGACCCCAAATCCCTTCAGATGCTGATAGAGACACACCCAGCCTTTCACCTATTTCATCTGGACAAGGGAAAGTCCCTGGCCTACCCTGTCCCAGCTGCCCAGAAACCCCTGCACATCACCTTGGCATTGCCCTAGAGCCCAATCTCAGGGACACTCACCCAGCACTGCAGCTTGCTCAGCTGGAAAAAAATACATCAATGAATCCAAATAAAAAAGCAAGACTTGGTGAGGGGGGAGAGCTTCTCAGCCCATGGCCAGACCCCAAAGTGCTTTGCTGTGCTGCAAGATACTCACCAGGCTTTGCATCTTTTGTCACTGCAAAACAAGAGCAAAAACAATGCATGATGGGAAGGGACAACTTCCCATCTCACAGGTCCCATGGGTATATCCCCGAATTCCTTCATTTTGGGAAGGGTCGCTCACCCTGCTTTGGAGCTGGTTCCTCTGAAAATAAAAAGCAAAAGCACTTGTTGAGAGAGTACGGATTCTCACTACATGACAAGAACCCATTTTCTTTGGGTCTGGAGACAGAGACTCACCCTGCCCTGAAGACTGGTGCCCTGAAAATGAGACCAAAATAAGGCATGATGAGAGGGAACAGCTTCTCATCCCATTGCAAGATCCTAAATGCCTTCAGATGCTCATGGAGACATACCCCACCTTGCACATATTTCGTCTGGAAAATGACAATCCCTGGTCTAATCTACCAGCTGCACATCGCCTTGGCATTGCCCTGGAGCCCAAGCTTAGGCACGCCTACTCAGCAATGCAGCATGCTCAATTGGAAAAATAAATAGATAAATAAATAAATAAATTAGTTAACTAATTAAAAAGCAAGTCATTCTGAGAGGGGAGACCATCTCATACTATGGCTGTATCTAAAATGCTCTGTTGTGCTGCAGGATATTAAGCACAAGTGAAAAGTGAAAACACTTGTTGAGAGAGTACAGATTCTCATTACATGACAAGAACCCATTTTCTTTGGGTTTGGGGTAGAGACTCACCTTGTCTTCCAGATTGCTGCCCTGGAAATGAGAGGGAAAAAAAAGGCCAAATGAGAAGGAACAGCTTCTCATCCCACTGTGAGACCCCAAATCCCTTCAGATGCTGATAGAGACACACCCAGCCTTTCACCCATTTCATCTGGACAAGGGAAAGTCCCTGGTCTACTCTATCCCAGCTGCCCAGAAACCCCTGCGCATCACCTTGGCATTGCCCTAGAGCCCAGTCTCAGGGACACTCACCCAGCACTGCAGCTTGCTCAGCTGGAAAAAAGACATAAATTAATACAAATTTGTTGAGGGGGGAGAGCTTCTCAGCCCATGGCCAGACCCCAAAGTGCTTTGCTGTGCTGCAAGATACTCACCAGGCTTTGCATCTTTTTTCACTGCAAAACAAGAGCAAAAACAATGCATGGTGGGAAGGGACAACTTCCCATCTCACAGATCCCATGGGTATATCCCCAAATTCCTTCATTTTGGGAAGGGTCGCTCACCCTGCTTTGGAGCTGGTTCCTCTGCAAATAAAAAGCAAAAGCACTTGTTGAGAGAGTACGGATTCTCATTACATGACAAGAACCCATTTTCTTTGGGTTTGGGGTAGAGACTCACCTTGTCTTCCAGATTGCTGCCCTGGAAATGAGAGGGAAAAAAAAAGGCCAAATGAGAGGGAACAGCTTCTCATCCCACTGTGAGACCCCAAATCCCTTCAGATGCTGATAGAGACACACCCAGCCTTTCACCTATTTCATCTGGACAAGGGAAAGTCCCTGGCCTACCCTGTCCCAGCTGCCCAGAAACCCCTGCACATCACCTTGGCATTGCCCTAGAGCCCAATCTCAGGGACACTCACCCAGCACTGCAGCTTGCTCAGCTGGAAAAAATACATCAATGAATACAAATAAAAAAGCAAGACTTGGTGAGGGAGGAGAGCTTCTCAGCCCATGGCCAGACCCCAAAGTGCTTTGCTGTGCTGCAAGATACTCACCAGGCTTTGCATCTTTTTTCACTGCAAAACAAGAGCAAAAACAATGCATGATGGGAAGGGACAACTTCCCATCTCACAGGTCCCATGGGTATATCCCCGAATTCCTTCATTTTGGGAAGGGTCGCTCACCCTGCTTTGGAGCTGGTTCCTCTGAAAATAAAAAGCAAAAGCACTTGTTGAGAGAGTACGGATTCTCATTACATGACAAGAACCCATTTTCTTTGGGTTTGGGGTAGAGACTCACCTTGTCTTCCAGATTGCTGCCCTGGAAATGAGAGGGAAAAAAAAGGCCAAATGAGAAGGAACAGCTTCTCATCCCACTGTGAGACCCCAAATCCCTTCAGATGCTGATAGAGACACACCCAGCCTTTCACCTATTTCATCTGGACAAGGGAAAGTCCCTGGTCTACTCTGTCCCAGCTGCCCAGAAACCCCTGCACATCGCCTTGGCATTGCCCTGGAGCCCAAGCTTAGGCACGCCTACTCAGCAATGCAGCATGCTCAGTTGGAAAAATAAATAGATAAATAAATAAATAAATTAGTTAACTAATTAAAAAGCAAGTCATTCTGAGAGGGGAGACCGTCTCATGCTATGGCTGTATCTAAAATGCTCTGTTGTGCTGCAGGATATTCAGCACAAGTGAAAAGTGAAAACACTTGTTGAGAGAGTACGGATTCTCATTACATGACAAGAACCCATTTTCTTTGGGTTTGGGGTAGAGACTCACCTTGTCTTCCAGATTGCTGCCCTGGAAATGAGAGGGAAAAAAAAGGCCAAATGAGAAGGAACAGCTTCTCATCCCACTGTGAGACCCCAAATCCCTTCAGATGCTGATAGAGACACACCCAGCCTTTCACCTATTTCATCTGGACAAGGGAAAGTCCCTGGCCTACCCTGTCCCAGCTGCCCAGAAACCCCTGCACATCACCTTGGCATTGCCCTAGAGCCCAATCTCAGGGACACTCACCCAGCACTGCAGCTTGCTCAGCTGGAAAAAAATACATCAATGAATCCAAATAAAAAAGCAAGACTTGGTGAGGGGGGAGAGCTTCTCAGCCCATGGCCAGACCCCAAAGTGCTTTGCTGTGCTGCAAGATACTCACCAGGCTTTGCATCTTTTTTCACTGCAAAACAAGAGCAAAAACAATGCATGATGGGAAGGGACAACTTCCCATCTCACAGGTCCCATGGGTATATCCCCGAATTCCTTCATTTTGGGAAGGGTCGCTCACCCTGCTTTGGAGCTGATTCCTCTGAAAATAAAAAGCAAAAGCACTTGTTGAGAGAGTACGGATTCACACTACATGACAAGAACCCATTTTCTTTGGGTCTGGAGACAGAGACTCACCCTGCCCTGAAGACTGGTGCCCTGAAAATGAGACCAAAATAAGGCATGATGAGAGGGAACAGCTTCTCATCCCATTGCAAGATCCTAAATGCCTTCAGATGCTCATGGAGACATACCCCACCTTGCACATATTTCGTCTGGAAAATGACAATCCCTGGTCTAATCTACCAGCTGCACATCGCCTTGGCATTGCCCTGGAGCCCAAGCTTAGGCACGCCTACTCAGCAATGCAGCATGCTCAATTGGAAAAATAAATAGATAAATAAATAAATAAATTAGTTAACTAATTAAAAAGCAAGTCATTCTGAGAGGGGAGACCATCTCATACTATGGCTGTATCTAAAATGCTCTGTTGTGCTGCAGGATATTAAGCACAAGTGAAAAGTGAAAACACTTGTTGAGAGAGTACAGATTCTCATTACATGACAAGAACCCATTTTCGTTGGGTTTGGGGTAGAGACTCACCTTGTCTTCCAGATTGCTGCCCTGGAAATGAGAGGGAAAAAAAAGGCCAAATGAGAAGGAACAGCTTCTCATCCCACTGTGAGACCCCAAATCCCTTCAGATGCTGATAGAGACACACCCAGCCTTTCACCTATTTCATCTGGACAAGGGAAAGTCCCTGGCCTACCCTGTCCCAGCTGCCCAGAAACCCCTGCACATCACCTTGGCATTGCCCTAGAGCCCAATCTCAGGGACACTCACCCAGCACTGCAGCTTGCTCAGCTGGAAAAAATACATCAATGAATCCAAATAAAAAAGCAAGACTTGGTGAGGGGGGAGAGCTTCTCAGCCCATGGCCAGACCCCAAAGTGCTTTGCTGTGCTGCAAGATACTCACCAGGCTTTGCATCTTTTTTCACTGCAAAACAAGAGCAAAAACAATGCATGATGGGAAGGGACAACTTCCCATCTCACAGGTCCCATGGGTATATCCCCGAATTCCTTCATTTTGGGAAGGGTCGCTCACCCTGCTTTGGAGCTGGTTCCTCTGAAAATAAAAAGCAAAAGCACTTGTTGAGAGAGTACGGATTCTCATTACATGACAAGAACCCATTTTCTTTGGGTTTGGGGTAGAGACTCACCTTGTCTTCCAGATTGCTGCCCTGGAAATGAGAGGGAAAAAAAAGGCCAAATGAGAAGGAACAGCTTCTCATCCCACTGTGAGACCCCAAATCCCTTCAGATGCTGATAGAGACACACCCAGCCTTTCACCTATTTCATCTGGACAAGGGAAAGTCCCTGGCCTACCCTGTCCCAGCTGCCCAGAAACCCCTGCACATCACCTTGGCATTGCCCTAGAGCCCAATCTCTGGGACACTCACCCAGCACTGCAGCTTGCTCAGCTGGAAAAAATACATCAATGAATCCAAATAAAAAAGCAAGACTTGGTGAGGGGGGAGAGCTTCTCAGCCCATGGCCAGACCCCAAAGTGCTTTGCTGTGCTGCAAGATACTCACCAGGCTTTGCATCTTTTGTCACTGCAAAACAAGAGCAAAAACAATGCATGATGGGAAGGGACAACTTCCCATCTCACAGGTCCCATGGGTATATCCCCGAATTCCTTCATTTTGGGAAGGGTCGCTCACCCTGCTTTGGAGCTGGTTCCTCTGAAAATAAAAAGCAAAAGCACTTGTTGAGAGAGTACGGATTCTCATTACATGACAAGAACCCATTTTCTTTGGGTTTGGGGTAGAGACTCACCTTGTCTTCCAGATTGCTGCCCTGGAAATGAGAGGGAAAAAAAAAGGCCAAATGAGAAGGAACAGCTTCTCATCCCACTGTGAGACCCCAAATCCCTTCAGATGCTGATAGAGACACACCCAGCCTTTCACCTATTTCATCTGGACAAGGGAAAGTCCCTGGTCTACTCTGTCCCAGCTGCCCAGAAACCCCTGCACATCGCCTTGGCATTGCCCTGGAGCCCAAGCTTAGGCACGCCTACTCAGCAATGCAGCATGCTCAATTGGAAAAATAAATAGATAAATAAATAAATAAATTAGTTAACTAATTAAAAAGCAAGTCATTCTGAGAGGGGAGACCATCTCATACTATGGCTGTATCTAAAATGCTCTGTTGTGCTGCAGGATATTAAGCACAAGTGAAAAGTGAAAACACTTGTTGAGAGAGTACAGATTCTCATTACATGACAAGAACCCATTTTCTTTGGGTTTGGGGTAGAGACTCACCTTGTCTTCCAGATTGCTGCCCTGGAAATGAGAGGGAAAAAAAAGGCCAAATGAGAAGGAACAGCTTCTCATCCCACTGTGAGACCCCAAATCCCTTCAGATGCTGATAGAGACACACCCAGCCTTTCACCTATTTCATCTGGACAAGGGAAAGTCCCTGGTCTACCCTGTCCCAGCTGCCCAGAAACCCCTGCACATCACCCTGGCATTGCCCTAGAGCCCAATCTCAGGGACACTCACCCAGCACTGCAGCTTGCTCAGCTGGAAAAAATACATCAATGAATCCAAATAAAAAAGCAAGACTTGGTGAGGGGGGAGAGCTTCTCAGCCCATGGCCAGACCCCAAAGTGCTTTGCTGTGCTGCAAGATACTCACCAGGCTTTGCATCTTTTTTCACTGCAAAACAAGAGCAAAAACAATGCATGATGGGAAGGGACAACTTCCCATCTCACAGGTCCCATGGGTATATCCCCGAATTCCTTCATTTTGGGAAGGGTCGCTCACCCTGCTTTGGAGCTGGTTCCTCTGCAAATAAAAAGCAAAAGCACTTGTTGAGAGAGTACGGATTCTCATTACATGACAAGAACCCATTTTCTTTGGGTTTGGGGTAGAGACTCACCTTGTCTTCCAGATTGCTGCCCTGGAAATGAGAGGGAAAAAAAAAGGCCAAATGAGAAGGAACAGCTTCTCATCCCACTGTGAGACCCCAAATCCCTTCAGATGCTGATAGAGACACACCCAGCCTTTCACCTATTTCATCTGGACAAGGGAAAGTCCCTGGTCTACTCTGTCCCAGCTGCCCAGAAACCCCTGCACATCGCCTTGGCATTGCCCTGGAGCCCAAGCTTAGGCACGCCTACTCAGCAATGCAGCATGCTCAATTGGAAAAATAAATAGATAAATAAATAAATAAATTAGTTAACTAATTAAAAAGCAAGTCATTCTGAGAGGGGAGACCATCTCATACTATGGCTGTATCTAAAATGCTCTGTTGTGCTGCAGGATATTAAGCACAAGTGAAAAGTGAAAACACTTGTTGAGAGAGTACAGATTCTCATTACATGACAAGAACCCATTTTCTTTGGGTTTGGGGTAGAGACTCACCTTGTCTTCCAGATTGCTGCCCTGGAAATGAGAGGGAAAAAAAAGGCCAAATGAGAAGGAACAGCTTCTCATCCCACTGTGAGACCCCAAATCCCTTCAGATGCTGATAGAGACACACCCAGCCTTTCACCTATTTCATCTGGACAAGGGAAAGTCCCTGGCCTACCCTGTCCCAGCTGCCCAGAAACCCCTGCACATCACCTTGGCATTGCCCTAGAGCCCAATCTCTGGGACACTCACCCAGCACTGCAGCTTGCTCAGCTGGAAAAAATACATCAATGAATCCAAATAAAAAAGCAAGACTTGGTGAGGGGGGAGAGCTTCTCAGCCCATGGCCAGACCCCAAAGTGCTTTGCTGTGCTGCAAGATACTCACCAGGCTTTGCATCTTTTTTCACTGCAAAACAAGAGCAAAAACAATGCATGATGGGAAGGGACAACTTCCCATCTCACAGGTCCCATGGGTATATCCCCGAATTCCTTCATTTTGGGAAGGGTCGCTCACCCTGCTTTGGAGCTGGTTCCTCTGCAAATAAAAAGCAAAAGCACTTGTTGAGAGAGTACGGATTCTCATTACATGACAAGAACCCATTTTCTTTGGGTTTGGGGTAGAGACTCACCTTGTCTTCCAGGTTGCTGCCCTGGAAATGAGAGGGAAAAAAAAGGCCAAATGAGAAGGAACAGCTTCTCATCCCACTGTGAGACCCCAAATCCCTTCAGATGCTGATAGAGACACACCCAGCCTTTCACCTATTTCATCTGGACAAGGGAAAGTCCCTGGCCTACCCTGTCCCAGCTGCCCAGAAACCCCTGCACATCACCTTGGCATTGCCCTAGAGCCCAATCTCAGGGACACTCACCCAGCACTGCAGCTTGCTCAGCTGGAAAAAATACATCAATGAATCCAAATAAAAAAGCAAGACTTGGTGAGGGGGGAGAGCTTCTCAGCCCATGGCCAGACCCCAAAGTGCTTTGCTGTGCTGCAAGATACTCACCAGGCTTTGCATCTTTTTTCACTGCAAAACAAGAGCAAAAACAATGCATGATGGGAAGGGACAACTTCCCATCTCACAGGTCCCATGGGTATATCCCCGAATTCCTTCATTTTGGGAAGGGTCGCTCACCCTGCTTTGGAGCTGGTTCCTCTGAAAATAAAAAGCAAAAGCACTTGTTGAGAGAGTACGGATTCTCATTACATGACAAGAACCCATTTTCTTTGGGTTTGGGGTAGAGACTCACCTTGTCTTCCAGATTGCTGCCCTGGAAATGAGAGGGAAAAAAAAGGCCAAATGAGAAGGAACAGCTTCTCATCCCACTGTGAGACCCCAAATCCCTTCAGATGCTGATAGAGACACACCCAGCCTTTCACCTATTTCATCTGGACAAGGGAAAGTCCCTGGCCTACCCTGTCCCAGCTGCCCAGAAACCCCTGCACATCACCTTGGCATTGCCCTAGAGCCCAATCTCAGGGACACTCACCCAGCACTGCAGCTTGCTCAGCTGGAAAAAATACATCAATGAATCCAAATAAAAATCAAGACTTGGTGAGGGGGGAGAGCTTCTCAGCCCATGGCCAGACCCCAAAGTGCTTTGCTGTGCTGCAAGATACTCACCAGGCTTTGCATCTTTTTTCACTGCAAAACAAGAGCAAAAACAATGCATGATGGGAAGGGACAACTTCCCATCTCACAGGTCCCATGGGTATATCCCCGAATTCCTTCATTTTGGGAAGGGTCGCTCACCCTGCTTTGGAGCTGGTTCCTCTGCAAATAAAAAGCAAAAGCACTTGTTGAGAGAGTACGGATTCTCATTACATGACAAGAACCCATTTTCTTTGGGTTTGGGGTAGAGACTCACCTTGTCTTCCAGATTGCTGCCCTGGAAATGAGAGGGAAAAAAAAAGGCCAAATGAGAAGGAACAGCTTCTCATCCCACTGTGAGACACCAAATCCCTTCAGATGCTGATAGAGACACACCCAGCCTTTCACCTATTTCATCTGGACAAGGGAAAGTCCCTGGTCTACTCTGTCCCAGCTGCCCAGAAACCCCTGCACATCGCCTTGGCATTGCCCTGGAGCCCAAGCTTAGGCACGCCTACTCAGCAATGCAGCATGCTCAATTGGAAAAATAAATAGATAAATAAATAAATAAATTAGTTAACTAATTAAAAAGCAAGTCATTCTGAGAGGGGAGACCATCTCATACTATGGCTGTATCTAAAATGCTCTGTTGTGCTGCAGGATATTAAGCACAAGTGAAAAGTGAAAACACTTGTTGAGAGAGTACAGATTCTCATTACATGACAAGAACCCATTTTCTTTGGGTTTGGGGTAGAGACTCACCTTGTCTTCCAGATTGCTGCCCTGGAAATGAGAGGGAAAAAAAAGGCCAAATGAGAAGGAACAGCTTCTCATCCCACTGTGAGACCCCAAATCCCTTCAGATGCTGATAGAGACACACCCAGCCTTTCACCTATTTCATCTGGACAAGGGAAAGTCCCTGGCCTACCCTGTCCCAGCTGCCCAGAAACCCCTGCACATCACCTTGGCATTGCCCTAGAGCCCAATCTCAGGGACACTCACCCAGCACTGCAGCTTGCTCAGCTGGAAAAAATACATCAATGAATCCAAATAAAAAAGCAAGACTTGGTGAGGGGGGAGAGCTTCTCAGCCCATGGCCAGACCCCAAAGTGCTTTGCTGTGCTGCAAGATACTCACCAGGCTTTGCATCTTTTGTCACTGCAAAACAAGAGCAAAAACAATGCATGATGGGAAGGGACAACTTCCCATCTCACAGGTCCCATGGGTATATCCCCGAATTCCTTCATTTTGGGAAGGGTCGCTCACCCTGCTTTGGAGCTGGTTCCTCTGAAAATAAAAAGCAAAAGCACTTGTTGAGAGAGTACGGATTCTCATTACATGACAAGAACCCATTTTCTTTGGGTTTGGGGTAGAGACTCACCTTGTCTTCCAGATTGCTGCCCTGGAAATGAGAGGGAAAAAAAAGGCCAAATGAGAAGGAACAGCTTCTCATCCCACTGTGAGACCCCAAATCCCTTCAGATGCTGATAGAGACACACCCAGCCTTTCACCTATTTCATCTGGACAAGGGAAAGTCCCTGGCCTACCCTGTCCCAGCTGCCCAGAAACCCCTGCACATCACCTTGGCATTGCCCTAGAGCCCAATCTCAGGGACACTCACCCAGCACTGCAGCTTGCTCAGCTGGAAAAAATACATCAATGAATCCAAATAAAAAAGCAAGACTTGGTGAGGGGGGAGAGCTTCTCAGCCCATGGCCAGACCCCAAAGTGCTTTGCTGTGCTGCAAGATACTCACCAGGCTTTGCATCTTTTGTCACTGCAAAACAAGAGCAAAAACAATGCATGATGGGAAGGGACAACTTCCCATCTCACAGGTCCCATGGGTATATCCCCGAATTCCTTCATTTTGGGAAGGGTCGCTCACCCTGCTTTGGAGCTGGTTCCTCTGAAAATAAAAAGCAAAAGCACTTGTTGAGAGAGTACGGATTCTCATTACATGACAAGAACCCATTTTCTTTGGGTTTGGGGTAGAGACTCACCTTGTCTTCCAGATTGCTGCCCTGGAAATGAGAGGGAAAAAAAAAGGCCAAATGAGAAGGAACAGCTTCTCATCCCACTGTGAGACCCCAAATCCCTTCAGATGCTGATAGAGACACACCCAGCCTTTCACCTATTTCATCTGGACAAGGGAAAGTCCCTGGTCTACTCTGTCCCAGCTGCCCAGAAACCCCTGCACATCGCCTTGGCATTGCCCTGGAGCCCAAGCTTAGGCACGCCTACTCAGCAATGCAGCATGCTCAATTGGAAAAATAAATAGATAAATAAATAAATAAATTAGTTAACTAATTAAAAAGCAAGTCATTCTGAGAGGGGAGACCATCTCATACTATGGCTGTATCTAAAATGCTCTGTTGTGCTGCAGGATATTAAGCACAAGTGAAAAGTGAAAACACTTGTTGAGAGAGTACAGATTCTCATTACATGACAAGAACCCATTTTCTTTGGGTTTGGGGTAGAGACTCACCTTGTCTTCCAGATTGCTGCCCTGGAAATGAGAGGGAAAAAAAAGGCCAAATGAGAAGGAACAGCTTCTCATCCCACTGTGAGACCCCAAATCCCTTCAGATGCTGATAGAGACACACCCAGCCTTTCACCTATTTCATCTGGACAAGGGAAAGTCCCTGGCCTACCCTGTCCCAGCTGCCCAGAAACCCCTGCACATCACCTTGGCATTGCCCTAGAGCCCAATCTCAGGGACACTCACCCAGCACTGCAGCTTGCTCAGCTGGAAAAAATACATCAATGAATCCAAATAAAAAAGCAAGACTTGGTGAGGGGGGAGAGCTTCTCAGCCCATGGCCAGACCCCAAAGTGCTTTGCTGTGCTGCAAGATACTCACCAGGCTTTGCATCTTTTTTCACTGCAAAACAAGAGCAAAAACAATGCATGATGGGAAGGGACAACTTCCCATCTCACAGGTCCCATGGGTATATCCCCGAATTCCTTCATTTTGGGAAGGGTCGCTCACCCTGCTTTGGAGCTGGTTCCTCTGCAAATAAAAAGCAAAAGCACTTGTTGAGAGAGTACGGATTCTCATTACATGACAAGAACCCATTTTCTTTGGGTTTGGGGTAGAGACTCACCTTGTCTTCCAGGTTGCTGCCCTGGAAATGAGAGGGAAAAAAAAGGCCAAATGAGAAGGAACAGCTTCTCATCCCACTGTGAGACCCCAAATCCCTTCAGATGCTGATAGAGACACACCCAGCCTTTCACCTATTTCATCTGGACAAGGGAAAGTCCCTGGCCTACCCTGTCCCAGCTGCCCAGAAACCCCTGCACATCACCTTGGCATTGCCCTAGAGCCCAATCTCAGGGACACTCACCCAGCACTGCAGCTTGCTCAGCTGGAAAAAATACATCAATGAATCCAAATAAAAAAGCAAGACTTGGTGAGGGGGGAGAGCTTCTCAGCCCATGGCCAGACCCCAAAGTGCTTTGCTGTGCTGCAAGATACTCACCAGGCTTTGCATCTTTTGTCACTGCAAAACAAGAGCAAAAACAATGCATGATGGGAAGGGACAACTTCCCATCTCACAGGTCCCATGGGTATATCCCCGAATTCCTTCATTTTGGGAAGGGTCGCTCACCCTGCTTTGGAGCTGGTTCCTCTGAAAATAAAAAGCAAAAGCACTTGTTGAGAGAGTACGGATTCTCATTACATGACAAGAACCCATTTTCTTTGGGTTTGGGGTAGAGACTCACCTTGTCTTCCAGATTGCTGCCCTGGAAATGAGAGGGAAAAAAAAGGCCAAATGAGAAGGAACAGCTTCTCATCCCACTGTGAGACCCCAAATCCCTTCAGATGCTGATAGAGACACACCCAGCCTTTCACCTATTTCATCTGGACAAGGGAAAGTCCCTGGTCTACTCTGTCCCAGCTGCCCAGAAACCCCTGCACATCGCCTTGGCATTGCCCTGGAGCCCAAGCTTAGGCACGCCTACTCAGCAATGCAGCATGCTCAATTGGAAAAATAAATAGATAAATAAATAAATAAATTAGTTAACTAATTAAAAAGCAAGTCATTCTGAGAGGGGAGACCATCTCATACTATGGCTGTATCTAAAATGCTCTGTTGTGCTGCAGGATATTAAGCACAAGTGAAAAGTGAAAACACTTGTTGAGAGAGTACAGATTCTCATTACATGACAAGAACCCATTTTCTTTGGGTTTGGGGTAGAGACTAACCTTGTCTTCCAGATTGCTGCCCTGGAAATGAGAGGGAAAAAAAAGGCCAAATGAGAAGGAACAGCTTCTCATCCCACTGTGAGACCCCAAATCCCTTCAGATGCTGATAGAGACACACCCAGCCTTTCACCTATTTCATCTGGACAAGGGAAAGTCCCTGGCCTACCCTGTCCCAGCTGCCCAGAAACCCCTGCACATCACCTTGGCATTGCCCTAGAGCCCAATCTCAGGGACACTCACCCAGCACTGCAGCTTGCTCAGCTGGAAAAAATACATCAATGAATCCAAATAAAAAAGCAAGACTTGGTGAGGGGGGAGAGCTTCTCAGCCCATGGCCAGACCCCAAAGTGCTTTGCTGTGCTGCAAGATACTCACCAGGCTTTGCATCTTTTTTCACTGCAAAACAAGAGCAAAAACAATGCATGATGGGAAGGGACAACTTCCCATCTCACAGGTCCCATGGGTATATCCCCGAATTCCTTCATTTTGGGAAGGGTCGCTCACCCTGCTTTGGAGCTGGTTCCTCTGCAAATAAAAAGCAAAAGCACTTGTTGAGAGAGTACGGATTCTCATTACATGACAAGAACCCATTTTCTTTGGGTTTGGGGTAGAGACTCACCTTGTCTTCCAGGTTGCTGCCCTGGAAATGAGAGGGAAAAAAAAGGCCAAATGAGAAGGAACAGCTTCTCATCCCACTGTGAGAACCCAAATCCCTTCAGATGCTGATAGAGACACACCCAGCCTTTCACCTATTTCATCTGGACAAGGGAAAGTCCCTGGCCTACCCTGTCCCAGCTGCCCAGAAACCCCTGCACATCACCTTGGCATTGCCCTAGAGCCCAATCTCAGGGACACTCACCCAGCACTGCAGCTTGCTCAGCTGGAAAAAATACATCAATGAATCCAAATAAAAAAGCAAGACTTGGTGAGGGGGGAGAGCTTCTCAGCCCATGGCCAGACCCCAAAGTGCTTTGCTGTGCTGCAAGATACTCACCAGGCTTTGCATCTTTTTTCACTGCAAAACAAGAGCAAAAACAATGCATGATGGGAAGGGACAACTTCCCATCTCACAGGTCCCATGGGTATATCCCCGAATTCCTTCATTTTGGGAAGGGTCGCTCACCCTGCTTTGGAGCTGGTTCCTCTGAAAATAAAAAGCAAAAGCACTTGTTGAGAGAGTACGGATTCTCATTACATGACAAGAACCCATTTTCTTTGGGTTTGGGGTAGAGACTCACCTTGTCTTCCAGATTGCTGCCCTGGAAATGAGAGGGAAAAAAAAGGCCAAATGAGAAGGAACAGCTTCTCATCCCACTGTGAGACCCCAAATCCCTTCAGATGCTGATAGAGACACACCCAGCCTTTCACCTATTTCATCTGGACAAGGGAAAGTCCCTGGCCTACCCTGTCCCAGCTGCCCAGAAACCCCTGCACATCACCTTGGCATTGCCCTAGAGCCCAATCTCAGGGACACTCACCCAGCACTGCAGCTTGCTCAGCTGGAAAAAATACATCAATGAATCCAAATAAAAAAGCAAGACTTGGTGAGGGGGGAGAGCTTCTCAGCCCATGGCCAGACCCCAAAGTGCTTTGCTGTGCTGCAAGATACTCACCAGGCTTTGCATCTTTTTTCACTGCAAAACAAGAGCAAAAACAATGCATGATGGGAAGGGACAACTTCCCATCTCACAGGTCCCATGGGTATATCCCCGAATTCCTTCATTTTGGGAAGGGTCGCTCACCCTGCTTTGGAGCTGGTTCCTCTGAAAATAAAAAGCAAAAGCACTTGTTGAGAGAGTACGGATTCTCATTACATGACAAGAACCCATTTTCTTTGGGTTTGGGGTAGAGACTCACCTTGTCTTCCAGATTGCTGCCCTGGAAATGAGAGGGAAAAAAAAAGGCCAAATGAGAAGGAACAGCTTCTCATCCCACTGTGAGACCCCAAATCCCTTCAGATGCTGATAGAGACACACCCAGCCTTTCACCTATTTCATCTGGACAAGGGAAAGTCCCTGGTCTACTCTGTCCCAGCTGCCCAGAAACCCCTGCACATCGCCTTGGCATTGCCCTGGAGCCCAAGCTTAGGCACGCCTACTCAGCAATGCAGCATGCTCAATTGGAAAAATAAATAGATAAATAAATAAATAAATTAGTTAACTAATTAAAAAGCAAGTCATTCTGAGAGGGGAGACCATCTCATACTATGGCTGTATCTAAAATGCTCTGTTGTGCTGCAGGATATTAAGCACAAGTGAAAAGTGAAAACACTTGTTGAGAGAGTACAGATTCTCATTACATGACAAGAACCCATTTTCTTTGGGTTTGGGGTAGAGACTCACCTTGTCTTCCAGATTGCTGCCCTGGAAATGAGAGGGAAAAAAAAGGCCAAATGAGAAGGAACAGCTTCTCATCCCACTGTGAGACCCCAAATCCCTTCAGATGCTGATAGAGACACACCCAGCCTTTCACCTATTTCATCTGGACAAGGGAAAGTCCCTGGCCTACCCTGTCCCAGCTGCCCAGAAACCCCTGCACATCACCTTGGCATTGCCCTAGAGCCCAATCTCAGGGACACTCACCCAGCACTGCAGCTTGCTCAGCTGGAAAAAATACATCAATGAATCCAAATAAAAAAGCAAGACTTGGTGAGGGGGGAGAGCTTCTCAGCCCATGGCCAGACCCCAAAGTGCTTTGCTGTGCTGCAAGATACTCACCAGGCTTTGCATCTTTTTTCACTGCAAAACAAGAGCAAAAACAATGCATGATGGGAAGGGACAACTTCCCATCTCACAGGTCCCATGGGTATATCCCCGAATTCCTTCATTTTGGGAAGGGTCGCTCACCCTGCTTTGGAGCTGGTTCCTCTGAAAATAAAAAGCAAAAGCACTTGTTGAGAGAGTACGGATTCTCATTACATGACAAGAACCCATTTTCTTTGGGTTTGGGGTAGAGACTCACCTTGTCTTCCAGATTGCTGCCCTGGAAATGAGAGGGAAAAAAAAGGCCAAATGAGAAGGAACAGCTTCTCATCCCACTGTGAGACCCCAAATCCCTTCAGATGCTGATAGAGACACACCCAGCCTTTCACCTATTTCATCTGGACAAGGGAAAGTCCCTGGCCTACCCTGTCCCAGCTGCCCAGAAACCCCTGCACATCACCTTGGCATTGCCCTAGAGCCCAATCTCTGGGACACTCACCCAGCACTGCAGCTTGCTCAGCTGGAAAAAATACATCAATGAATACAAATAAAAAAGCAAGACTTGGTGAGGGAGGAGAGCTTCTCAGCCCATGGCCAGACCCCAAAGTGCTTTGCTGTGCTGCAAGATACTCACCAGGCTTTGCATCTTTTTTCACTGCAAAACAAGAGCAAAAACAATGCATGATGGGAAGGGACAACTTCCCATCTCACAGGTCCCATGGGTATATCCCCGAATTCCTTCATTTTGGGAAGGGTCGCTCACCCTGCTTTGGAGCTGGTTCCTCTGAAAATAAAAAGCAAAAGCACTTGTTGAGAGAGTACGGATTCTCATTACATGACAAGAACCCATTTTCTTTGGGTTTGGGGTAGAGACTCACCTTGTCTTCCAGATTGCTGCCCTGGAAATGAGAGGGAAAAAAAAGGCCAAATGAGAAGGAACAGCTTCTCATCCCACTGTGAGACCCCAAATCCCTTCAGATGCTGATAGAGACACACCCAGCCTTTCACCTATTTCATCTGGACAAGGGAAAGTCCCTGGTCTACTCTGTCCCAGCTGCCCAGAAACCCCTGCACATCGCCTTGGCATTGCCCTGGAGCCCAAGCTTAGGCACGCCTACTCAGCAATGCAGCATGCTCAGTTGGAAAAATAAATAGATAAATAAATAAATAAATTTGTTAACTAATTAAAAAGCAAGTCATTCTGAGAGGGGAGACCATCTCATGCTATGGCTGTATCTAAAATGCTCTGTTGTGCTGCAGGATATTCAGCACAAGTGAAAAGTGAAAACACTTGTTGAGAGAGTACAGATTCTCATTACATGACAAGAACCCATTTTCTTTGGGTTTGGGGTAGAGACTCACCTTGTCTTCCAGATTGCTGCCCTGGAAATGAGAGGGAAAAAAAAGGCCAAATGAGAAGGAACAGCTTCTCATCCCACTGTGAGACCCCAAATCCCTTCAGATGCTGATAGAGACACACCCAGCCTTTCACCTATTTCATCTGGACAAGGGAAAGTCCCTGGTCTACCCTGTCCCAGCTGCCCAGAAACCCCTGCACATCACCCTGGCATTGCCCTAGAGCCCAATCTCTGGGACACTCACCCAGCACTGCAGCTTGCTCAGCTGGAAAATATACATCAATGAATACAAATAAAAAAGCAAGACTTGGTGAGGGAGGAGAGCTTCTCAGCCCATGGCCAGACCCCAAAGTGCTTTGCTGTGCTGCAAGATACTCACCAGGCTTTGCATCTTTTGTCACTGCAAAACAAGAGCAAAAACAATGCATGATGGGAAGGGACAACTTCCCATCTCACAGGTCCCATGGGTATATCCCCGAATTCCTTCATTTTGGGAAGGGTCGCTCACCCTGCTTTGGAGCTGGTTCCTCTGCAAATAAAAAGCAAAAGCACTTGTTGAGAGAGTACGGATTCTCATTACATGACAAGAACCCATTTTCTTTGGGTTTGGGGTAGAGACTCACCTTGTCTTCCAGATTGCTGCCCTGGAAATGAGAGGGAAAAAAAAGGCCAAATGAGAAGGAACAGCTTCTCATCCCACTGTGAGACCCCAAATCCCTTCAGATGCTGATAGAGACACACCCAGCCTTTCACCTATTTCATCTGGACAAGGGAAAGTCCCTGGCCTACCCTGTCCCAGCTGCCCAGAAACCCCTGCACATCACCTTGGCATTGCCCTAGAGCCCAATCTCAGGGACACTCACCCAGCACTGCAGCTTGCTCAGCTGGAAAAAATACATCAATGAATCCAAATAAAAAAGCAAGACTTGGTGAGGGGGGAGAGCTTCTCAGCCCATGGCCAGACCCCAAAGTGCTTTGCTGTGCTGCAAGATACTCACCAGGCTTTGCATCTTTTTTCACTGCAAAACAAGAGCAAAAACAATGCATGATGGGAAGGGACAACTTCCCATCTCACAGGTCCCATGGGTATATCCCCGAATTCCTTCATTTTGGGAAGGGTCGCTCACCCTGCTTTGGAGCTGGTTCCTCTGAAAATAAAAAGCAAAAGCACTTGTTGAGAGAGTACGGATTCTCATTACATGACAAGAACCCATTTTCTTTGGGTTTGGGGTAGAGACTCACCTTGTCTTCCAGATTGCTGCCCTGGAAATGAGAGGGAAAAAAAAGGCCAAATGAGAAGGAACAGCTTCTCATCCCACTGTGAGACCCCAAATCCCTTCAGATGCTGATAGAGACACACCCAGCCTTTCACCTATTTCATCTGGACAAGGGAAAGTCCCTGGCCTACCCTGTCCCAGCTGCCCAGAAACCCCTGCACATCACCTTGGCATTGCCCTAGAGCCCAATCTCAGGGACACTCACCCAGCACTGCAGCTTGCTCAGCTGGAAAAAATACATCAATGAATACAAATAAAAAAGCAAGACTTGGTGAGGGAGGAGAGCTTCTCAGCCCATGGCCAGACCCCAAAGTGCTTTGCTGTGCTGCAAGATACTCACCAGGCTTTGCATCTTTTTTCACTGCAAAACAAGAGCAAAAACAATGCATGATGGGAAGGGACAACTTCCCATCTCACAGGTCCCATGGGTATATCCCCGAATTCCTTCATTTTGGGAAGGGTCGCTCACCCTGCTTTGGAGCTGGTTCCTCTGAAAATAAAAAGCAAAAGCACTTGTTGAGAGAGTACGGATTCTCATTACATGACAAGAACCCATTTTCTTTGGGTTTGGGGTAGAGACTCACCTTGTCTTCCAGATTGCTGCCCTGGAAATGAGAGGGAAAAAAAAGGCCAAATGAGAAGGAACAGCTTCTCATCCCACTGTGAGACCCCAAATCCCTTCAGATGCTGATAGAGACACACCCAGCCTTTCACCTATTTCATCTGGACAAGGGAAAGTCCCTGGTCTACTCTGTCCCAGCTGCCCAGAAACCCCTGCACATCGCCTTGGCATTGCCCTGGAGCCCAAGCTTAGGCACGCCTACTCAGCAATGCAGCATGCTCAGTTGGAAAAATAAATAGATAAATAAATAAATAAATTTGTTAACTAATTAAAAAGCAAGTCATTCTGAGAGGGGAGACCATCTCATGCTATGGCTGTATCTAAAATGCTCTGTTGTGCTGCAGGATATTCAGCACAAGTGAAAAGTGAAAACACTTGTTGAGAGAGTACAGATTCTCATTACATGACAAGAACCCATTTTCTTTGGGTTTGGGGTAGAGACTCACCTTGTCTTCCAGATTGCTGCCCTGGAAATGAGAGGGAAAAAAAAGGCCAAATGAGAAGGAACAGCTTCTCATCCCACTGTGAGACCCCAAATCCCTTCAGATGCTGATAGAGACACACCCAGCCTTTCACCTATTTCATCTGGACAAGGGAAAGTCCCTGGTCTACCCTGTCCCAGCTGCCCAGAAACCCCTGCACATCACCCTGGCATTGCCCTAGAGCCCAATCTCTGGGACACTCACCCAGCACTGCAGCTTGCTCAGCTGGAAAATATACATCAATGAATACAAATAAAAAAGCAAGACTTGGTGAGGGAGGAGAGCTTCTCAGCCCATGGCCAGACCCCAAAGTGCTTTGCTGTGCTGCAAGATACTCACCAGGCTTTGCATCTTTTGTCACTGCAAAACAAGAGCAAAAACAATGCATGATGGGAAGGGACAACTTCCCATCTCACAGGTCCCATGGGTATATCCCCGAATTCCTTCATTTTGGGAAGGGTCGCTCACCCTGCTTTGGAGCTGGTTCCTCTGCAAATAAAAAGCAAAAGCACTTGTTGAGAGAGTACGGATTCTCATTACATGACAAGAACCCATTTTCTTTGGGTTTGGGGTAGAGACTCACCTTGTCTTCCAGATTGCTGCCCTGGAAATGAGAGGGAAAAAAAAGGCCAAATGAGAAGGAACAGCTTCTCATCCCACTGTGAGACCCCAAATCCCTTCAGATGCTGATAGAGACACACCCAGCCTTTCACCTATTTCATCTGGACAAGGGAAAGTCCCTGGCCTACCCTGTCCCAGCTGCCCAGAAACCCCTGCGCATCACCTTGGCATTGACCTAGAGCCCAATCTCAGGGACACTCACCCAGCACTGCAGCTTGCTCAGCTGGAAAAAATACATCAATGAATCCAAATAAAAAAGCAAGACTTGGTGAGGGGGGAGAGCTTCTCAGCCCATGGCCAGACCCCAAACTGCTTTGCTGTGCTGCAAGATACTCACCAGGCTTTGCATCTTTTTTCACTGCAAAACAAGAGCAAAAACAATGCATGATGGGAAGGGACAACTTCCCATCTCACAGGTCCCATGGGTATATCCCCGAATTCCTTCATTTTGGGAAGGGTCGCTCACCCTGCTTTGGAGCTGGTTCCTCTGCAAATAAAAAGCAAAAGCACTTGTTGAGAGAGTACGGATTCTCATTACATGACAAGAACCCATTTTCTTTGGGTTTGGGGTAGAGACTCACCTTGTCTTCCAGATTGCTGCCCTGGAAATGAGAGGGAAAAAAAAGGCCAAATGAGAAGGAACAGCTTCTCATCCCACTGTGAGACCCCAAATCCCTTCAGATGCTGATAGAGACACACCCAGCCTTTCACCTATTTCATCTGGACAAGGGAAAGTCCCTGGTCTACTCTGTCCCAGCTGCCCAGAAACCCCTGCACATCGCCTTGGCATTGCCCTGGAGCCCAAGCTTAGGCACGCCTACTCAGCAATGCAGCATGCTCAGTTGGAAAAATAAATAGATAAATAAATAAATAAATTTGTTAACTAATTAAAAAGCAAGTCATTCTGAGAGGGGAGACCATCTCATACTATGGCTGTATCTAAAATACTCTGTTGTGCTGCAGGATATTAAGCACAAGTGAAAAGTGAAAACACTTGTTGAGAGAGTACAGATTCTCATTACATGACAAGAACCCATTTTCTTTGGGTTTGGGGTAGAGACTCACCTTGTCTTCCAGATTGCTGCCCTGGAAATGAGAGGGAAAAAAAAGGCCAAATGAGAAGGAACAGCTTCTCATCCCACTGTGAGACCCCAAATCCCTTCAGATGCTGATAGAGACACACCCAGCCTTTCACCTATTTCATCTGGACAAGGGAAAGTCCCTGGCCTACCCTGTCCCAGCTGCCCAGAAACCCCTGCACATCACCTTGGCATTGCCCTAGAGCCCAATCTCAGGGACACTCACCCAGCACTGCAGCTTGCTCAGCTGGAAAAAATACATCAATGAATCCAAATAAAAAAGCAAGACTTGGTGAGGGGGGAGAGCTTCTCAGCCCATGGCCAGACCCCAAAGTGCTTTGCTGTGCTGCAAGATACTCACCAGGCTTTGCATCTTTTTTCACTGCAAAACAAGAGCAAAAACAATGCATGATGGGAAGGGACAACTTCCCATCTCACAGGTCCCATGGGTATATCCCCGAATTCCTTCATTTTGGGAAGGGTCGCTCACCCTGCTTTGGAGCTGGTTCCTCTGAAAATAAAAAGCAAAAGCACTTGTTGAGAGAGTACGGATTCTCATTACATGACAAGAACCCATTTTCTTTGGGTTTGGGGTAGAGACTCACCTTGTCTTCCAGATTGCTGCCCTGGAAATGAGAGGGAAAAAAAAGGCCAAATGAGAAGGAACAGCTTCTCATCCCACTGTGAGACCCCAAATCCCTTCAGATGCTGATAGAGACACACCCAGCCTTTCACCTATTTCATCTGGACAAGGGAAAGTCCCTGGTCTACTCTGTCCCAGCTGCCCAGAAACCCCTGCACATCGCCTTGGCATTGCCCTGGAGCCCAAGCTTAGGCACGCCTACTCAGCAATGCAGCATGCTCAGTTGGAAAAATAAATAGATAAATAAATAAATAAATTTGTTAACTAATTAAAAAGCAAGTCATTCTGAGAGGGGAGACCATCTCATGCTATGGCTGTATCTAAAATGCTCTGTTGTGCTGCAGGATATTCAGCACAAGTGAAAAGTGAAAACACTTGTTGAGAGAGTACAGATTCTCATTACATGACAAGAACCCATTTTCTTTGGGTTTGGGGTAGAGACTCACCTTGTCTTCCAGATTGCTGCCCTGGAAATGAGAGGGAAAAAAAAGGCCAAATGAGAAGGAACAGCTTCTCATCCCACTGTGAGACCCCAAATCCCTTCAGATGCTGATAGAGACACACCCAGCCTTTCACCTATTTCATCTGGACAAGGGAAAGTCCCTGGCCTACCCTGTCCCAGCTGCCCAGAAACCCCTGCACATCACCTTGGCATTGCCCTAGAGCCCAATCTCAGGGACACTCACCCAGCACTGCAGCTTGCTCAGCTGGAAAAAATACATCAATGAATACAAATAAAAAAGCAAGACTTGGTGAGGGAGGAGAGCTTCTCAGCCCATGGCCAGACCCCAAAGTGCTTTGCTGTGCTGCAAGATACTCACCAGGCTTTGCATCTTTTGTCACTGCAAAACAAGAGCAAAAACAATGCATGATGGGAAGGGACAACTTCCCATCTCACAGGTCCCATGGGTATATCCCCGAATTCCTTCATTTTGGGAAGGGTCGCTCACCCTGCTTTGGAGCTGGTTCCTCTGCAAATAAAAAGCAAAAGCACTTGTTGAGAGAGTACGGATTCTCATTACATGACAAGAACCCATTTTCTTTGGGTTTGGGGTAGAGACTCACCTTGTCTTCCAGATTGCTGCCCTGGAAATGAGAGGGAAAAAAAAGGCCAAATGAGAAGGAACAGCTTCTCATCCCACTGTGAGACCCCAAATCCCTTCAGATGCTGATAGAGACACACCCAGCCTTTCACCTATTTCATCTGGACAAGGGAAAGTCCCTGGTCTACTCTGTCCCAGCTGCCCAGAAACCCCTGCACATCGCCTTGGCATTGCCCTGGAGCCCAAGCTTAGGCACGCCTACTCAGCAATGCAGCATGCTCAGTTGGAAAAATAAATAGATAAATAAATAAATAAATTAGTTAACTAATTAAAAAGCAAGTCATTCTGAGAGGGGAGACCATCTCATACTATGGCTGTATCTAAAATACTCTGTTGTGCTGCAGGATATTAAGCACAAGTGAAAAGTGAAAACACTTGTTGAGAGAGTACAGATTCTCATTACATGACAAGAACCCATTTTCTTTGGGTTTGGGGTAGAGACTCACCTTGTCTTCCAGATTGCTGCCCTGGAAATGAGAGGGAAAAAAAAGGCCAAATGAGAAGGAACAGCTTCTCATCCCACTGTGAGACCCCAAATCCCTTCAGATGCTGATAGAGACACACCCAGCCTTTCACCTATTTCATCTGGACAAGGGAAAGTCCCTGGCCTACCCTGTCCCAGCTGCCCAGAAACCCCTGCACATCACCTTGGCATTGCCCTAGAGCCCAATCTCAGGGACACTCACCCAGCACTGCAGCTTGCTCAGCTGGAAAAAATACATCAATGAATCCAAATAAAAAAGCAAGACTTGGTGAGGGGGGAGAGCTTCTCAGCCCATGGCCAGACCCCAAAGTGCTTTGCTGTGCTGCAAGATACTCACCAGGCTTTGCATCTTTTTTCACTGCAAAACAAGAGCAAAAACAATGCATGATGGGAAGGGACAACTTCCCATCTCACAGGTCCCATGGGTATATCCCCGAATTCCTTCATTTTGGGAAGGGTCGCTCACCCTGCTTTGGAGCTGGTTCCTCTGAAAATAAAAAGCAAAAGCACTTGTTGAGAGAGTACGGATTCTCATTACATGACAAGAACCCATTTTCTTTGGGTTTGGGGTAGAGACTCACCTTGTCTTCCAGATTGCTGCCCTGGAAATGAGAGGGAAAAAAAAGGCCAAATGAGAAGGAACAGCTTCTCATCCCACTGTGAGACCCCAAATCCCTTCAGATGCTGATAGAGACACACCCAGCCTTTCACCTATTTCATCTGGACAAGGGAAAGTCCCTGGTCTACTCTGTCCCAGCTGCCCAGAAACCCCTGCACATCGCCTTGGCATTGCCCTGGAGCCCAAGCTTAGGCACGCCTACTCAGCAATGCAGCATGCTCAGTTGGAAAAATAAATAGATAAATAAATAAATAAATTTGTTAACTAATTAAAAAGCAAGTCATTCTGAGAGGGGAGACCATCTCATGCTATGGCTGTATCTAAAATGCTCTGTTGTGCTGCAGGATATTCAGCACAAGTGAAAAGTGAAAACACTTGTTGAGAGAGTACAGATTCTCATTACATGACAAGAACCCATTTTCTTTGGGTTTGGGGTAGAGACTCACCTTGTCTTCCAGATTGCTGCCCTGGAAATGAGAGGGAAAAAAAAGGCCAAATGAGAAGGAACAGCTTCTCATCCCACTGTGAGACCCCAAATCCCTTCAGATGCTGATAGAGACACACCCAGCCTTTCACCTATTTCATCTGGACAAGGGAAAGTCCCTGGTCTACCCTGTCCCAGCTGCCCAGAAACCCCTGCACATCACCCTGGCATTGCCCTAGAGCCCAATCTCTGGGACACTCACCCAGCACTGCAGCTTGCTCAGCTGGAAAAAATACATCAATGAATACAAATAAAAAAGCAAGACTTGGTGAGGGAGGAGAGCTTCTCAGCCCATGGCCAGACCCCAAAGTGCTTTGCTGTGCTGCAAGATACTCACCAGGCTTTGCATCTTTTGTCACTGCAAAACAAGAGCAAAAACAATGCATGATGGGAAGGGACAATTCCCATCTCACAGGTCCCATGGGTATATCCCCGAATTCCTTCATTTTGGGAAGGGTCGCTCACCCTGCTTTGGAGCTGGTTCCTCTGAAAATAAAAAGCAAAAGCACTTGTTGAGAGAGTACGGATTCTCATTACATGACAAGAACCCATTTTCTTTGGGTTTGGGGTAGAGACTCACCTTGTCTTCCAGATTGCTGCCCTGGAAATGAGAGGGAAAAAAAAGGCCAAATGAGAAGGAACAGCTTCTCATCCCACTGTGAGACCCCAAATCCCTTCAGATGCTGATAGAGACACACCCAGCCTTTCACCTATTTCATCTGGACAAGGGAAAGTCCCTGGCCTACCCTGTCCCAGCTGCCCAGAAACCCCTGCACATCACCTTGGCATTGCCCTAGAGCCCAATCTCAGGGACACTCACCCAGCACTGCAGCTTGCTCAGCTGGAAAAAATACATCAATGAATCCAAATAAAAAAGCAAGACTTGGTGAGGGGGGAGAGCTTCTCAGCCCATGGCCAGACCCCAAAGTGCTTTGCTGTGCTGCAAGATACTCACCAGGCTTTGCATCTTTTTTCACTGCAAAACAAGAGCAAAAACAATGCATGATGGGAAGGGACAACTTCCCATCTCACAGGTCCCATGGGTATATCCCCGAATTCCTTCATTTTGGGAAGGGTCGCTCACCCTGCTTTGGAGCTGGTTCCTCTGCAAATAAAAAGCAAAAGCACTTGTTGAGAGAGTACGGATTCTCATTACATGACAAGAACCCATTTTCTTTGGGTTTGGGGTAGAGACTCACCTTGTCTTCCAGATTGCTGCCCTGGAAATGAGAGGGAAAAAAAAGGCCAAATGAGAAGGAACAGCTTCTCATCCCACTGTGAGACCCCAAATCCCTTCAGATGCTGATAGAGACACACCCAGCCTTTCACCTATTTCATCTGGACAAGGGAAAGTCCCTGGTCTACTCTGTCCCAGCTGCCCAGAAACCCCTGCACATCGCCTTGGCATTGCCCTGGAGCCCAAGCTTAGGCACGCCTACTCAGCAATGCAGCATGCTCAGTTGGAAAAATAAATAGATAAATAAATAAATAAATTTGTTAACTAATTAAAAAGCAAGTCATTCTGAGAGGGGAGACCATCTCATGCTATGGCTGTATCTAAAATGCTCTGTTGTGCTGCAGGATATTCAGCACAAGTGAAAAGTGAAAACACTTGTTGAGAGAGTACAGATTCTCATTACATGACAAGAACCCATTTTCTTTGGGTTTGGGGTAGAGACTCACCTTGTCTTCCAGATTGCTGCCCTGGAAATGAGAGGGAAAAAAAAGGCCAAATGAGAAGGAACAGCTTCTCATCCCACTGTGAGACCCCAAATCCCTTCAGATGCTGATAGAGACACAACCAGCCTTTCACCTATTTCATCTGGACAAGGGAAAGTCCCTGGTCTACCCTATCCCAGCTGCCCAGAAACCCCTGCACATCACCTTGGCATTGCCCTAGAGCCCAATCTCAGGGACACTCACCCAGCACTGCAGCTTGCTCAGCTGGAAAAAATACATCAATGAATCCAAATAAAAAAGCAAGACTTGGTGAGGGGGGAGAGCTTCTCAGCCCATGGCCAGACCCCAAACTGCTTTGCTGTGCTGCAAGATACTCACCAGGCTTTGCATCTTTTGTCACTGCAAAACAAGAGCAAAAACAATGCATGATGGGAAGGGACAACTTCCCATCTCACAGATCCCATGGGTATATCCCCGAATTCCTTCATTTTGGGAAGGGTCGCTCACCCTGCTTTGGAGCTGGTTCCTCTGAAAATAAAAAGCAAAAGCACTTGTTGAGAGAGTACGGATTCTCATTACATGACAAGAACCCATTTTCTTTGGGTTTGGGGTAGAGACTCACCTTGTCTTCCAGGTTGCTGCCCTGGAAATGAGAGGGAAAAAAAAGGCCAAATGAGAAGGAACAGCTTCTCATCCCACTGTGAGACCCCAAATCCCTTCAGATGCTGATAGAGACACACCCAGCCTTTCACCTATTTCATCTGGACAAGGGAAAGTCCCTGGCCTACCCTGTCCCAGCTGCCCAGAAACCCCTGCACATCACCTTGGCATTGCCCTAGAGCCCAATCTCAGGGACACTCACACAGCACTGCAGCTTGCTCAGCTGGAAAAAATACATCAATGAATCCAAATAAAAATCAAGACTTGGTGAGGGGGGAGAGCTTCTCAGCCCATGGCCGGACCCCAAAGTGCTTTGCTTTGCTGCAAGATACTCACCAGGCTTTGCATCTGTTTTCACTGCAAAACAAGAGCAAAAACAATGCATGATGGGAAGGGACAACTTCCCATCTCACAGGTCCCATGGGTATATCCCCGAATTCCTTCATTTTGGGAAGGGTCGCTCACCCTGCTTTGGAGCTGGTTCCTCTGAAAATAAAAAGCAAAAGCACTTGTTGAGAGAGTACAGTTTCTCATTACATGACAAGAACCCATTTTCTTTGGGTTTGGGGTAGAGACTCACCTTGTCTTCCAGATTGCTGCCCTGGAAATGAGAGGGAAAAAAAAGGCCAAATGAGAAGGAACAGCTTCTCATCCCACTGTGAGACCCCAAATCCCTTCAGATGCTGATAGAGACACACCCAGCCTTTCACCTATTTCATCTGGACAAGGGAAAGTCCCTGGCCTACCCTGTCCCAGCTGCCCAGAAACCCCTGCACATCACCTTGGCATTGCCCTAGAGCCCAATCTCAGGGACACTCACCCAGCACTGCAGCTTGCTCAGCTGGAAAAAAATACATCAATGAATCCAAATAAAAAAGCAAGACTTGGTGAGGGGGGAGAGCTTCTCAGCCCATGGCCAGACCCCAAAGTGCTTTGCTGTGCTGCAAGATACTCACCAGGCTTTGCATCTTTTTTCACTGCAAAACAAGAGCAAAAACAATGCATGATGGGAAGGGACAACTTCCCATCTCACAGGTCCCATGGGTATATCCCCGAATTCCTTCATTTTGGGAAGGGTCGCTCACCCTGCTTTGGAGCTGGTTCCTCTGAAAATAAAAAGCAAAAGCACTTGTTGAGAGAGTACGGATTCTCATTACATGACAAGAACCCATTTTCTTTGGGTTTGGGGTAGAGACTCACCTTGTCTTCCAGATTGCTGCCCTGGAAATGAGAGGGAAAAAAAAGGCCAAATGAGAAGGAACAGCTTCTCATCCCACTGTGAGACCCCAAATCCCTTCAGATGCTGATAGAGACACAACCAGCCTTTCACCTATTTCATCTGGACAAGGGAAAGTCCCTGGCCTACCCTGTCCCAGCTGCCCAGAAACCCCTGCACATCACCTTGGCATTGCCCTAGAGCCCAATCTCAGGGACACTCACCCAGCACTGCAGCTTGCTCAGCTGGAAAAAAATACATCAATGAATCCAAATAAAAAAGCAAGACTTGGTGAGGGGGGAGAGCTTCTCAGCCCATGGCCAGACCCCAAAGTGCTTTGCTGTGCTGCAAGATACTCACCAGGCTTTGCATCTTTTTTCACTGCAAAACAAGAGCAAAAACAATGCATGATGGGAAGGGACAATTCCCATCTCACAGATCCCATGGGTATATCCCCGAATTCCTTCATTTTGGGAAGGGTCGCTCACCCTGCTTTGGAGCTGGTTCCTCTGCAAATAAAAAGCAAAAGCACTTGTTGAGAGAGTACGGATTCTCATTACATGACAAGAACCCATTTTCTTTGGGTTTGGGGTAGAGACTCACCTTGTCTTCCAGATTGCTGCCCTGGAAATGAGAGGGAAAAAAAAGGCCAAATGAGAAGGAACAGCTTCTCATCCCACTGTGAGACCCCAAATCCCTTCAGATGCTGATAGAGACACACCCAGCCTTTCACCTATTTCATCTGGACAAGTGAAAGTCCCTGGTCTACCCTATCCCAGCTGCCCAGAAACCCCTGCACATCACCTTGGCATTGCCCTAGAGCCCAATCTCAGGGACACTCACCCAGCACTGCAGCTTGCTCAGCTGGAAAAAATACATCAATGAATCCAAATAAAAAAGCAAGACTTGGTGAGGGGGGAGAGCTTCTCAGCCCATGGCCAGACCCCAAAGTGCTTTGCTGTGCTGCAAGATACTCACCAGGCTTTGCATCTTTTTTCACTGCAAAACAAGAGCAAAAACAATGCATGATGGGAAGGGACAACTTCCCATCTCACAGGTCCCATGGGTATATCCCCGAATTCCTTCATTTTGGGAAGGGTCGCTCACCCTGCTTTGGAGCTGGTTCCTCTGAAAATAAAAAGCAAAAGCACTTGTTGAGAGAGTACGGATTCTCATTACATGACAAGAACCCATTTTCTTTGGGTTTGGGGTAGAGACTCACCTTGTCTTCCAGATTGCTGCCCTGGAAATGAGAGGGAAAAAAAAGGCCAAATGAGAAGGAACAGCTTCTCATCCCACTGTGAGACCCCAAATCCCTTCAGATGCTGATAGAGACACACCCAGCCTTTCACCTATTTCATCTGGACAAGGGAAAGTCCCTGGCCTACCCTGTCCCAGCTGCCCAGAAACCCCTGCACATCACCTTGGCATTGCCCTAGAGCCCAATCTCAGGGACACTCACCCAGCACTGCAGCTTGCTCAGCTGGAAAAAATACATCAATGAATACAAATAAAAAAGCAAGACTTGGTGAGGGAGGAGAGCTTCTCAGCCTATGGCCAGACCCCAAAGTGCTTTGCTGTGCTGCAAGATACTCACCAGGCTTTGCATCTTTTTTCACTGCAAAACAAGAGCAAAAACAATGCATGATGGGAAGGGACAACTTCCCATCTCACAGGTCCCATGGGTATATCCCCGAATTCCTTCATTTTGGGAAGGGTCGCTCACCCTGCTTTGGAGCTGGTTCCTCTGAAAATAAAAAGCAAAAGCACTTGTTGAGAGAGTACGGATTCTCATTACATGACAAGAACCCATTTTCTTTGGGTTTGGGGTAGAGACTCACCTTGTCTTCCAGATTGCTGCCCTGGAAATGAGAGGGAAAAAAAAAGGCCAAATGAGAAGGAACAGCTTCTCATCCCACTGTGAGACCCCAAATCCCTTCAGATGCTGATAGAGACACACCCAGCCTTTCACCTATTTCATCTGGACAAGGGAAAGTCCCTGGCCTACCCTGTCCCAGCTGCCCAGAAACCCCTGCACATCACCTTGGCATTGCCCTAGAGCCCAATCTCAGGGACACTCACCCAGCACTGCAGCTTGCTCAGCTGGAAAAAAATACATCAATGAATCCAAATAAAAAAGCAAGACTTGGTGAGGGGGGAGAGCTTCTCAGCCCATGGCCGGACCCCAAAGTGCTTTGCTGTGCTGCAAGATACTCACCAGGCTTTGCATCTGTTTTCACTGCAAAACAAGAGCAAAAACAATGCATGATGGGAAGGGACAACTTCCCATCTCACAGGTCCCATGGGTATATCCCCGAATTCCTTCATTTTGGGAAGGGTCGCTCACCCTGCTTTGGAGCTGGTTCCTCTGAAAATAAAAAGCAAAAGCACTTGTTGAGAGAGTACGGATTCTCATTACATGACAAGAACCCATTTTCTTTGGGTTTGGGGTAGAGACTCACCTTGTCTTCCAGATTGCTGCCCTGGAAATGAGAGGGAAAAAAAAGGCCAAATGAGAAGGAACAGCTTCTCATCCCACTGTGAGACCCCAAATCCCTTCAGATGCTGATAGAGACACACCCAGCCTTTCACCTATTTCATCTGGACAAGGGAAAGTCCCTGGCCTACCCTGTCCCAGCTGCCCAGAAACCCCTGCACATCACCTTGGCATTGCCCTAGAGCCCAATCTCAGGGACACTCACCCAGCACTGCAGCTTGCTCAGCTGGAAAAAAATACATCAATGAATCCAAATAAAAAAGCAAGACTTGGTGAGGGGGGAGAGCTTCTCAGCCCATGGCCAGACCCCAAAGTGCTTTGCTGTGCTGCAAGATACTCACCAGGCTTTGCATCTGTTTTCACTGCAAAACAAGAGCAAAAACAATGCATGATGGGAAGGGACAACTTCCCATCTCACAGGTCCCATGGGTATATCCCCGAATTCCTTCATTTTGGGAAGGGTTGCTCACCCTGCTTTGGAGCTGGTTCCTCTGAAAATAAAAAGCAAAAGCACTTGTTGAGAGAGTACGGATTCTCACTACATGACAAGAACCCATTTTCTTTGGGTCTGGAGACAGAGACTCACCCTGCCCTGAAGACTGGTGCCCTGAAAATGAGACCAAAATAAGGCATGATGAGAGGGAACAGCTTCTCATCCCATTGCAAGATCCTAAATGCCTTCAGATGCTCATGGAGACATACCCCACCTTGCACTTATTTCGTCTGGAAAATGACAATCCCTGGTCTAATCTACCAGCTGCACATCGCCTTGGCATTGCCCTGGAGCCCAAGCTTAGGCACGCCTACTCAGCAATGCAGCATGCTCAGGTGGAAAAATAAATAAATAAATAAATAAATAAATTAGTTAACTAATTAAAAAGCAAGTCATTCTGAGAGGGGAGACCATCTCATGCTATGGCTGTACCTAAAATGCTCTGTTGTGCTGCAGGATATTCAGCACAAGTGAAAAGTGAAAACACTTGTTGAGAGAGTACAGATTCTCATTACATGACAAGAACCCATTTTCTTTGGGTTTGGGGTAGAGACTCACCTTGTCTTCCAGATTGCTGCCCTGGAAATGAGAGGGAAAAAAAAGGCCAAATGAGAAGGAACAGCTTCTCATCCCACTGTGAGACCCCAAATCCCTTCAGATGCTGATAGAGACACACCCAGCCTTTCACCTATTTCATCTGGACAAGGGAAAGTCCCTGGTCTACTCTGTCCCAGCTGCCCAGAAACCCCTGCGCATCACCTTGGCATTGCCCTAGAGCCCAGTCTCAGGGACACTCACCCAGCACTGCAGCTTGCTCACCTGGAAAAAATGCATAAATGAATCCAAATAAAAAAGCAAGACTTGTTGAGGGGGGAGAGCTTCTCAGCCCATGGCCAGACCCCAAAGTGCTTTGCTGTGCTGCAAGATACTCACCAGGCTTTGCATCTTTTGTCACTGCAAAACAAGAGCAAAAACAATGCATGATGGGAAGGGACAACTTCCCATCTCACAGATCCCATGGGTATATCCCCAAATTCCTTCATTTTGGGAAGGGTCGCTCACCCTGCTTTGGAGCTGGTTCCTCTGCAAATAAAAAGCAAAAGCACTTGTTGAGAGAGTACGGATTCTCATTACATGACAAGAACCCATTTTCTTTGGGTTTGGGGTAGAGACTCACCTTGTCTTCCAGATTGCTGCCCTGGAAATGAGAGGGAAAAAAAAGGCATGATGAGAGGGAACAGCTTCTCATCCCATTGCGATACCCCATATCCCATCTCATGCAGATTGACGCTCACCGTTATTTTCATCTACTGTAACCTGGAAAAGAAAGGGAAAAGTCCTGATGTGCATTTTGTACACTGGCCACCCTCCCCTACACATCGCCTTAGCACTGCCCTGGGTTTCATGCTAAGGGACACTCACCCAGCTCTTCAGCCAATTCCACTGTAAAAGGAAATCAAAAGCGATGCATGGTGAGAGGGGAAAACTTCTCATCCCATTACTGCTCCCATGGGAAGACCCCAGATATTTTGGTTTAGGTACGGAGACTTACCAGGGCTTCCATAATTTTTCACTGGGAAAAGAAATTAATACCAATGCATGATCAGATGGCAGTGCTTTACATTCCATGGCTACTCCTATAGCTAGACCCTTAATTATTTTTCTCTGGGGAGCAGGCACAGATCATCTTGC
Source organism: Anas acuta (assembly GCF_963932015.1). Lineage (NCBI taxonomy): Eukaryota > Metazoa > Chordata > Aves > Anseriformes > Anatidae > Anas > Anas acuta. The sequence goes on along the minus strand of NC_089009.1, from coordinate 934,918 downwards.
TCCCAGATTCAGAGGGACCAGAGTAAGCAAGAGGGAGCAAGACACAGCTTTGAAAGCTGAAGCAGAAGAAGCTGGAGCAGAAGCTGGAGCAGAAGAGAGAGGTTGGAGCAGAAGAAAGAGGCAAAAAAGGGTCTGCAGGCACTGCAGGCAGATGAGGAAGGAGTCCCCTTGGGCCCGGGCACAAGGAGCCACAGCCAGAAGCACCTTGGGCAGGGCGCAGAGCCTGCGCTTATCATGGGCTGGGGGACACAGCAGGCAGCCCCCAGGGGTTCTTCTCCAAGGGAGCCTCACCAAGAGAGAGGTCCTTCACTGCATCCAGCAGAGCTGCAGGAATCACAAGACTGTGCCCAAGTTTCCCAACCTTTGCTCAGTTCCTGGCTGCAATAACCCTCTGGAAGAAACTTTACCCCTTGGGGGATAGAACTAAATAGCTCCAGAGCTGAGCAAGATCAGAGGTTGCAGGGAGTGTTGCGCACCTGGGTGCTGAGCCTGGTGCTGCCACCCTTTGCCCAGGGTGGTGCGGGCAAAGAATAAGCTGCACTCCTGACTGTAGTCAAGTAGCTATTTCAAAAGATTAGCTCAGATTTGCAGAGATCTTCTTCCAGTGCTAAGGTAGATAAGGAAAGTTTATGTGTGCTGGAAGCGAGGCCAGGCAGTAAGGGAAGATTATAGAGATACTGTTTGCAGAAAATTCTTATGGATTCATGTTGGATCTGTGAGGGACAGTAAATATGATTTTTATTAAAATGTCTTAAGAGCAAAAGTAGGACCAGAGAAAATATTGGTCTGTTATTTGATGGGGATGGTCTCCTCACAAACAGGGAGATGTTTAATATTGTCTTTGCCTTTGTCTTCAACACTGACAATGTGCTCTAGGACCCCAGGTACCCTGTCTTGGAGAGTCGTGACTGCAGGAATGTTAAGCTCCCAGCCAACTCTGAATTTTGTTGTGATTTGCTCCTAGACGTGGATGCATACAAGACTGTAGGACCTGATGGGATTCAGAGTACTCAGAGAACTGCCTGATGTCATCAGGAAATCTCTATAAATTATTTTTGAAATATCCTTGGGAATCTGGAGAGGTCCCAGTGACTGGAAGCTGCCAAACGTCGCCCCAGTTTCCAAGAAGAGCAGCAAAGAAGGCCCTGGGAATTACAAGCCTGTCAGTCTCATGGCAGTGCCTGGTAAAGTTAGGGAGATTGCTCTGGGAGTGAGTGAAAAACACCTGAGGGACAAACTTAATTTCCTTTTTATGCCAAGGTCAGCCTTCTGGTTGACCAAGGGATTCCTGTCAATGTGATCTTTTTGGAATTCAGTAGAGATTCAGGCATGGTTTCTGACCATATCCATCCAGCAGCGGGCCTTGGTAGCTCAAAGGGCCAAGAGTATGTAGTGGGTTTATGTGGCTTAGGGGTGGCTTCCGGGAAAAGAATCCAGAAGTTGCCCCGTGTTAGATAAGGAGTTCGCCTCTGACCAGAACCGAGCCGATATGTGATGTAGATTGTGCCTCTGTGAGAGCACAGTTAAGAAAAAGGGAAAAAAAAAGACTGCTGCTGAACAGCAGCTGAGAGGGAAAGGAGTGAGAAACAACTCTCCAAGGTCTGTGCAGAAGGAGGGGTAGGAGGTGACCATCCTAATCAAGACCAATACTTTCTCTGATACTCATTTTGCTCTTAACATATTTTAATAGACCATTTTAATGCCCCTCACCGTACTGTCCTGGTTCAACGCAAATTGAGCTTTGAATTTTCTGCCTCCAAAGGCAAACAGCATCTCTGTAGTCCTCCCATGTTGCTCAACCTCCAGTGCACATAAACATCCCTTAGCCACCTAAGCTTTAGAAGAAGATCCTGCCCCTCTGGAGCAACTCTTTGCTGTGCCTGCTTGGCTTGAGCAGGGAGCAGGGCTGGCTCTTTGCCTTCAGCACCCTGGGCGAAGGGTGGCAGCTCCGGGCTTGGCACCCAACTGCACCCCATTACTTCAGCCTCCAATCCCACTCAGCTCTGCTCTGCCATCTCTCCACATCGTTCCATTGCTCACAGTTTCATTCCTCTCTAGACAGGTGGAGATGAACGAGCTCAGACACTGGCTTTCCCTGGAGGTCTGGAGAGGTTCCTGCTGGGGACAAGCCCCTCATCCTGGCTGAAGGTGGTGGACTGGGCACCCAGCTACGATGGGATGGTGGTGCCAGCCCTGCAGAGCTCCTCAGACACTTGTCCCCATTGCCCCAGGGGCAGAGCTGCTCCCTGAGGGTTATTGCAGCCAGGAACTGGGCAAAGGTTGGGAGTGTTGGGTGCTTCCTTCAGTGTTCCAGAGTGTTGGCTGCTGTGAGGAACGTCTATCTTGGTGGGGTTCTCTTGCAAAAGAACCCCTGGGGGGCCGCCTGCCCCCTGGGGGATCTCTCTCTCAGATGGGGTTCCCCTGGGGCTGTGGCTGTCCCAGCCTGACCGGCCATGCCAGGGGCCTCCTGACTTCCCTCGTCACTCTGCTCCTCCTCCGGCTGGGCTCAGGTAGGATCCTGCGGGGCTGCTGGGGGCTCTCCCCCCTGGGCCTGGCAGATGTGCTGCTGTGGGGCAAGGGTGTGGCCGTGGGGCAGTGGAGACCCGAGACCACAGCTCAGCCCCTGCTGGGTTTCACTTTCTCTTTGATTCTTTCACACAATATGGGCGCTGCCTTGACTGCCCTTTCTGGCTCTTCTTCACATGCCCAAATGCTGCAGAGAGGGCTCCCACTCCCAGCACACCTCCTTCTCCTGCACGCCCTCCCTCTCCCTCTCCTGTTTCCCAGGTGGTTTCCCATGGCACACGGGGGACGCAGCATGCACCAACTCACACACAGCTTGCCCTTTGTCATTCACTGCCCTGATAGCAAAATCTCACTGACTCTCTGTGCCCTTCTCCATTGCCCAGCCCAGCTCAGAGTGGAGGGACCAGACCACCCTGTCACTGCCACCGTGGGGCAGGATGTCGTGCTGCCCTGCCACTTGTCCCCTCAACATGATGCTCGCAGCTTGGACGTCAGGTGGATCCGGGACCATATCTCTGAGACAGTGCACCACTACCGCAATGGACAGGACCTGTACAGGGAGCAAATGGAGGCATATGCCGGGAGGACAGAGCTGGCCAGAGATGGTCTCTCTGCTGGAAGCCTGGACTTACGAATCACAGGGCTGAGACCCTCTGATGATGGCCGGTACGTCTGCACTGTGGAAGATGCTGATGCTTATAACGAAGCAGTTGTGGATCTGGAGGTGTCAGGTTAGTGGCTGGGGTGATGCTGCCAAGGGGTGGTAGAGTTGTCCTTGGGTTAGTGTGTCCCACCCAGGCTCCTTTCCCATCCTCATGGCCATCTACAAAGCCTTTCAAACTGTTGAGTCTGTTGAGGCTTCTTCTCCTCACTCTGTGAGTAATTGTCCAGCAACGAGCACACCTGTGCCCCTGCAGGCTTTTTATTGAGAGGTAACTACACAGATGAGATGGTTTTATTCAGTTTCAGTGGCCTCTTTGAACTCCATCCCAATGATGTTCTGAGGGTACTGGGCAGAGGCTTCTGAGCAGAACATTCAGCTCTGTCAACAAGGGGACCAAACACAGAGCCTAGAGCAGAGAAGAGACCTCTAAGCATCTGCACCTCTGCTTGCTTTTGATTTTTCTGCTGTGGGAGACCTGAGACGTTTTCTGAAAGTCTGGGTGCTTCTTGAAACAGCAAGGCTTGTTGCAGAGACACTGCCTGGAGGTGATGAATCTTCATCTTGATCAACTTGATCTTGAGCATCTTGATCTTGATCTCGATCACCTGGGTTTTATGGGTGATTTGGGGCCACTGGCATTGTGCAGCCCTTCTCTCTGCTTCCACCACTACCTGCGGTATTTTGTTGCTGAGAGCTGCTTTGTGAAGCGCCTGGTCCCTGAGCCCCTGTGGCAGTGGTTGTGCAGGGCTGTGTCTAGCATGGGAGCAGATGGGGTCTTTTCCTTGGAACCAAATCCCTCCCCAAGTCAAGCCCCAGACACGCGCTCTTCCCTCAGCCACAGGCGCTGACCCCCACCTCTCCCTGGGGGGCTACGAGGCCGGAGGCGTCCGGGTGCTGTGTCAATCGGCCGGCTGGTACCCGCTGCCGCAGCTGCTGTGGAGGGATGCTCGCGGGCAGCACCTGCCCTCGGACCCCCAGACACATTCCCAGGACCAGGAGGGGCTCTTTGAAATCGAAGGCGCCGTCATCGTGACCGGGAGTGTGGAGGGGCCCTTGTCCTGCGTGGTCAGGAGCAGCCGCCTGCAGCAGGAACGGGAATCATCCCTGCACATCGCAGGTACAAATGGCACAGCCAGGATGAGGTGTTCCTGGCCCCTGCACTTGTCCAGAGCCGGGAGAAGTCTGGGTCTTGCTTTTCCATCCACGCGCATGGAAACGAAGCTGTTTTCCTGGTGCCTTTTCTCAGCTCCCTTCTTCCACAACGCCCAGCCCTGGATGGTGGCTCTGGCTCTGGTCCTCGTGCTTTTGGCTGTGTCCATTGGCCTTGGTGTTTATCTCTTTCGAAAGCAAGGTAAGCTGGCAGCACAGGGATGGAGCAGAGGGAGGTGTTCTGCAGGGACCCCCCTGGGTGTGGAGCGGGGCTGAGCCCTGGCCCAGGGGGGTGCGTAGGAGGAGGAAGGGAATGTTCTCCTGGGGATGCCAAAGGCCTTAGGATCGTCTTGGGCCTCTGCCTTGGGCAACAAAGGCAGGGGAGAAGGCAAGGGGCCTTGGCTGGGAGGCCAGGGAGCATGGCTGCAGCCCCCCTGAAGATGTCTGGTCCTTCCCAATCTGGGATTGAGGTGGTCCGTGCCCACTCATGAGAGGAAAGAAATTTGAGGTCTAGCTGTGGAAGCAGCAATGGGATGAGAAGCTCTTCACTTTGACCATGCATTGCTTTTTCTTTCCTTTTCCAGTAAAAAAAGATACAAAGCTGGGTAAGTCTACTTCCCCAAAAAGAAGGCATTTTGTGTCTTCCCGTGGGCATACTGCCCTCTGACCATACATTGCTTTTCTCTCTTTTTTTTTTTTTTTTTTCTTCCAGTGGAACAAGCTGCAGAGATAGGTGAGTGTCCATTCCTGAACTGAAAGAATTTGCTGTATAGACATGGGATGAGAGGTTTTCCCCTCTGACCATGCATTCCTCATGATTTTTTTTTTTTTTTTCCAGAGGAAATAGCTTCAAGACTGGGTGAGTCCATCTTCTCACCCCAGACGGAAGGAATATGAGGTCTTTGCCCTGTCGGAGTCACTTGCTGAGAAGCTGACTCCTCTCATCAACGCATTGCTTTTCTGTTTCATTTGTAGAGGAACAAGCTACAGAGCTGGGTGAGTGTGCCTGAGCTTGGGTCCCAGGACAACATCAAGGTGATGTGCAGGGGAGGGTGGGCAGCTGGGACAGAGCAGCACACGGCTGGCCGCTCACCCTGCCCACACCCACTGGGCACCAGCCATGGGCTGTGACCAGCTCTCCCCTCTACTTCCAGCATGGAGAAGATTTCTGATGTCTCATAATACAGGTAGGTGTGCATTGGGTTGCCCGCTGAGGTGCTTCTCCTGCCCCTGCTGGGGCATGTTCAGGAGCCAAGAGGTGCCCCATCTCCTGCCCCGTGGGGCAGCTCCTGGTCCTGAGCTGGGGAAAGCCTGCCCAGGGCTGAGCTCTGCCCCCGATGGCCTGGCTCCTTCTGTCCCTGCAGTGAAGCTGACCCTGGATCCAGATACGGCTCATCCCATGCTTGTCCTTTCGGAGGATCACAGGAGAGTGAGAAGGGAAACCGAACAGCAGCAGGTCCCTGACACACCAGAGAGATTTGACGTTCGGTTGTGTGTGCTGGGCTGTGAGGAGTTCAGAGAGGGGAGGCACTGCTGGTTGGTGGAGGTGGAGGGAGAGAGGCTGAAGTATTCACGGTGGGCTGTGGGGGTGGCCAGGGCTTCTGTGGAGAGGAAGGGGTGGATTAACAGAAGCCCAAAAAAAGGCATATGGGCTGTTCAGTACAATGAGGGGCAGCTCATATCTCTCACATCTCCTCGCACACCCTTGTCCCTGTCCCCTATCCCCACCAGGATCTGGGTCTGTCTGGACTGTACCCAGCAGCAGGTGTCTTTTATCAATGCTGACAATGGGGTCAAGATCTTCACTTTCACAGAAGCCTCCTTCAGCGGGGAGAGCATCCGCCCCTGGTTCTGGGTGGAGACAGTGGGAATTCAGCTGTGCCTGAGGGACAGCGCCCCCCAGACCCTCTCCCCAGCCCTGGGGGGCTCCTGCCCTTCTCCAGACACTCCTGCATCACCTCTCCTTGGTCCTGCAGGAGCAGCACAGGAATGAGGGGCAGTGGGGCCAGGGACTCTCTTGTGTTCCTTTCTGCTGCTGGAGCAGGGCTGGGATGCTGCAAGCAGGGACCAGGCCCCTTGCAGTCCCTGGACTCTGCCCTGCACGTGGCTCCTGTGCTGGGGCACAAGCCCTGCTGGCACCCACGGGTCTCACCCTGCATCTGAACCGCAGCGGGCAGCACAGGGGCTGCAACAGCTCTCCACGCTCCTCTCCCCTCTGCTTGCACTGCTTGTAGACCCCAGGACAAGGGATGTGGTCACCGTGTGCTGCTGGCCAGTGCAGGCCTCCTTTGCCTCCTAGGTTGGGGTTGATCCTTCTCTGTGCCTGGTGCTGAGCATGAGCAGCCTGTGGGGGCTCTTTGTTCCCTCCTCTGGAGCACATCAAAGCACAGCAGCAGCAGGACTGTGTAAAATAAAGTTTTGTACAGGAAGATGGAGTCTGGCAGTGACATTTCCTGGGTGCTTTCTGTCCTGAGTCTTTGCTGCCTGGGAAGGCATCTTGAATCATAGAATTATAGAATCATAAAATATCCCAAGTTGGAAGGGATCCATTAGGATCATTGAGTCCAGCTCCTGCAACCACACAGGTCTACCCAAAAATTCGTACCATGTGCCTAAGTGCACAGTACAAATGGTTGTTAAACTCTGACAAGCTTGGTGCAGAGACTGCTTCCCTGGGGAGTCTGTTCCAGTGTGCGACAACCGTCTCAGTTAAGAACCTCTTATGATGTCTAGCATAAACCTCCCCTAACTCAGCTTGACACCATTCCCACGGGTCTTATCACTGGTGACTAAAGAGAAGAGATCGACGCCTGCCCCTTCAGTACCCCTCTTGAGGAAGCTGTAGACCGTGATGAGGTGTCCCCTTAGCCTCCTCTTCTCCACGCTGAACAGGCAAAATGACCTAGGCCGCTCCTCATACGTCTTCCCCTCTAGGCCCTTCACCATCTTTGTAGCCCTCCTCTGGACATTCTCCAACAGTTTGAAGTCCTTTTTGTACCGTGGTGCCCATAACTGCACATAGTACTCAAGGTGAGGCTACACCAGAGCAGAGCAGAGCAGGACAATCACTACCCTTGACTGACTAGTGATGCTGTGCTTAATACACTCCAGGGTATGGTTGGCCCTCCTGGCTATCAGGGCACACTGCTGGCTCATGTTCAGCTTGCTGTCAGCCACAACCCCCAGATCCCTCTCTGCGGGGCTGCACTCCAGCGTCTCATCGCCCAGTCTGTACGTATAGCCAGGGTTGCCCCGTCCCAGGTGCAGGACCTGGCACTTGTCTTTGTTAAACTTCATGCAGTTGGTGATAGCCCAGCTCTCCAATCTCTCCAGGTCTCTCTGCAAGGCCTTCCCACCCTCAACAGTGTCTACAACTCCTCCAAGTTTAGTATCATCAGCAAATTTGCTCAAAACACCTTCTAGTCCTACATCCAAATCATTTATAAGAATATTGAAGAGGACTGGCCCTCAGCCACAACCCCCAGCTCCCGTTCTGGGGGCTGCTCTCCAGCCTCTGGCCCCCCACACTGTCCATACAGCCGGGGCTGCCCCTGCCCAGGGACAGGGCCCGGCACTTGCTCTTGTTAAACTTCCCACAGGAGGTGGCTGCCCAGCTCTTCCCTTTGGCCACATCCCTCTGCAAGGCCTCTCCACCTTCAACAGATCCAGCAGCTCCTCCCAGTTCAGTGTCAGCCACAAACTCACTCAGGCTTCCTTGCAGTCCCGCATCCAGGTCATTTATGGGACCACTGAAGAGACCTGGCCCCAAAATGGAGCCCTGCAGAGCCCCACTCATGACTGGCCTCCTGCCTGATGATGCCCCTTTTACCAGAACCCTCAGAGCCTGACCCCTCAGCCAGTTTTTCACCCAGTGTATCATGCACTTCTCTGTCTCTATGCTGGATATTAGGTCCAGATGGATAGGGTCAGAAACCATGTAGAAATCTTTACTGGAATCCAAAAAGATCACCTATGCTGTCTCCCCTGGTTGAACTAAGAAGATGACCTTGTCCTAAAATGAAATGAATTTACCTGAACAGGACTTGCCTCTCACGAACCCATGTATGCTGTGACCAGTTTAGTGCATTGTCTCTCAGGTGTTCTTCACATGTTCTCAGAGCCCAGCATAGGTGTTTGTGACAGAGGTGAAGAAGACATTAAAAGTCTGACCTTTGTCTGCGTCCCTATTTGTGAGGTGACCATCCTAATTAAGACCAATACTTTCTCTGATCCTCCTTTTGCTCTTAACATATTTTTAAAAGTCTGTTTTAATGCCCCTTACTGTACTTTCCTGGTTTAATGCAAATTGAGCTTTGAATTTTCTGCCTCCAAAGGCAAACAGCATCTCTGTAGTCCTCCCATATTGCCCAACCTTGCTTCCAGTGCACATAAACTTCCCTTAGCCACCTAAGCTTGAGAAGAAGATCCTGCCCCTCTGGAGCAACCCTTTGCTGCACCTGCTTGGCTTGAGCAGGGAGTGGAGCTGGCTCTTTGCCTTGAGCACCCTGGGCAAAGGGTGGCAGCTCCGGGCTTGGCACCCAGCTGCACCCCATTACTTCAGCCTCCAATCCCACTCAGCTCTGCTCTGCCATCTCTCCATATTGTCCCATTGCACACAGTTTCATTCCTCTCTAGGCAGGTAGAGATGAACGAGCTCAGACACTGGCTTTCCCTGGAGGTCTGGAGAGGCTCCTGCTGGGCACAAGCCCCTCATCCTGGCTGAAGGCGGTGCCATCCCTGCAGAGCTCCTCAGACACTTGTCCCCATTGCCCCAGGGGCAGAGCTGCTCCCTGAGGGTTATTGCAGCCAGGAACTGGGCAAAGGTTGGGAGTGTTGGGTGCTTCCTTCAGTGTTCCAGAGTGTTGGGTGCTGTGAGGGACGTCTATCTTGGTGGGTCTCTCTTGCAAAAGAACCCCTGGGGGGCCGCCTGCCCCCTGGGGGACCTCTCTCTCAGATGGGGCTCCCCTGGGGCTGTGGCTGTCCCAGCCTCACCGGCCATGCCAGGGGCCTCCTGACTTCCCTCGTCACTCTGCTCCTCCTCCTGCGGCTGGGCTCAGGTAGGATCCTGCAGGGCTGCTGGGGGCTCTCCCCCCTGGGCCTGGCAGACGTGTTGCTATGGGGCAAGGGTGTGGCCGTGGGGCAGTGGGGACCCGAGACCACAGCTCGGCCCCTGCTGGGTTTCACTTTCTCTTTGGTTCTTTCACACAATATGGGTGCTGCCTTGCCTGCTCTTTCTCTGTCTCCTTCACTCGCCCGAATGCTGCAGAGAGGGCTCCCACTCCCAGCACACCTCCTTCTCCTGCACATCCTCCCTCTCCCTCTCCTGTTTCCCCAGTGGTTTCCCATGGGATACGGGGGACGCAGCATGCACCAACTCACGCACAGCTCGCCCTTTGTCACTCACTGACCCTAAATTTAAGATGGCAACATCTCACCGCCTTTCTGTGCCCTTCTCCATTGCTCAGCCCAGCTCAGAGTGGAGGGACCAGGACACCCTGTCACTGCCACCGTGGGGCAGGATGTCGTGCTGCCCTGCCACTTGTCCCCTCAACATGATGCTCACAGCTTGGAGGTCAGGTGGATTCGACGCACGATATCTGAGACAGTGCACCACTACCGCAATGGAGAGGACCTGTATGGGGAGCAGATGTGGGCATATTCTGGGAGGACAGAGCTGGCCAGAGACGGTCTCTCTGATGGAAGGTTGGACTTGCGTATCTTTGGGTTGAGACCCTCTGATGATGGCCAGTATGTCTGCACTGTGAAAGATGCTGATGATTATGGAGAAACTATTGTGGATCTGGATGTGACAGGTTAGTGGCTGAGTTGATGCATACACTTGTCCCTGGGATTTTGTGCCCTACCTAGGCCTCTGTCCCATCCTCATAGTAATCAATGAAACCTGTCAGAGAGTTTAGCATGATGGTGCTTCACCTCCTCAGTATGTGAGCACTTGACCAGCAAGGTATACACCCATTCTGTGGCAGGTTGGTTTGGGGACAGATTTGCAAGGCTGAGTTGTTTTTGATCATTTTCTGTGTTCCAATGAACTGTGTCCAATAATGTTCTGAGGGCACTTGGCGTGGGCTGCTGAGCACCTCCTTAGGCTGTGCCAGTATTGGGACCACAGACAACATCTGAAGCCGGGAAAAGACCTCTTAGCAGCTGGACCTCTCTTTGCTTTTGCTTTTTCTCCTGGCGGAGAACTGAGACATTGTCTGGAAGTCTCGGGGCCTCTTTGAAAAGCACGGCTTGATGCAGAGATGCTGCCTGGAGGTGCTGAAGCCATGCACCTGAGTTTTCTGGGTGATTTGGGTCCAATGGCATTGCGCAGCCCTGCTCGCTGGTTCTAGCACCAGCCACGGTGCTTTGCAGGTGAAGGTTGGTTTGTGAAGCGCCTGGTCCCAGAGCCCCTGTGACAATGGCTGGGTAGGGCTGTCTGGCATGGGAGCAGATGGGGTCTTTGTGTTCAAATGAATCTCTCCCCAAGTCAAGCCCCAGTCACGCGCTCTTCCCCCAGCCACAGGCGCTGACCCCCACCTCTCCCTGGGGGGCTACGAGGCCGGAGGCGTCCGGGTGCTGTGTCGATCGGCCGGCTGGTACCCACTGCCGCAGCTGCTGTGGAGGGATGCTCGCGGGCAGCACCTGCCCTTGGTCTCCCAGACACATTCCCAGGACCAGGAGGGACTCTTTGAAATTGAAGGTGCCGTCATCGTGACCGGGAACGCGGAGGGGCCCTTGTCCTCCGTGGTCAGGAACAGCCACCTCCAGCAGGAGTGGAAATTTTCCCTGCACATTGCAGGTACAAATGGCACAGCCAGGATGAGGTGTTCCTGGCCCCTGCACTTGTCCTGAGCTGCGAGAAGTCTGGGTGTTGTGTTTCTAATCCCAGCCATGTAAATACAGCCCCTTTCCTGGTGCCTTTTCTCAGCTCCCTTCTTCCACAACGCCCAGCCCTGGATGGTGGCTCTGGCTCTGGTCCTCGTGCTTTTGGCTGTGTCCATTGGCCTGGGTGTTTATCTCTTTCGAAAGCAAGGTAAGCTGGCAGCACAGGGATGGAGCGCAGGGAGGTGTTCTGCAGGGACCCCCCTGGGTCTGGAGCGGGGCTGAGCCCTGGCCCTGGGAGGTGCGTAGGAGGAGGAAGGGAACGTTCTCCTGGGGATGCCAAAGGCCTTAGGATCGTCTTGGGCCTCTGCCTTGGGCAAGGAAGGCAGGGGAGAAGGCAAGGGGCCTTGGGTGGGAGGCCAGGGAACATGGCTGCAGCGTGGGGCTGGTGGCAAGGCGCAGCCCCCCTGCACATGTTCCCACCCAGCAACCAAGCTGCTCTGCTCACCATCTGTTCCTCCGCCTTTGCTTTTCAGCGGCACAGAGCCGAGAGCTGGGTGAGTCCTTGCAGTCCCTGCCCCCAGCCCCTGGGGAAGTGGTGTCCGTGTGGGAGGGAGTTGGCCTGGTCTGGGTGGACTCTGGGGGCTTGTGTGCTGGTGGCTCGGGGGTGCTGGAGGAGCAGCTGGAGCCTGGGGTGGGAGTGGGGAGTGCTGGGGCTGGGGCTGCCCTGGGCACGGGACACGGCCGGGATGGCTGAAAGGAACAGGGATCAAGGTGGGGACGGGGAGCGAGCTGTGGGGCTGCCCCACTCTGCACTGATGCTTCTTGGACAGGGACGTCCTCCACCCATCCCCATTCACTTCCCCTTGTGTTTTGGTGGCACCGTGCAGAGAGCTGCACAAGTGTCTGTCCTTACTGCTCCACATGCATGAGCCTTGCTCAAAGCTCGGTCTTGCCGACTGTTAGGCAGCACCACCCTTCCTCCCCCACCCTCCCCGCAGTTTGGGAACAAAGAGGTCTGTGTCCACTCAACAAAACAAAGAAATCTGGTGTCTTCTCATGGAATAACCTATAGGATGAGAAGGTGTCCTCTCTGATCATGCATTATTTTGTTTTCCATTTCCAGTGAAAAAAGATGCAAAGCTGGGTGAGTGTCTCTTTCTTAAGCCCAATGATCTTGTGTCTTCCTATGGGTGTAGCAAAGGCATAAGACGTTCTCCTATCTAATATTGCTTTACTCTTCTCTTCCTTTTCCAGCGGAACAGGCTAGGCAGCTTGGTGAGTCTCCATCTCTTATCCAAATCTATTCAGGTGCTAAACATGAGATGAGCTTGACCCTCTGATCATGCTTTTCTTTTTTTGCTTTTCCAGAGGAAAAATGTGAAAGGCTGGGTAAGTCTCCCTCCACAACCTGGAGAAAATTGGTTTTGCACTTCTTAGCAACCCTGGAATGAGAAACTGTCCCCTCTCATAATGCGTTGCTTTTCTCTTTCTCTTCCAGATCAACAAGCTACAGAGCTGGGTGAGTGTCCCTGTACTTGGGCCCTAAGGCCACAAAAGGGCAACATGTACTGAAGGGTGGGCAGCTGGGAAAGAGCAGACCGGGTCTGGCCCCTCACCCTACCCACACCCACTGGACACTGGCCATGGGCAGTGACCAGCTCTTCCCTCTCCTTCCAGCATGGAGAAGGTTTCTGCTGCCAGAAAATAGAGGTAGGTGTGCACTGAGTTGTCCGCTGAGGTGCTTCTCCTGCCCTTGCTGGGGCATGTTCAGGAGCCAAGAGGTGCCCCATCTCCTGCCCCGTGGGGCAGCTCCTGGCCCTGAGCTGGGGAAAGCCTGCCCAGAGCTGAGCTCTGCCCCTGATGGCCTGGCTCCTTCTGTCCCTGCAGTGAAGGTGACCCTGGATCCACACACAGCTCATCCTGAGCTCATCCTGTCAGAGGACCACAGGAGTGTGAGATGGCAAATGATACGGCAGAAGGTGCCTGACACACCGGAGAGATTTGACTTTTGGTGCTGCGTGCTGGGCCATGAGGAGTTCAGAGAGGGGAGGCACTGGTGGGAAGTGAAGGTGGAGGGGGAGCTGGAAATGTATTCTTGCTGGGCTGTTGGGGTGGCCAAGGAATCTGTGGAGAGGAAGGGGAAGATTAACATGGACCCAGAAGAAGGGATCTGGGCATTGCTTTACCAGCAAGGTCATCTCACGCCTCTCAGATCTACTCGCACCCCCTTACCCCTATCCCCTGTCCCCACGAGGATCTGGGTCTGTCTGGACTGTACCCAGCAGCATGTGTCTTTTATCAATGCTGACAATGGGTTCGAGATCTTCACTTTCACAGCAGCCTCCTTCAATGGGGAGAGTATCCGCCCCTGGTTCTGGCTAGAGACACTGGGAATTCAGCTGTGTCTGAGGGACAGCACCCACGAGAACCCGTCCCCAGCCCTGGGGGGCTCCTGCCCTTCTCCAACCACTCCTGCATCACCTCTCCTTGATCCTGCAGGAACAACACAGGAATGAGGGTTACTGGGACTACGGACATTCCTGTGTTCCTTCCTCTGGCTGGAGGAGGGCTGTGGTACTGCAAGCAGGGGCCATGCCCCTTGCAAACCCTGGGCTCTGCCCTGCCCAGGGCTCCTGTGCTGGGGCACAAGCCCTGCTGGCACCCACGGCTCTCACCCTGCCTCTGAGCCCCAGCGGGCAGCACAGGGGCTGCAGCAGCTCTCCACGCTCCTCTCCCCTCTGCTTGCACTGCTTGCAGACCCCAGGGCAAGGGATGTGGTCACCATGTGCTGCCGGCCATTGCAGGCCACCTTTTCCTCCTAGGTTGGGGTTGATCTTTGCTCTGTGCCTGGTGCTGAGCATGAGCAGCCTGAGGGGGCTCTTTATTCCCTCCTGTGGGGCACATCAAGGCGCAGCAGCAGCAGGACTGTGTAAAATAAAGTTTTGTACAGGAAGATGGAGTCTGGCAGTGGTATTTCCTGGGTGCTTTCTTTCATGAGGCTTTGCCTGGGAAGGTGTCTTGCAGCAGACCGTCTCCTTGGTGTTGGTCCTGGGAGTCAGAGCCAGGAGGAACTGAAGCTCTAGCTAGCCCTGGTTCCCCAGCAGGAACCTGGGTGCACTTGTGCAACCTGGGTCATTGCCCTGCCCTGGGGGCACCCAAAGAGCTTCCATCCTCCCATCATACAGGCTCTGCAGAAGCTGTGGCCACAGGGGGCATCACCGGCTCTTCAAGTCCTCCAAGCAGAGGCAGCAGGTGGCCTCAGCCTTCAGCCAAAATCACAGAATCACTTATGAGCCCCAGTTTGAAAGGACCCTTCAGGACCATCATGTTCCACACAGAACCACCCAAAAACTAGACCCTGCATCTAAGAGCCTTCTCCAAAAGTTCCTTGAGCTGCATCAGGCTCAGGGCTGTGCCCATATCCCTCCAGAGCCTGTTCCCATGCCCCACTAGCCTCTTGGGGAAGAATCTTTTCCAAACAGACAGACAGCCTTCTCTGTGGCAGCTCCATGGCTACAGCCTCCTTTAAGGTACCTGTAGAGAGTGATAAGGTTGCCCCTGAGCCTCCTCTTCTCCAGGCTGAACAAACCCAGCTCCCTCAGCCGCTCTTCATAGGACTTGTTCTCCAGACTCCTCTCCAGCTTGGTCGCCCTTCTCTGGACTCGCTCGAGCACCTCCATGTCTTTCTTGTAGTGAGGGGCACAAAACTGAACACAGTACTCGAGTTGCGGCCTCACCAGAGCCGAGTACAGGGGGACAATCACTTCCCTAGCCCTGCTGCTCACACTGCTTCTTATGCAAGCCAGGATGCTGTTGGCCTTCTTGGCCACCTGAGCACACTGCTGGCTCATATTCAGCCAACTGTCCACCATCACTCCCAGGTCCTTCTCTGCCTGGCAGCTCTCCAACCACTCATCTCCCAGCCTGTAGCTCTGCTTGGGGTTATTGCGCCCCAGGTGCAGGACCCAGCACTTGGCCTTGTTGAACTTCATGCAGTTGACCTCAGCCCATCAGTCCAGCCTATCCAGATCCTCCTGCAGAGCCTTTCTGCCCCCGAGCAGATCGACACACGCACCTAGCTTGGTGTCATCTGCAAACTTACTGAGGGTGCACTCGATCCCCTCATCCAGATCATCAATAAAGATATTAAAGAGGACTCGCCCTAGTACCGAGCCCTGGGGGACGCCACTAGTGACCGCCCTCCAACTGGATTTGACTCCATTCACCACAACTCTTTGGGCCCGACTACTCAGCCAGTTTTTAACCCAATGAAGAGTAGGCCAGTCCAAGCCATGAGCAGCCAGTTTCTTGAGGAGAATGTTGTGGGGAACAGGGTCAAAGGCCTTGCTGAAGTCAAGGTAGACCACATCCACAGCCTTTCCCTCATCCACGCAGTGCATCACTTCGTTATAGAAGGAAATCAGGTTCATCAAGCAGGACCTGCCTTTCATAAACCCATGCTGACTGGGCCTGATCACTTGGTTGCACTGTAAATACTGCATGATGACATGCAAGATAATATGCTCCATGAGCTTCCCTGGCGCTAAGTTCAAACTAACAGGCCTATAGGTCCCCAGGTCTACCCTCCAGCCATTCCTGTAGATGGGCATCATGTTTGCTACCCACCAAATTCAATATGAATCGTCCCCCATAAGGATAAGGGCAGTGTTTCCAGAGGCATCACATAGTTCCTTAAAGAACAGTTCATCCATGTCATAATCCTGGCTGCATGCAGAAACTGTCCATTCTGTCCTTGGAAGCCATTTCCACACCAAAGACTACACCCTGCTGCAGAAGAGCTTTGCTTGCCAGAGGGCAAAAGGTCTGCCCATTTCTGCCTCCACTGGGATGGACAGAGCCGGGAGTGGGGCTGGCTCTTTGTCCCCACCACCCTGGGAAAAGGGTGGCACTGAGATGCTCGGCAGCCAGCTGTGCCTCTTTCCCTGCAGCCTCCGATGTCGCTCTGCCCTGCAGCATCTTGCACCCATCCCCCAAGGGTCAGGGCTCCTCCCAGAGGGTTACTGCAGGCAAGAGCTGAGCAGAAGTTGGTGAAGTCACGTGTAGCCTTCTAGTTCCTGCAGCTATGGTGGGTGATGTGAGGGACAACTATTTTGGTGAGACTGCCTTTGAGAAGAACACCTGGGGATGCCTTCTGTGTCCCCCACTCCATGATAAGTACAGGCTCTGGGCCCTGCCCAAGACACTGCTGTCTGTGGCTCCTTGTGCCCAGGCTTGCAGCCCCTCAGTACCTTACTCTTCTACCCCCAGATCCTGCTCCCGCTGCAGCACAGATGGGGCTCTCCTGGGGCTGCGGCTGCCCCAGCCTCACCGGCCATGCCTTCGGCTTCCTGACTTCCCTCGTCACTCTGCACCTTCTCCAGCTGGGCTCAGGTAGGATACTGCAGGGATGCTGGGGGCTCTCCCCCCTGTGCATGCAGATGTGCTGCTGGGGGGCAGGGGAGCGGCTCCAGGGTAGGGAGACCAGAGCCCACAGCTCGGTCCCTGCTGGGTTTCACTTTCTCTTTGGTTCTTTCACACAATATGGGCACTGCCTTGGCTGCCCTTTCTGGCTCTTCTTCTCCTGCCCAAAAGCTGCAGAGAGGGCTCCCACTCCCAGCACACCTCCTTCTCCTGCACGCCCTCCCTCTCCCTCTCCGGTTTCCCTGGTGGTTTCCCATGGGATACGGGGGATGCAGCACGCACCAACTCACACACCAACTCATGCCCTTTGTCACTCACTGCCCCTAAATTTACAATGGCAAAATCTCACCACTTCTCTGTGCCCTTCTCCATTGCCCAGCCCAGCTCAGAGTGGAGGGACCAGGACACCCTGTCACTGCCACCGTGGAGCAGGATGTCGTGCTGCCCTGCCACTTGTCCCCTCAACGCGATGCTCGCAGCTTGGAGGTCAGGTGGATTCGACGCACGATATCTGAGACAGTGCATCACTACCGCAATGGAGAGGACCTGTACGGGGAGCAGATGGAGGCATATTCTGGGAGGACAGAGTTGTCCAGAGATAGTCTCTCTGCTGGAAGCCTGGACTTGCAAATCACAGGGCTGAGACCCTCTGATGATGGCCTGTATGTCTGCACTGTGGAAGATGCTGATGCTTATAACGAAGCAGTTGTGGAGCTGGAGGTGTCAGGTTAGTGTCTTTTGTGAGGCATTCAAGGGATGGTGCAGGTGTCCCTGGGTTTGAGTGTCCCACCCAGAACCCTGTCCCATCCTCATGGCCATCTACGAGGCCTTGCAAACTGTAGAGTGTGATGGTGCTTCGCCTCTGTCAGTGAGCACTTGTCCAGCAAGGAGTACACCTGTGCCCTTTAAGGCTTTTTTGAGAGACAGCTGCATGAATGCAATGATTTAATTCAGTCTCCAGGGCCCGCTTTGAACTCCATCCCCATGCTGTTGTGTGGCCAGTGGGCACAGGTTGCTGAGCAGGTCCTTCAGCTGTGCCAATAATAGGTGCGGTTTAGGGGTGAGAATGTCTCCATGGAGCGCCCGGTCCCTGAGCCCCTGGGGCCATGGTTGGTCTGTGCTGGGTCTGGCATGGGAGCAGATGGGGTCATTGCCTTCAAATGAATCCCCCCCCAAGTCAAGCCCCAGCCACATGTTCTTCCCCCAGCCACAGGCGCTGACCCCCACCTCTCCCTGGGGGGCTACGAGGACGGAGGCGTCCGGGTGCTGTGTCGATCAGCCGGCTGGTACCCGCTGCCGCAGATGCTGTGGAGGGATGCTCGCGGGCAGCACCTGCCCTCGGTCTCCCAGACACATTCCCAGGACCAGGAGGGGCTCTTTGAAATCGAAGGCGCCGTCATCGTGACCGGGAGCATGGAGGGATCCTTGTCCTGCGTGGTCAGGAACAGCCGCCTCCAGCAGGAACGGGAATCATCCCTGCACATTGCAGGTACAAATGGCACAGCCAGGGTGAGGTGTTCCTGGCCCCTGCACTTGTCCTAACCCAGGAGAAGTCTGGGTCTTGCTTTTCCACCTGCAGGCATATAAACGCAGCCCTTTTCCTGGTGCCTTTTCTCAGCTCCTTTTTTCCTCAACGCTCAGCCCTTGATAGTGGTTCTGGCCCTGGTCCTCGTGCTTTTGGCTGTGTCCATTGGCCTGGGTGTTTATCTCTTTCGAAAGCAAGGTAAGCTGGCAGCACAGGGATGGAGCGCAGGGAGGTGTTCTGCAGGGACCCCCCTGGGTCTGGAGCGGGGCTGAGCCCTGGCCCTGGGAGGTGCGTAGGAGGAGGAAGGGAATGTTCTCCTGGGGATGCCAAAGGCCTTAGGATCGTCTTGGGCCTCTGCCTTGGGCAAGGAAGGCAGGGGAGAAGGCAAGGGGCCTTGGGTGGGAGGCCAGGGAGCATGGCTGCAGCGTGGGGCTGGTGGCAAGGCGCAGCCCCCCTGCACATGTTCCCACCCAGCAACCAAGCTGCTCTGCTGACACACGTGGTCCTCTGCCTTTGCAAATACCAGTTATGCTACTTGGCAAGCTTGCTCATTGGTGGCTGTACTAGTAGTGTTCACGCGACTATCATGCTCTTATTCTGCTCGTTGATTCGTTGTCATGCGGACTGCTCATACTGGTTGTTTTCTCAACTCCTCAATTGTTACTTCTTCTTTGACCTTGTCCTACTTGCCTTGTACCTTATCTTGAATTTTTCTACTAGCTACTTTATTTCTGTGTCTATCAGATTCCACAGGCTTCCAAACTGAGTTTCCATGACTCCAGTCCCTCCCAATCTGGGAGTAAGTTGGCCTGTGCCCATTGCACACTGTATAGATTTTGGTGTCTTCCCATTGGAGCCACCATGAGATGAGAAGCTGTAACCTCTGATCACCATTGCTTTTACTTTCATTTTCCATTGGAAAAAAAAAAAAAAAAGATGCAGAGCATAGTAAGTCTCCTTTTATATATCCAAAGATCTGGTGTCTTCCCTTGGGAGCAGCCATTAGCTGTGCAGCTCTCCCTTCTCATCATGCATTGTTCTTGCTTTCCTTTTCCATCGCAACAAGCTGAACAGCTTGGTGAGTCTCCAACTCCTATCCAAATGCATTCAGGTCTAGCCATGAAACGGGCTTTCTCCCCTGATCATGCATTGCTTTTGCTTTTCTTTTCAAGAGGAAAAAGTGGAAATGCTGGGTTAATGTTCTTCTCCAGCCTTAAGAAATTTGAGCTTACCCTTATTAGTAGCCCTGGTGTGAGTAGCTGTCCCCTCTCATCATGTGTTGCTTTTCTCTTTCTCTTGCAGCTACACAAGCTACAGAGCTGGGTGAGTGTCCCTCCTGAAACTTAAAATATAAAATTAAATTAAATTAAATTAAAATTAAAAAGTCTGTATTAAGGAAAAAGGTGAAAAGAGAAGTTTTCTCTTTTCATCATGAGTTGGTTTTACTCTTGTTTTGCAGAGAAAAAAGATGCAAAGCTGGGTGAGTCTCTCTACAAAAAAACAAGGCAGTTTGGGATCCAGTTGACCTGGGGACTCTCATCATGCCTTGCTTTTCTTTTCCTTTTTCTAGAGAAACAAGCTGCAGAGCTGGGTGAGTATCCCTCCCCAAACTGAAAAAAAAAATGGAGGTCCAGCCATGGGATCAGAGGCTGTCCCCTCTCATCATGCCTTGTTTTTTCACTTTTCCAGCGGAACAAGCTGCAGATCTGGGTGAGTGTCACTGCACTTGGACCCCAGGGAACACCAAGGCAATGCGTAGGGGAGGGTGGGCAGCTGGGACAGAGCAGCCCAGGGCTGGCCCCTCACCCTACCCGTACTCACTGGGTACCAGCCATGGGCTGTGACCAGCTCTCCCCTCTCCTTCCAGCATGGAGAAAGTTTGTGATGTCTCATAATACAGGTAGGTGTGCATTGGGTTGCCCTCTGCAGTGCTTCTCCTTCCCCATGCTGGGGCATGTTCAGGAGCGAAGAGGTGCCCCATCTCCTGCCCCATGGGGCAGCTTCTGGCCCTGAGCTGGGAAAAGCCTGCCCAGGGCTGAACTCTGCCCCTGATGACCTGGCTCCTTCTGTCCCTACAGTGAAGGTGACCCTGGATTCACGCACGGCTCATCCCCAGCTCATCCTGTCTCAGGACAAGAGCAGTGTGAGATGGGAAACTGAACGGCAGCAGGTTCTTGACACACCAGAGAGATTTGACTCTTGGTGCTGCGTGCTGGGCTGTGAGGAGTTCAGGGAGGGGAGGCACTGCTGGTTGGTGAAGGTGGAGGGAGAGCAGCAAGAATATGCTTGGTGGGCTGTTGGGGTGGCCAGGACATCTGTGGAGAAGAAGAAAGGGATCAAAATTTGCCCCCAAGAGGGAATTTGGGCTGTTCAGTATAATGAAGGACAGTTCGTGTCTCTCACATCTCCTCATTCTCCCTTGTCCCTGTCCCCTGTCCCCACGAGAATCTGTGTCTGTCTGGACTGTACCCAGGGGCAGGTGTCTTTTATCAATGCTGACAATGGGGTCGAGATCTACACCTTCAAAGAAGACTCCTTCAATGGCGAGAGCATCCGCCCCTGGTTTTTGATGGAGACACTGGGAATTCAGCTGTGCCTGAAGGACAGCACACCCCAGACCCTGTCCCCAAACCTGGGGGGCTCCTGCCCTTCTCCAGCCACTCCTGCATCACCTCTCCTTGATCCTGCAGGAGCAGCACAGGAATGAGGAGCAGTGGGGCCAGGGGCTGCCCTGTGTTCCTCCCTGCAGCTGGAGGAGGGCTGGGATGCTGCAAGCAGGGACCAGGCCCCTTGCAGCCCCTGGGCTCTGCCCTGCACGCGGCTCCTGTGCTGGGGCACAAGCCCTGATGGCACCCACGGGTCTCTACCTGCCTCTGAGCCTAGCGGGCAGCACAGGGGCTGCAGCAGCTCTCATTGCTCTTCTCCCCTCTGCTTGCACTGCTTGCAGACCCCAGGGCAAGGGATGTGGTCACCATGTGCTGCTTGCCATTGCAGGCCACCTTTTCCTCCTAGGTTGGGGTTGATCTTTGCTCTGTGCCTGGTGCTGAGCATGAGCAGCCTGTGGGGGCTCTTTGTTCCCTCCTCTGGAGCACATCAAGGCCCAGCAGCAGCAGGACTGTGTCAAATAAAGTTTTGCACAGGAAGATGGAGTCTGGCAGTGGCATTTGCTGGGTGTTTTTTGTCCTGAGGCTTTTCTGCCTGGGAAGATGTCTTGCAGCAGACCGTCTCCTTGGTGTTGGTCCTGAGAGTCAGAGCCAGGGAAAGGTGGAGAAAATACAGTGCCGAGGGCTCAACGGTTGAGATAAGGATGGGGAGCTCAGTCAAAACTTATCGTGACAGGCAAAACAGACTCAGAGTAGAGAGATAATAAAATTTATGGTGTATTACCAACAGCCTAGAGAAGTGAGAAAAAAAGGAAAGGCACCCAAAACACCTTCCCCATATCTACCTTCTTTCACCTTCTCCCCCCTGAGGGGCACAGGGGAATGAGGGCTGTGTTCAGTCCCTGATGGTTTTTCTCCACCGCTCCTTCTTGGTCACTCTCTGCTCCATGTGGGGTCACTCCCACAGGATGCCATCCTTCCCAAACTGATCCTGCAATGGGCTGCCCACAGGGAGCATCTCTTCAAGAACTGCTGTGGTAAGGACCCTGTCCGTACCACAGGGTCCATCCATCAGGAGCAAGCTGCTCCAGCACGGGTCCCCCACAGGCAGCAGCTCCCCCCAGACCCTCTGCCCCTACCTGGGCTCCTCTCCATACGCTGCAGCTCCAGCCTGGAATCTGCTCCAGCAGGGGTTCTCCACAGGCTGCAGCCTCCTTCAGGGCAGATCCACCTGCTCCACCGTGGTCTCCTCCATGGGCTGCAACTTGGAACCCTGCTCCACCATGGGTCTCACGACAGGCTGCAGGGGACTTCTGCTCCGGTGCCTGGAGCATCTCCTGCCCACCTTCTTCACTGATCTTGGTGTCTGCAGGGCTGTTTCTCATTCCTTTCTCAATCTGCTGTTGAGCAGAAGTGTTTTGTGTTTTTTTTTCCTTTTTCTTTTTTTTTTTAATTTTTATTTTTTTCCCTTTTCAAAATATGCTTTCACAGAAGCACAAACAACATTGTTTATTTACTTGGCTCTGGCCTGTGGTGGGGCCCTTATCTGACATGGGGCACCTTCAAGACTCTTCTCGCAGAAGCCACCCTATGGACACCAATACCAAAACCATGAAACATAAACACAGTACACCTAGACATTGCCCTGCTCTGGGGGCACCTGAAGAGCTTCCAACCTCCCATCACACAGGCTCTGCAGAAGCTGTGCCCACAGGGGGTATCACCAGCTCCTGGATTTCCTCCAAGAAGGTCTGACCCTCCCCGGTGGCAGCTCCATGCCGTTCCCTCGAGCCCTGTTGCTGTCCCCAGAGAGCAGAGCCCCTCCGCTCCCCTCATCAGGAAGCTGTGGACAGCCACGAGGCCTCCCCTGCGTCTCCTCTGCTCTGGGCTCAACAAGACAAGCACCTTCAGCTGCTCCTCACACGCCTTGCCCTGCAGAGCCTTCGCCGTCCTCGTAGCCCTCCCTTGGAGGCTCTCGCACAGTTTCACGCCCTTCGTCTGCTGCGGTGCCCACAGCTGCACGCAGTGCTCGAGGCGAGGCCGCAGCAGGCTGAGCAGAGCAGGACGATCCCTTCCCTCGGCCGGCCAGCAGTGCCGTGCCTGAAGCGCTCCAGGGCACGCTTGGCCCTTTGGGCTGCCAGGGCCCGCTGCTGGCTCACATCCAACTAGCCATCAGCCACAACCCCCAGCTCCCGTTCGGGGGGCTGCTCTCCAGCCTCTCGCCCCCCACACTGTCCGTACAGCCGGGGCTGCCCCTGCCCAGGTTCAGGGCCTGGCACTTGCTCTTGTTAAACTTCCCACAGCTGGTGGATGCTCAGCTCTCCCCTTTGGCCAGATCCCTCTGCAAGGCCTCTCCACCTTCGACAGAGCCAGCATCTCCTCCCAATTCAGTGTCAGTGTTTGTGAGTTAACAATACTGTTAAGCTTCAACTCTAATTGAGCTTTGGCCATTTGAATCTTTCCCCCTAATAACAAGGGCAGCAGATCCAGAGCCATGCCTTAGTTCCTTCAAGAACAGGTCATCCATGTCATCATCCTGGCTGCATGCAGAAGCTGTCCCTCTGGTCCTCGGAAGCCACTTCCATGCCCAAGCCCCAACCCTGCTGCAACAGGGCTTCTCTTGCCAGAGGACAAATGGTCTGCCCATTTCTTCCTCCTCTGCATGGGCAGAGCCAGGAGTGGGGCTGGTTCTTTGCCTGCACCACTCTGGGCAAAGGGTGGTAGCACGGCGCTCAACACTCAGGCATGGAAATCAAACTTCACAACTCCTAAAGAGTTATAAAGCAGGTACGTTTATTACAGTACTGGGTGCAAGGGGGATCGCTCCTCCTAGCATGCACACCAATGGTTACTGCCAGGGTGTTTATATTGATGGGATATATGCATATTCATTTCATTTCCTGCAAGTCTCTTACATATTCATCAGGTCTCCGTAAATCATTAGCATAGGTTTCCACCCCTATCTGCATGCACACTAGAGTCCTCGGGCAGTTGTCCAGTGTACTCTGCTGGTCTTTTGATGTAGGACAGAAGCCTTCCTCACTGCTAAACTTCTGATCTTTCCTTTCTTTTACAGACTTCAGCAGTCAAGCCAGTTCTTGCTGGCTTCATTATCTATGCATGCAGTCTTTGACTCCCTTATCGTTCGGGTTGCCCTCTCCTTGTGGTTTACATACAATTGTGTTAGCTGAGAACTACAGAATCAACATCCTTTATCATGTTCCCCATCTCAATCTTTTAGGGTCATCCTGTCCTCATACTCCCTAGCTCAGTCCTGTCCTTGAGGTTTATATACAACATAATCCCTGGGTTAGCTGAAACCTGCAATATAGGCATGCTTTCCCTTGTTCCCTGTCACAGCACACAGCTGTGCCACTTTCCCTGCAGCCTCTGATTCCGCTACGCTCTGGAGCCTCTTGCTTCCAGCCCCCAAATGTCCAAGCTCCTCCCAGAGTTTTACTGTTGTCCGGAACTGCGTAGGAAGTCTGGAATTTTGGCATACCCCTGTGTTTCCTGCAGCTCGGCTGGGTGTGGTGAGAGACCTCTCGGTAGGGCTTCCCTGGAGGAGAACCCCTGGGGGCTGCCTGCTGTGTCCCCCTGCCTGTGATAAGCACAGGCTCTGCGCCTTGCCCAAGGTGCTGCTGGCTGTGGCTATTTGTGTCCAGGCCCAAGGTGACTCCTTCCCCATCTGCCTGTGGTACCTGCAGCCCCTCGGTCCCCTCTTTCTTCTGCCCCTACTTCTGCCCTCAGCTCCTGCTCCTGCTACAGCACAGATGGGGCTCCCCTGGGGCTGCAGCCACCCCAGCCTCACCGGCCATGTCAGGGGCCTCCTGACTTCCCTCGTCACTCTGCTCCTCCTCCAGCTGGGCTCAGGTAGGATACTGCGGGACTGCTGGGGGCTCTCCCCCCCTGGGTCTAGCAGACGTGCTGCCATAGGGCAGAGGAGAGGCTGTGGAGCAGAGGGAGCCCTAGCCCACTTATCAGCCCTGGCAGCTGGGTTTCACTTTCCCTTTGGTTCTTTCACACAATACGGGCGCTGCCTTGGCTGCCCTTTCTGTGTCTCCTTCACCTGCCTGAATGTTGCAGAGATGGCTCCCGCTCCCAGCACACCTCCTTCTGCATGTCCTCCCTCTCCCTCTCCTGTTTCCCGGGTGGTTCCCCATGGCACACGGGGGATGCAGCACGCACCAACTCACGCACAGCTTGCCCTTTGTCACTCACTGACCCTAAATTTAAGATGGCAACGTCTCACCGCCTCTCTGTGCCCTTCTCCATTGCCCAGCTCAGCTCAGAGTGGAGGGACCAGGACACCCTGTCACTGCCACCGTGGGGCAGGATGTCGTGCTGCCCTGCCACTTGTCCCCTCAACGCGATGCTCGCAGCTTGGAGGTCAGGTGGATCCAGGATGATTTGTCTAAGACAGTGCACCACTACCTCAATGGAGAGGACCTGTATGGGGAGCAGATGGGGGCATATGCCGGGAGGACAGAGTTGGCCAGAGATGGTCTCTCTGCTGGAAGCCTGGACTTGCGAATCACAGGGCTGAGACCCTCTGATGATGGCCTGTACATCTGCACTGTGAAAAATACTGATGCTTACGACGAAGCAATTGTGGAGCTAGAGTTGTCAGGTTAGTGTCTGGGGTGAGGCATTCAAGGGATGGTGCAGGTGTCCCCGAGTTTCTGTGTTCCACCCAGGACCCGGTCCCATCCTCATGGCCATCTACGAGGCCTTGCAAACAGTACAGTGTGATGGGGCTTCTCCTCTGCTGGTGAGCACTTTTCCAGCAAGGAGTACAACTGTGCCCTTGCAGGCTTTTTATTGAGAAAGAGCTGCATGAATGCAATGATTTAATTCAGTCTCAGGGGCCTTCTTTGAACTCCATCCCCATGCTGTTGTGTGGGCAGTGGGCACAGGTTGCTGAGCAGGTCCTTCAGCTGTGCCAACAATAGGTGCTGTTTAGGGGTGAGAGTGGCTCCATGGACTGCCCGGTCCCTGAGCCCCTGGGGCTATGGTTGGTCTGTGCTGGGTCTGGCATGGGAGCAGATGGGATCATTGCCTTCAAATGAATCCCTTCCCAAGTCAAGCCCCAGCCACGGGCTCTTCCCCCAGCCACAGGCACTGACCCCCACCTCTCCCTGGGGGGCTACGAGGCCGGAGGCGTCCGGGTGCTGTGTCGATCGGCCGGCTGGTACCCGCTGCCGCAGCTGCTGTGGAGGGATGCTCGTGGGCAGCACCTGCCCTCGGTCTCCCAGACACATTCCCAGGACCAGGAGGGACTCTTTGAAATCGAAGGCGCCGTCATCATGACCGGTAGCGTGGAGGGGCCCTTGTCCTGCATGATCAGGAGCAGCCGCCTCCAGCAGGAGCGGGAATCATCCCTGCACATCGCAGGTACAAATGGCACAGCCAGGGTGAGGTATTCCTGGCTCCTGCACTTGTCCCGACCCAGAAGTCTGGGTCATGCTCTTACACCTGCGGGCATAGAAACGCAGCCCTTTTCCTGCTGTCTTTTCTCAGCTCCCTTCTTCCACAATGCACAGCCCTGGAAAGTGGCTCTGGCTCTGGTCCTCGTGCTTTTGGCTGTGTCCATTGGCCTCGGTGTTTATCTCTTCCGAAAGCAAGGTAAGCTGGCAGCGCAGGGATGGAGCGGAGGGAGGTGTTCTGCAGGGACCCGCATGGGTGTGGAGCGGGGCCTTGCGTGGGAGGCCAGGGAGCATAGCTGCAGCGTGGGGTTGGTGGCAAGGCGCAGCCCCCCTGCACATGTTCCCACCCAGCAACCAAGCTGCTCTGCTCACCACCTCTTCCTCCGCCTTTGCTTTTCAGTGGCACAGAGCCGAGAGCTGGGTGAGTCCTTGCAGTCCCTGCCCCCAGCCCCTGGGGAAGTGGTGTCTGTGCGGGAGGGCCTGGTCTGGGTGGGCTCTGGGGGCTTGTGTGCTGGTGGCTCGGGGGTGCTGGAGGAGCAGCTGGAACCTGGTGTGGGAGTGGGGAGTGCCAAGTGAAAGTCTCTCCACTCTGGCCATTCATTCCTTTTGCTTTTCTATAGCAGCGAAAAAGGATGCAGAACTGGGTAAGTCTCCTTCCACTAAGAGAAGGCATTTGGTGTCTTCCCATGGGCATACTCCCTTCTGACCGTACGTTCTTTTCTCTTTCTTTTCCAGGGGAACAAGCTGCAGAGATAGGTGAGTGTCCATCCATGAACTGAAAGAATTTGCAGTGTAGACATGGGATGAGAAGTATTTCTCTCTGGTAATGTATTCCTTATGCTTTTCCAGAAGAAAAAGCTGAAAGACTGAGTGAGTATCTTTCCCTGCCCCCTCACCCCAGTACTGAAGGAACTGGGGGTCATTCCTTTGTAGCAGCCACATGATAAGAACCTGACTCCTCTCATCAATGCATTGCTCTTATATTCCTTTTCAGAGGAACAAGCTGCAGAGCTGGGTGAGTGTCCCTGCATTTAAGCCCCAGGGCATCACCAAGGCGATGTGCAGGGGAGGGTGGGCAGCTGGGAAAGAGCAGCACACAGCTGGCCCCTCACCCTGCCCACACCCACTGGGCACCAGCCATGGGCTGTGACCAGCTCTCCCCTCTCCTTCCAGCATGGAGAAGGTGTCTGCTGCCTCAAAATAGAGGTAGGTGTGCACTGAGTTGCCCACTGAGGTGCTTCCCCTGCCCTTGCTGGGCCATGTTCAGGAGCCAAGAGGTGCCCCCTGTCCTGCCCCGTGGAGCAGCTCCTGGCCCTGAGCTGGGGAAAGCCTGCCCAGGGCTGAGCTCTGCCCCTGATGGCCTGGCTCCTTCTGTCCCTGCAGTGAAGGTGACCCTGGATGCAGACACGGCTCATCGTGAGCTCGTCCTGTCGGAGGACCAAAGGAGTGTGAGATGGGAAAGTGAATTGAAGGACATTCCTGACACAGATGAGAGATTTGAGAGTCGGCGCTGCGTGTTGGGCTATGAGGAGTTCAGAGATGGGAGGCACTGGTGGGAGGTGGAGGTGGAGGGGGAGGGGAAGAGAGAAAGGAATTCTTGCTGGGCTGTGGGAGTGGCCAGGGTATCTGTGAAGAGGAAGGGGGTGTTGAACATGAACCCTGAAGAAGGGATCTGGGCTGTGCAGTACGATGAAGGACAGCTCATGTCTCTCACATCTCCTCGCACTCCCTTGTCCCTGTCCCCTGTCCCCACGAGGATCTGGGTCTGTCTGGACTGCACCCAGCAGCACGTGTCTTTTATCAACGCTGACAACGGAGTTGAGATCTTCACTTTCACAGCAGCCAACTTTGATAAAAAGCCCATCCGTCCCTGGTTCCTATTGTGGACACAGGGAATTCAGCTGTGCCTGAGGGACAGCACCCCCCACACCACGTCCACAGCCCTGGGGGGCTCCTGCCCTTCTCCAGACACTCCTGCATCACCTCTCCTTGGTTCTGCAGGAGCAGCACAGGAATGAGGGGCAGTGGGGCCAGGGGCTGCCTTGTGTTCCTCCCTGCTGCTGGAGGAGGGGTGGGATGCTGCAAGCAGGGACCAGGCCCCTTGAAGCCCCTGAGTTCTGCCCTGCCTGTGACTCCTGTGCTGGGGCACAAGCCCTACTGGTACCCACAGGTGTTAACCTGCCTCTGAACCGCAGCGGGCAGCACAGGGGCTGCAGCAGCTCTCATTGCTCCTCTCCCCTCTGCTAGCACTGCTTGCAGACCCCAGGGCAAGGGATGTGGTCACCATGCGCTGCTGGCCAGTGCAGGCCACATTTGCCTCCTAGTTTGGGGTTGATCTTTGCTCTGTGCCTGGTACTGAGCATGAGCAGCCTTTGGGGGCTCTGTGTTACCTCCTCTGGAGCAGGGCTGTGTCAAATAAAGTTTTGTACAGGAAGATGGAGTCTGGCAGTGGCATTTCCTGGATGCTGTCTTTTCTGAGGCTTTTCTGCCTGGGAAGACGTCTTGCAGCAGACCGTCTCCTTGGTGTTGGTCCTGGGAGTCAGAGCCAGGAGGAAACTACGCTCCAGCTCCCCAATGACTCCTCAGCTGAAACCCGGGTGCACTTGTCCCAGCTGGGTCATTGCCCTACCCTGGGGGAACCCAAAGAGCTTCTAGCCCCCCATCACACCGGCTCTGCAGAGGCTGTACCCACAGGGGGTATCACGAACTCTTGGAAATTCTCCAAGCAGATACAGCAGTTGGCCTCAGCTTTGCAGCTCTCCCTCAAGTCTTTGCAAGCCACCTCCATGCCTCAGCACCCATCCTGCTGCAGTTGTTTCACTTCCCAGAGCCCAAATTCTTCATGAGATGGGCATGCAGGAGCCATGGGGCCACCCCAGCTTTCCCCATCCATCAGGAATCAATAGCAAACCTGTGCTCCCAGAAAACCAGCTCCACTTTATTGCACCTCCTCTTAAAGCAAGCATGACAAAGAAGCTGACACTCTCAAACCAAATTCATTGGGAAATTTATTCTAAACATTGCAGCATTAAAATCAAGAGCAGACACAGTGGGGAAACTGGGGAAGGAAATGCATTTGGAAGACACCGCATTCAGTAGCAGTGGTCCGCAAACCCCATCATCCATCTCCATCCATGTGGGGTCTAACTATTCAAAAAACCCTCATCTCTTATCTTACTGAGACCCTACCATCCCCAAACCCATCTTCCTTCCTCCCAGCAAGGTCCCATCTCCCAAAATTCCATTGTCCTCCATTCCAGTGGAGATCCACCACCACAAACCCCATTCACCTTCATCCCAGTGGGGTCCCATCATCTCCAAAACCCCATCATCCTCCATCCCACTGGGCTCCCACCATCCCCAAAGTCATCCCCCGGGACTGGGAACTGACTGACCACCATGTTCCCTAAGCACTACGAGAAGCTGTGCCATGACCAACAGCTGCATGCCCGGTCCTCCTTAATTCACAGATGTAATCTTCAGAGGGTTGTTTGGGAGGAATAGTAAAAGTTGAAGGCACAAGCAGCAGTGAAACTCAAGTTCTTATCCTTGATAAGATGGATGGGATGTGGAGGAGCTGCGATGTTGTGGGGATGGAGACCCGAAGGCCCCCAGGAAAGGGCTGGGCCAAACCAACTCACTCACTGTGCAGCTCCTTCCGGAGGTGTGTCCGCAGGTGCTTCATGAGGGAAGAGCTGGACATGAAGCACTTGGTGCATTTGGTGCATTTGTAGGGTTTCTCCCCAGTGTGGATCCTCTGGTGGATGATGAGGGTGGAGCTGGCCCGAAAGCTTTTCTCGCAGTATGAGCATTGGTAGGGCTTTTCACCCGTGTGGATGCGCTGGTGCCTGCGGAGGGACGTGGTCTCCCGAAAGGCTTTCCCACAGTCGGAGCAGACATGGGGCCTGGGCCCCACATGGCTTTTCTGGTGAAGGAGGAGGGCTGAGGGAAGAGTGAAACCCATCCCGCAGTCAGGGCACTGATAGTGTTTCCCTACCAAGTGCTTTTTCTGGTGTTGGTTGAACGCCGAGCTTTCAAAGAAGGCTTCCCCACAGTCAGAGCAGCGATAAGAGGGCTGACCCTGGTGGGTCCTGAGATGGGCTACGTAGGCTGAGTTCTTTGTAAAGCTTTCCCTGCACTGGGGACATTTATAGGTCCCCTCCTCCAGGTGGCTCTTGCGATGCTTGCTGAGCGACTTGTTGGCCATGAAGCGCTTCCCACACTCGGGGCACTCATAGGGCCTCTCACCCGTGTGTATGCGCCGGTGGATGATGAGAGTTGAATTGGAAGTGAGTTTTTTCCCGCAGTCTGGACAGACAAAGATCCCATCCTCTGTGTGGCTCTTGCGGTGCTTGCTAAGCGACTTGTTGGCCATGAAGCACTTCCCACACTCTGGGCATTTGTAGGGCCTCTCGCCAGTGTGTATCCTCCGGTGGATGAGAAGAGCGGAGTTGGAAGTGAGGTTTTTCCCACACTCAGAGCATTGGTACACGTTGCTCTCATGGTGGAGCTTGCAATGCTTCTGGAGAGAGCTGCTGGACACAAAGCGCTTCTCGCACTTGGGGCACTTGTAGGGTTTCTCCTGGCAGGGGTTTTTCAGGTGGTCTTTGAGGCTGGAGCTGCACACAAAACTTCTCCCACACTTGCAGCACGCGAAAGGCTTCTCCCCCACATGGACCCTCTGGTGCCGGTTGAGAGATGAGCCACGGCTGAAACTCTTCCCACACTTCCTGCATGCATGCTTGTGTTGCCCTAGCTCTATCCTCGATGAGCTCTTGTGTGGATGCTTCCTCCCGTTGTGGCTGGAGGAAGCCGATCTCCGTCCCGAGTGGCTCTTGTGGTGCTCGTAACCCAGGGAGGTACCATCTTTGGGATTCCTCATGGTCTCGCCACGCAGTTCCACCCACTCTCCCTCTTCCTCCTGTGAACTGTCCTCCGTCTCGCTTGTCAACCCATCCCCTGCCAGGACAGAGGGAGAGAAACCAGAGAAACCATGGAAAAGTGTCTAGAAGTGGGAACAAAGACAGAAGAATGAAGGACAGGATCCCACACATTTTTTCCCTGGAGGAGAATCATAAAAAGGAAGGAATTCATCACCAGCCTCAACGTTCAGGGTAGGGGGCTTGCAGGAAGGATGGAGAAAAACATCACCAAGAAGTGCTGTCAGGACTCATCCTACCAGGCCAAGCTGATCTAGAAGTAGCAGCCCACCTCTCTAAGGAGAGTTATTAGGTATTTATGGATGACAAAGCTCAAAGGCCTTGCATGCCCGCACCCCCTTCTACCAACTCCCCCCATTTCCAGTATGGGACTACAGTCCTGCTTGTGGGTGGCCTGGAGTGATGCCCGGTGTGTGGACATGTCCCAGTGGGTGTCCCCAGCTCAGGGGAGAAAACAAGCCCCTTACCTGAGTAGGATGAATTGGAGCCAGAGGAACTTGCTGCATCTCGGCAGCTTTTCCACCGCTTCCTCTTCCTCGCCCACAGCCTCAGGAGGGGTCTCACCGGTTCTTCATCCTCAGAGGTCTCGATGTCGGGGATCCAAGCCTCTTCCCCTTGCTCCAGATGAATGAGCAGCCCAGGGCTGTACGCTGGGAAGACTGCTCAGTTAGACAGCAGTGGACTACTGGGTAGAGCACAGCCACGCACGAAGCCTCATCACACAGAACATGGCTGTGATCTTATACCTGAGCCTTCTGCAAAGTGAAAAGAAAATCCACATGCCCAGGGCTCTCTGAGGAGGGAAGAGCTGGGTCTTTCCAGAGCAGTATCTACACCCAGACTCATCATTCAAGAGATGTCCAGGTGATTCAGAAGGCAGATGTACATCCCAGGGCATAGTAAGCTTGAAGAGAGGAATCAGCCTCCAAGACTACTTCTCAAGAAGACAGAAAAGTCCAGCAGCAGGGAGAGTGGATGAGAAATGCAGAAACTGCCCATCTGAACAGATTCAGGGAGTATGGAGCAGGAGGAAAAGGAAGGCTGGAGAAACAGAGAAAGGAGAACAGGTTGTGACCCAGGCCTGGCAGATGGCCTGGGTGCATCTCACCCAAGTGAGTTTTATTTACTTGGAGAAAAATCTGCCACACTCACAAGGTAATGGGCTGCCTCTTGTTAACGCAGAGACTTCAACCAGTTGAACATCTCCTCCAAGAGCAAAACGCTGCAGAAGGGCTAGGGGCACACAAAGCAAGAAAGGATGCTCAAGGGCAGAGCTGGATTGGGCAGCACTACACAAAGGCCAGCGGGCTGCACATCTGAACGGGTGACTTTTGTCCTCTTGTCTGCTAATGGGCACCAGTGTACTTCAAGCCTGAATCGTTGCCTTTCATTATTTCTTAGGTGGAGCAGCTCAGCTTGACAAAGAATGCCAATACCATCTAGAAAACCAGCAGGAACCTAAGCTAAAAGGTTTAGTACTGATGCTACCCAGTCCCACAATGAAATTTCATTAGAAAAGAGCAACAAAGACAATAAAAGGTCTGGGAAACCTGCAGAATGATGAGACTGAAGTTTATCTGGGTCATCTGATGACAAAGCAACTCTGTTTCCTTTTTCAGTGTTGTTTTGCCCTTAAGATCAGAAGTTCCTAAGAAGCACGATAACTTGGGTCCATCTTTAGAGCCTCAAAATATTGCCTGGATGCAACCCTGCTCCCAAACACCGACTGGAAAGCAACCAAGGAACAGCCCAAATCAAGGCTGTACCTGTGATTATCCACCTAGGGATCAACATCCACACATCACCTTGTGATGAGCAGAACCCCAAACCTTTCATTGCCCATCCCAGTGCCCTAAATGCTCAACTTGAGTCATCTTGCCATCTTGCGTACTCTTCTCCCGGACCTGCAACTCACGTCTCCTGGCCGGAGAAGCTTATGGGCTTCATCACCCAGCTGTCAGGAGAGGGCACTGTGAGCCCAAAGGAGCCTCCCAGACCCATCTAGCAAAACCCCAAATTTTTGGTTTTAACTCAATTCAATACCAGCAGTTTTGCTCAAGCTGCAAACCATGTTTGGGGTGTTTGAACCAACCACAAGGGTTTGGGCATTTGAGCCAAGTTCTCAGCTAAGTTTCTGGCTGTGGATTAAGTAGAAATCCCAAACTACTAAAGAAATACCTAATTAGCATCATGCACAGAAAGATCCCTTGCAGTTTTCTCCCTTGCTGTCCTTATCCATCATTCTACCTTCTTGTCCTGCTGATATTTCTCTTGGGAATTTGCAAGGGAAGGGTGGAAAAGCAAAGAAACAAGCAATCTTGAGTGTGCCAAAAGCAGAACCAGAGTAGAGAGGGCCTGTGCAGTACAGGAGCAAGTGTGTAAAGCAGGAAAAAAGTTTTGAAAAAGTGTAATTCGTTTGGAAAGGAGGTTTTTTATGGCGTGGGGTCCCCCTGGTGGCAGGTCTTTTGCGCACCCTTAGCAAGCTCCCCGCATGGTCCTGAGGTTGAATTGTCCCTGGTGCATGGCACAAAAATCTTAAAAGGTCCCATTGTGAATTAGTCAAATTCGTCAATTTTTTTGCTGTCATTTTAGAGGAGGAGCAGAAGGGCTTTGTCCCAAGGTAGTGTGGCCGAGCGGTCTAAGGCGCTGGATTAAGGCTCCAGTCTCTTCGGGGGCGTGGGTTCGAATCCCACCGCTGCCAGATTCCTTTTCTGGGAGCACGGGGGGACCCCAGCCCAGCTGGAGTGCACTGCAGGGTTACACAGCAGGAGCCCTGCAGAAGGGAGCAGAGCAGCACATCTGGGGTTCTGCTGGACCCAGTGAAGAAGAAGCTGCAGCCCATTTGCAAGGACACCCAGGGGAAGGATCCTGCTCCTGCCTCTGCCCCACGTTTTTCCTCCTTTCACTGCACATCCTTGTGCCTCTAAATAGTTGTAGGAAGCCAATTGAGAACTGAAGCCAGGGGGGTGAAGCCCTCCAGGGCATTGCAGTGGGTGATTTTCAGCCCATGCAGCATCTCCCACCTTCCTCAAGCCCCCTGCCCATCCCTGCAGCCCAGGACCCCACTTAATTAATTTCTAGATCCATGCCAGCTTAATTAAAAGTACTTAATTACCAAAGTAAGCATCATGCACAGAGTTACTCAGAGAAGCTCCACAAGTGGTATATGGACAAGTACAGTGGAAACGCAATTGGATTTAGGGTTGATTCCACCTTCCCTTTCCACAGACATCACCTGGGCAAGGTAAGGTCCCTTTGCATTTTTCTCCCTTGCTGTCCATAACCCAGCATTCTCCCTTCTTCTCCTGCTGACATTTCTCTTGGGAATTTGCATGGGAAGGGTAGAAAAGCAAAGAGATAAGGATTCTCTCAAGCATCCCAAAAGCAGAAACCCACCACAGAAGTGCTCGCCAAGACATACAAATTACAAAGCAAGAAAAAAATGAGTTGAAAAAGCTGCATTTCTTTCAAAAGGACCCTTGCTGCTTGAAATCAGGAATGGAAGGGCTACATGGAAATGAGCTTAGGGAAGATTCAAAGACTGGTGTGTCCTCCTGAACGCCGAGCTACCTGCCATGGCTGAGGGACTACGATGCTCCAAGGGAATTTTGGGAATGGGGGCAGAGGGGTTCCCTACCTGGCTCGAGCACAGGCGCCTGATTTCTCTGCAGGGGGGTTGCGAGAGACCATTGCTTATCCGTGGCAATCACTATTACCTCTTCGAATGCCTCGGGCACCTGGAGGGAAAAGTCAAAGTAAATGAAGTTATAGAAAAGAAAATATATATGAGGATAAAAGTAAAGTGAAGAGAAGTTAAAAGTGAAGATGGAAATGTGAAAATAAGAATGTAACTTATGTGTAAAAATAAATGAAAATAGATGTAAATGAAAATGAAGGCGAATAAACATAAAGAAATGAAAACACAAATGAAAATGTACAAATACGGAGGATAAATTGAAACATAAATGAAAATTATAAATAATATATTTATAAAGAAATGAAAATAAATATAAATGAAAACAAACACAAACGAAAATTAAAAGTAAAATATATAAACATAAAGAAGTGAAAACAAACGAAAACCAACACAAATGAAAAATTAAAATAAAATTTATAAATATAAAGAATTTAAAAAAAAAAACAAGCACAAATGAAATCAAGCACAAAAACAAGCACAAACAAAATCAAACACCAAATATATATATATATATATATATATATATGTAACTATAAAAAATCAATAAAAATGGCTTTAACAACCCCTCCTGGAGCTGGTATCCCCCAATGTGCCCCTTACATCCCTTACCTGGGCAGACTCCATCGCTGATACCCGGTTTCAGGGCAACAGTGCCAGGTACAGTCCGGGGGCCATGGCTCTGTGCACCCTACAAAAATTAAATTATTAGTGATAATAGCACATTAAGCCTCACACACACACCCCAAAACAAAACAAAACAAAACAAAACAAAACAAAACAAAACACTTTTTTTTCCGTATTTTTAGAGATATTTGGTTAAATCCAGCCCGGAGGTTTGAGTGAGTTATTTTGGGGATGGGAGGACTCACCCCCACGCCCCCTTTTTCCAAGCTTTAATTTTAGGGACTCCATGTTACCTGTGCGCCCCCGCGTTACCTGAGCATCCCCGTGCTACCTGCGTGCCCTCCGCCGCCGCTGCCTCCCCCCTGGAGGAGGAGTCGGGGGGGGGGAAGGTAGTGTTAGCCCACTCCCCTTCCCCTCTCCATATGCGGGGGTGGGGAAGGGCTGGAGCCATCCCTGAGCACGATTTTGGGGATAAAGTTAGTTTTGGTGGTGTTTTGTTGTTTGTTTTTTTTTTTTTTTTTGGTTGGTTTTCTTTGTCTTTATTATTATTATTATTTTATTTTTTGCAACTCTGCCTGGCGAAGCTGGGAGGGAGAAATTTGGAGGTGAGAAAAGCTCTGCCTGAGCCCCCCCAGAACCAGCCCTGCCCAAGGAGGAAATAAGGAAAAATGGGGAATATTTGGTTAAAACCCCAAAACGGGTGTCAGCCAGCAGTTGCAAACGCTCACTGCTGACTTCCCTGGGAGATTTATTGCAGTTACTTTAAAGCACATCCCAGTGTCCCAACACTGATTTAATACCCACACCTCTACCCCTACACACAAATTAAAGGAAAAAAAAAAAATACAGCACAAACTTTCCATGATTCCCTTAACCTGAACAAAATTTTATAAAAATCTAAATTTCTACAAGAGTTTCTAAGGCATCTTTTTCCCCTTTCACTGTCCAGTATTAAAGATAGCAATTTCCCTAATCGATGTGAGATCTGAAATAAAACAGGCCTGGGGTGGAAAATTCAACCCAGCATTGAACTTTGCTCCCAAAGGCCCTGGCTCGCTTTGAGCCCACAGCATCCTCCAACTCCCAAATTTTCCTTTCCTAAAGAAACTAACTTGCAAGTGGGGGGAGGGGGGGGGGGGGGGAAGCACATTTCTGTTCTGCCCTTTTTTTCCAAATAAAAATTGTCCAGATTCAGATTTGCCAGGTAGAGAAACCTTCCTGAAACGTGGAGAGAGAGATTTTAAATTGCATTGTGTACTTAAAGTGAAGCTTTTTTTTTTCCTGCTTGATTTCATTAGCACCTTTAACAGGCACTGACCCCTTTCTTTTACAGAAGAAAAAAAAGAAAGGAAAAGAAAAAGAAAAAAGGAAAAGAAAATCCCCGACAAATGTTTGTCTTTAGGAGTGCAGTTATTTCTTTATCACCCTGATGAATGGGAGCTGCCTGGGCTCTGCATTTCTCCCTGCACTACCACCCCCACCCCTGCCAGCTCAATTTCCTCCAAGACCCAAGCCAGCCAACCACAATCTGAAAAAAAAAAAAAAAAAAAAAAAAAAAAAAAAAAAAAAAAAGCCCATTTTCAAGTGAGACCAAGAGCTTCCATCACTTCCATCAGGAGAAAATTGTTCCTTTATCCCAGAGTTGCCCAAGTTGCCCAATTCCCAATTTTTTGGTGTCTCCAGGGTTTTTCTTCCTTAGGGGATTTTACCGTGATTATTTATCAGACCAGAGAGGGTCAACCCCCCACCCATTCAATTAAATATCCTTAAGATTTCAATCCTTTAACTTTACAGCGCTCAGTAAATCCTATATAGGAGCAAAGCCCCCCAAAAACATTGAAGAATGTTTATATGGTTTATGCCCTCGAGGTGTGATACATAGTTCTTAAGTAGAGGTCTACGAGATCTCAGCCACTTCAAAATGTGTAAAATTATTGCATTCACAGAAAATTTTAATGTTATTTAATGTCAATGTTATTTAATATTAATGTTAGTTCATGTTATTTAAAGTTAATGTCATTTAATGATAGTTAATGTTAGTTTAATATTAATGTTATTTATGTTAATGTTAGTAAATGTTATTGTTAGTATTATTTGATGTTAATGCTATTTAATGTTATTTAATGTTAATGTCAACATCATATAATGTTATTTAATGAGCAACACTGTCTTTTTCATAAGAACTCTTGTGTTCTTATCATCAACAAACTTTTTGCACAAGAAACTAACTTTTCCACCCAAACGCTAAATTTCAAATTTGCAGCATCCCCTGCCTTTCAAAATCTCTTCCTTTATTAACCAAAGAGCCCTTTCTGCCTGCTGCCCCAAATAAGCCTGTGGCTTATGGTTTGGGTATCATTTTTTTCTATTCTGAGCTGTTTTTCAGCTTTTTCTGGCTGCAAATATTAATTGGGTGCTTCTGCCCTTAATCATCATCTCCCCATATTTCCACGGAGAACGCAAGAGCTGAGATGTTCACCCATGGGGAAGCAGAGCCGGCCAAGGCATCCATCTAAAGCAATAAATATGCCAAAACCCACGGGGAATATGAATGAAAGAAGAAATTTAGGAAGAAATTTCAGCTCTCCATGTCTACGGCCTGGCTGGAAAGTCTCTCAACTCCCCTGGGGAAAAAAATAAAAAAAAAATCCACCTTATCAGCCCTGCTATCAAGGAGGACCCCACAGGTGCCAAGTACCCTTTCTTCCAGAGATTGCTCATCTGATACATACCTAATGCAGCCCCATGCTGCTATTCAGCTTGGAAAGCCTTCCCCAGGCTATT
This sequence comes from Anas acuta, assembly GCF_963932015.1. Lineage (NCBI taxonomy): Eukaryota > Metazoa > Chordata > Aves > Anseriformes > Anatidae > Anas > Anas acuta. The sequence goes on along the minus strand of NC_089009.1, from coordinate 896,731 downwards.
TCTGGTCCCGGGGAACACTTTTTTTGTGTGCCTGCTATTCCAGCACAGGGAATAAAAGCCTGCAAAGCAGCACAGGATGGCTGGAAGGGACATTTGCTATTATCCATGTGCAAACAAATGCTTTTTTTTTTAGGAAAATGCACAACACCCTTCCAGCCTGCATGCTGCTTTATCTCTCTCTCTCTCTTTTTCTTTTTTCTTCCCAGTTTTCTGCTACTTTATGTGCTCACGTGGGCCAAGAAATAGTGTTATTTTTTTTTTCCTCTTCCCTCCTATCTAAATTTCCTTGCAGCTCTGCAGATAACATACAAAGAAATCTGAGCTGCTTCAAGGACTTCTACCCCCAAAAAGATGACCTCGCTCCATCCAGTGGTCTGGTTTGGGTGCACAGGGGGGCTGTATCTTAAAAATAGGCTCCCCCGTTGCAATGGAAGAGGTCAAATCTCTCAGAAAGCATCTCCCAAAAGGCAAAACCACCCTTCCTTCTGTAAGAACCACCACGACCTTCTCATGGGACCTACAACAACCTGCATAGCCAAGGATACACCATTCTTGCACTACTCTAAGCCCATCACCCATTTGGGAACGGAGGAGATTCCCATGTTGACAAGCCTTTAGCTCTGGTCTGGTCACCATCATGAGTGTCCATGGCCTGGAGGTGAACCCCAAAAGTACCTCCATAGTGGTGGTCTCAACACCTGGCTGGCAACCCAGGCTGCACCCACCTCCTGTGGTTCCTCTGCTGTTTCTGGTCTCGAGGAATCTTTCTCATGCCCAAAGAAACTCAGCTTGCACAGCCCAAAAGGAGGGAGAAAAAAAAAAAAAAAAAAAGGAACTCCTCTTGGAGGGACATCGCATTTAATGGCTGCAATGCCAGCTTCAGATGTGAGCAACCCAAAACACCTTGCACACTTTCTTGTGCTAAGAGTTTTCAATACTTCTTTGGCCCCTTTTTCTATCCCCGTGCCTGCTCGGGCCCCACAGCTTTCACAGACTTCCTCACAACTCTCCCTTATCGCCTCCTTCTGTGCCGAAAAAGTCATAAATTTTGGTTTGCCTTCCCAGTAGCACGCAGGACTCAATTTTTCGACCACCTGCCTCACACTGGCTCCTTATCACAACATCCCCAAGGCCCCTCAAAGCACAAAGACATCCTCTGCTTTGCTAAAATAGTAAAACCTGGACATTTTATCATATTAAGTTGCTGAGCCCGTGTAACCCTATAACCTCTAAGCCTATATAACATCATCGGGGAATGTTGTTCTTGGATATCCAAACCAGCTCAAGGAGAATCCATTGGATGGTCATCAGATGGTCATCGATTTTTTTTAGCTAAAATATGAACCAGCCACCCTGGACTCAGTTTTGGACACTGGATGGATTCAGAAACTTCAGTCAAAAGAGATGCTTCATGGTTTTAACAGGGTTTTCCAAGGGGGTGTGATGTGTAGGGCTGCTCCAGAGTGGGATATGGGGCTGGTACCCACTGATGGTCCCTTGGGGCATCTCTTGCCCAGGAGAATGCATCTAAGTTGCACACTTAGTGGGGGGAAGCCTACATGCAAACCCCCTTCCCATGAGACTGGGGCTGAAGGGCACATTTATGCTCCTAAAATTAGCATTAGGATCCATTTCCTGCATGTGAACCCAAAGGACACATTCTTTAAAATCCTCAGTCCCTCCAGAATAGGGTTAATGCAACTAGACTGTATATTGGGAATAAACCCTGGGGGTTGCTGTAAAGTTTGAATACAACCCTGGGATTTATTATTATAATGATTGTTGTTGTTGTTGTTTGGAGAGGAGGGGGGTCTCTTTGCAAGATGTACTAAGTCAAAAAAAAAGAAAAAAAAAAAAGGATGCCAAGGACCATGC